>NC_050579.1:261482157-261789665 GCF_011100635.1 Trichosurus vulpecula | reverse complement strand
TTTTGAATATTGTGAACGATATTATAAACTCTTCAAGGAGCTGAGTATCACTGTCCTCACGTCCTAAATCCCAGTTCTGTCAATTACTAGAACATAACTCCCAGGGATACTTTATGATAGTGAAGGACAGGGGTGTGGTGGGGGTGAGGCAGGGGAACAGCCAACATAGCCTTTGGCAAAACGATGGCAATTTTGTGGGAGTTACTAAATGTTTAAGTCCTTCTACTAAAATGGCAGATAGATGGCAGAATAACCCCGGCCCTTCCCCTTCAGGGTCTTCAGGGTCAAGTTAATTAGTGCTTAATAAATTCCAGTTAGGGTACATACTTTAAGTATAGATCTTGCCATGTCCCTGTTCTGCTCAAAAATGTTCAGTGGTTCTTTACTGCTTACTACAATTCATTTGCTAGCAATGTCCAATAGGAACCACCTGACCTTTCCATCTCTTACTATCTCCATCTTCTGCACTATATATTTCAGTTAAATGGGATTACTAGCTTTCCTGCTTCAGGGTTTTTATTCATGCTATTCCATATGCTTGGAATGTGAGTGGAAACCATGGCGAATTCAAATTGAATTCAAATCGTGACTGCACTTTATACCTCTGTGACCTTAGGCAAGCCACTATGCTCTCTGGACCTTGGTTTTCTTATAAATTAAGGGTTTCAAACTAGGTGGCCTTGAAGGTCGATTCTAGCTGTCTCCTGGTTTCCTTCCCCACTCCTGAACCCTTACCCATTCTCTAAGGTTAGATGTAAAAGCCAGTTCTTCAAGTGAAAACATACTTCTCCAGGCACACGAGCCAGGACCAATCTCCCTGGCATACATTATATACCACAGGGATTGCTGTATGTGTGGCTTTTCCTCTCCCAGCCACCAAGAATGGAACACTGTGTGTAGCAGGTGACTAAAAGACATTTGCTGAACTGAATTAAGAACGATGCAAAATTAAAAAGCCCCTAACCTCGAATCAGTGAGCTCCTTTGGGAGCCAACTCTTCATTTTATAAGTGAAGAAACAGAAGCCCCAGGAAAGGAAAGCGTCTGGAGTCACATTCTGGTAATCATCAGAACTGAGACTGGACCCAAGTAGGTAATACTCAGTCCTTTCAAGAGCTTATAATAGCTAGAAAGACAGAACACATACACATACAATAAACAAAGACCAAAACAATATAATCCATGTACTTTTAAATATAATTCCAGGATGTTCCACAGACCATATATACTATCTGGTTTCAGAGAAGAGAAAAACCAGCTGAGATTCTTTCACTGAAAAAGTGTGTTTGGAAGGGTGGTCTGAAGAGTTTAGTTTGGAGGTTTGGCTTACCCAGAGCTGGTCATCATTTCCAGGGGGGCTTTTTTTGACAAAGGCTCCATAATATGTTGCAATGTTGCGGTGGTGGGAATATTTTTTCAGCATATTGATTTCTTGCTTGATCTCTTCCTCCTCATCCTGATCAAAGTAAAGGAAGGTGAATCCTGGGATTTTCTCCAATTTCCCTTCCCACCCACTATCCTAACCTCTTTACCTCTGTGACATCCATGACCTTGATGGCAGCCAGCTGCCCTGTCTTCACATGTCGACCCTGGGGGACAAAGAAACACAAGTGACCTGGGTATTACTTAGAGGCTAGAGCACAATGCTAATAAAGTCAAGATGATACAGCTGATTCCCATATGGGTCACTTAGTTTTAAAAGAAAAGGTATTATCTATAATCCTGGTCAGAACCTAGTACTATGTGCTATTGGTTTATACATGGGAGAAGAAAGGGTAGATGTGAGGTTCCTCCCTTGAACTTCAGGTAAAAGAAATATGAGGTTACCTGTCTTTTGGAATACTGTGATGTCTGAGGTAGAGGAATGAACAGGCCCCTATGCCTCAAGATGTAGAAAGCTGACTGGAACAACATGCTAGGGAGGTAAAGAACATCTTCTGTTGCTGTCCAAATGCATTCTACCCCACTGAAGCAGGACCATGTATAAGACCTTGACTTCTTTCCTGCATCCCTCTCTCTACCCTAATTTGTGGGACATCTTTCCAAGCTTTTGTTGTCGGGGTCGGGAGAAGAGCCAAAGGCAGAGCTGAAATGCTCTGAAAATAACAAAGGGATATAGATAATGATACCAAGGACTGGGCCCCACTATCCTTCCTGCTCCCCTTGCCTTGCCACCGGCCAAGCATTCTGAAATAAACCTTCCAAAGCTCTTACAGGGGAAACTTAGTGTCTGAAGCTTCCCAAAGAGGAAAACAGAGTAAGACAGACCCCACAGGCACAGACACAAGGATTGTTAGTCCTATAGGTTATTTTTACTCACAGCAATGATTTAAGACCCTAGCACTCAGTAGCAGGGAGAATATAGAAATTCTATTTCCATAGCAACAACAAAGAACTTTTGGGAAGGGGTATGTGCACACCTCCCTAAATCTACATGGAGAATATGATACATGTGTATGGGGAGAGAGGTGTAGGAGAAATGTAGGTGGCCCAAGTAATCCAAAAACACACAAACTCTCAGACCCAGAACCTCCCTCCCCATATGATACCATAGTCACTGTAAGTACAACTGGTGGCACCCCTAGTTTGATAAATGTGAAAACTAAAACTCAGAGAAGTGAAAACTAAAACATCTTCTAGGTGACACTACCAGTAAATAGTAAAGTCAGAATTCAAAATCAGGTCTTCTAAATTCAAGTCCACAGTACAGGCTAGATTTTTTTCTTAAGGACCATGCTTTAAACCCAAATCTGGCTTTCACTGAATGACCAACAACAGGTCCCAGGTTAAACCCCACTCGGTCACTGTTTGGGCCCTGACTGGCTCAGAGCAAATGTAAAAAGCAGTTGTTTCTGTTTTGGCCAGAAACCCTGACCGTCTTCCCCTTTCAGATTGATTTCTTTTTTTTTGGCTAGGTGAAAGAGGCCATTCTCTGCCTCATTTCTTACCTAGCCTAAATCACTGAATGGGTGTTGCCTCAGTCAAACTGAGACCTGTTAAAGGCCTTAGCTTAAAAAGGCCAAGGTCTCCCACTGCATCCAGGGCCATCTCCAGTTGATCTGATTTATCTCTCGTCACTGGACCCAGACGGCTCCAGAGGAGAAAGTGAGGCTGGTGACCTTACAGAGCTCCACCTCACTTAAAGCCAATTCACATGCATGTCATGGCATTAGCTCCCTGATATATGGTCCTCTCTGAGAAAGAAGGACAAAGAACAACAGCTTTCTTCTATACCATGTCATTCCTCCATCAAACTGATGTGCTATCTTTCCTGGTAGGGAAGCAGGGTGTTTGATGCATTATTTTTCTTAGTGAAAATGTGTTTACAGTGAGCCATCTACTCTCATTGGTCCCTCTTGGGTCCATTATTATATGAATAATGGAGATATCGGTCTATAAAAACACTGTTTCTGTGGGAGGAATTAAAGTAACTTATGTAGAGAATCAAACCTAAAACATTCAGCTCACCATCCCTCCCCCCCATCTTCACTTCCTAACACAATAATCGTTTCCTCTCTGGGCCTCAGTTTCCTTATCTGTAAAATAAGAGGCCTGGGTTAGATGATCTCTCAGGTTCCATCAAGCTCTGGTGAATACATACCTCTTCTCCTCCCCAATTCTAGTTCTGAATTGGCTCTTTTCCATCATACAACCTGCCCAGCTTCAGGCCTGTTTCCAACATATGTCAGCACAGGATCTGTACTAACCTTATCTAAGGAGAGAGGCCAGCAAAAAGCCATCCCCTTTCCCCAATCTCTTTTCTTTTTTCCTCTGATCCCCACCTTTCTTCCCTTCCCCAAGGTCCCCAACTCATGTGTTTTACACATCAACTTTTCTCAATCTTTAGGAAAAGGTCCCATTTTATTTACACTTTTTGAAGAGTCCCCTAGAGTCTTACCTTATACACTTGCCCATAGGTACCATTGCCGACCACTTCTACCAGCTCAAAGATCCCTGCAGGATCCTGGAAGAATAGGGGAATGGGAGGAGGAAGACAGAAAAAAATATTAGGGCTAAAGGAAAGTAGTATGTACAGTCTGGGCATGGGACTGACAATTCCCAGAGGATTGGGGGAGCGGGGCACAGTCACAAAGCTGCCAAAGTAAACATCTAGGTCTTAATGGGTTTGACCATTCTATTTTTTTTTTTAACTCAAAAACAGTCGATTGTTCTTTATTGACTTCAGGAAAAAAATACAGACTTCTTAGAATTTGGCATTTAGAATCTTCCACAATCTGGCTTCAAGCCTACCTTTATCTTTCCAGCCTTATTTCATATTTTTAAATACAAAATATTTTAAATACTATAATCTAGCTAAACTGGGCTTTGGTTCTGCAAACTGAATATGCCATCATCCACCTCTGACTATCCTCACAGGCCATTCTCCTCTACCTGGAATGTACTCTCCTCTTTATTAAAATGGCTCCATTCCTCAACTCAAGAGTGACCTCCTCTGTGAAGCTCCCAACTGAAGGTAACTGACCTTCCTCATATTTTTGCACAACACATTATCTAGCATGTCTCCTTTATCCTAATCATGCTCTATGCTGTACTATATTCATCTGGCGTACCCTTGTTGTATCCAAGTTGGAATGTAAGCGCTATGAAGTCAAAGACTGTAATTGGCTATATAATTTTAATTTTTGTAGCCCCAACCCTTAGCACAATATGTCTGGCACAAAGCAGGCACTTAATAAATATTTTTCAAAATTGAAATCAGTTTATCCAAAGGCTAATGGAATATGGGAACCCGTGCTGCTGAAGACTTCCCTGATTCGTCCGATTTAAGAGGACAAAAGTGTTGAGAATATCCCTTAGCAGTCTTTTCTAAAACAACAAAACAAGTGTCAATGATGCATTCTGTTTTTATATCACACTGATTTTCAGTCTATGACTGACTTCCCTCCTTCCTATCCAATAAGCCTTCACTTGTAACAAAGATTAAAAACAAAACAAAAAACCAACCAACACATGGCAACAAAATGGCCCAGTGGATAGAGGGAGCCCTGAATTCAAATCCTGCTTCATATATTTATTACCTTTGTGACCCATAGCAAATCGCTTAACTTTTTTCAGCTTCTGTTTCTTCATGTGCAAAAGGGGGACAGTACAGCACAGAATTGCCTTGAAAGGATCAAATGAGATAACAAGCATTTATTAAGTGCCAGGTACTGAACCAGGTCACAGGGACACACGGACAAAAAGGGAAATCTTCCTTCCTCTCAAGGAGCTGGCTCTCTACCAGGAAAGACAACATATGCACACAAACCTAAACAAGGCAGCTGGGGAGAGAGGGCACTGGCCAGTGGGAAAGAGATGGAAATCAAGAACGGTTTCCTGTAGAAGCGGGTGTTGAGCTGAGTCTTGAGAGAAGTAAGAGAGTCCAGGAAACGAAAAGGGAAGGTGGTGCCCTCCGAATCCAGGAGCCAGCCTTTGCAAAGGCACAGGCAGATCCTAGAGAGGGGAGGGGGCAGGGAGACAAGTTGGGATTACTGTCCAGGAAAAGATGGGGCAGAACAAAGCGGATGTGTGAACACAGAGACAAAGACATACTCTGGAGATGGTGCCAAGGCATAAATGGCAAAATTCAGGATCCAGTCTGAGGGAGCAGGAGTGGTTAAAAGCAACACTGACATTGTGAAGCTGGGCTACCGCAAAGTCATTTCCAAATGCCTCTGGGATATCTTGAGCTGAAGGTCCCCAAAATATCTTAAATGTTGTGCAGTAGCGTCCATCTTTCTGTGACCCCATTTTGGGAATTTTCTTGGCAAAAGATACCAGAATGATTCACCATTTCCTTCTCCAGATCATTTTCCAGATGAGGAACTGAGGCAAACAGGAGTAAGGGACTTGCCCAAGGTCACAAGCTCTGATTCCAAGCCCAATGCTCTATCACTGTGCCAACGTATCATCTCTCAAACCAAATTCATTATCTCCTCCCCTCTTCTTAACTGTCCTATTCCTGCCAAGGGTATCACCATGTTCACACTGATCCAGGCTTGGAAACTCAGCGTCATCCTCGACTTCTCACTCGCTCACTGCCTACAACCAATCTGCTGCCAAGTCCCACCAATTCTAGCTTCACAACATCTCTTTCATAGACACACATCCTATCAAATGTGGGCTAGAGGGCAAATGCAGCAGCGGGGAAAGCAGCATCATCAGTAAACTGGCAATTCTCATGGAGTTTCAGAAGACGGAAGGAAAAAGATGAGAAAGAGACAGGTTTAATAAGAAAGGAAGTTTGCTAATTATGAAGCAGAGGTTCCAGTGGACACAGTGGAAAAAGGATGGCAGATCTAGAGTGAGACATAGGAGGACTGAGGTAGACGAAAGTAAGAGAATGGGCAACTGGAGATCAATTGGAGATGAGGAGACTATAAGGACCATTGAGGGGTGGTCCCTCCCACAGGAAGAATGAGATCAGATTGTTCAAGTTCTAGGCCCAACCTCATGGCAGACGGTAATGTTGTATCCTGTGAGGTCCACTTTATATGGAAGCCCACTGAAGAAAGCTCTGGGGGTCAGAAGACGTAAGGGATCTTGTCCAGGGTGGGAAGGGACAAGGCCATGGAAGCTGGCAGCTCTCTTTTCTGCTGCATCCAGAGGGTGAAGATCCCAGTTCACCCAAAGCAAGGACTCCATAAACTGAGTAAGTGGGAGGGAAAGGACTTTTCTTCTCTGCTGCCTCTCTTTTACTGTAACTCTAGAAATGGATCTGGGGGGTGTTTGTTTCTGTTCTGTGTTGTTTGTCCTCAGTTTCATGTACTAGGATCCCCATGGGAACAGAAGAGACATGGTTGTCTGAGCCAAGATTGCAGGTGGGATGGTGCAGCCAGCCTGGCATGGAAGCCCTGAGAAACCAGGGCCTGAGACTCAATCCCTAGGGGGCTTTTGGGCTGGGAACTAGGACTGTGCTCTATGGGAATGTGGCTAAACTATGAGCCTAATAATCCTCTTCTCACCAGAGACTGAGGTGGTACAAAGAGAGATGACTATTCTTCCCATGTATGGGGGAGTGTCCCCACAGGACCGGAGGTTCAAGCCATGATGATCTCATTCCTTTGTCAAAGCTAATATGTAAATATTCCTTTGAGAAAGCTAACATGATTATGGGGTTAAACTGAACTTAGGTGCTAAGGAGCCCAGCTACACCTGAAGGAACACTATCAGAAGGGGCTGAAGCTATTTGCACAGAGCTTAGACAACCCTCAACTCCCTTAACGGAACCAGAGAACCTGGGGGAGGAGTGAAATCTAACCCACCTGGCCTCAGTGAGGGTGGTAAAGCATCATATGGGATAAATTGGGTCCTTTGCTTTTGCAGGAATTCCTAGAGATTCTATGCCCCGGGCTTTGTAATGGCAAGCAAAGTGGGACTTTTTGTTGTCTTCTGTTTTGGAGTGCTTCTCAGCACTAAGGCAATTGAATACCTTTGATTGAATCTTGCCTTTGTTTGCAGAAAGGCCCACACCCTTTTGTTATTAAGAGGTGTGAAAAGCTCTGAAGAAGTGTATATGTGCTACAAGGTTAGCATTTTGTTTGGGGCACACTCATTGGAAGAACGTTGGTGTGGAGACTCTGGGTAGCCATTAAGGAGCCCTCTGCTTTGAAAACCCAGATGTTGGTGCTTCTCTCTCTGGTAATTATGTATGTAATGTCTTGGTCAGACAGCTAGAAGCCTGTCTATTGATTTGTGTTATTTGCTCTGTTTATAATTACTGTTTGTATTTGTTCTGAAGTTTAGAGTGCTGACTTTTTCTCCTGAACTAAGTGAATGATGTATGTTTGTTTAATTAAAGTGAGATTGTAAACCCCATAAAGTTGCTTTCCTTAGAAAAGCAGATCAAAGAACCTGTGCTAGCAGCCCTCCTGTGTGCTGGTGTTATTGGTCTTACACCCTCATAGCAGCTGCTAGCAGCATTACTGTTACAGACTTTTGATTTTTGAGACACCCCAGACTGTGAAATTCTAGAGAAATTTGGCTATTTTTTTAGGCTATAAATATACTGTTGATTTCCCCTGCCATGAGTGTTCCCTCACAAATTCATTGGCGTAGTTTTCTGATTTTTTCGTTTGTTGATTACTTGGACTGTTTACATTCTGATACATTTTGTATTACTGAATACTGATTGGGTGAAAGAGGAAAGTGTAAAAGCTGACTTAAATTTTAACACACACACACACACACACACACACACAAAAAACTAAGATCTTGGCAACTGGTCTCATCACTTCCTGGCAAATAGAGGGAGGAGAAATGGAAACAGAATCAGATTTTATATTCTTGGGTTCAAAAATCACTGTAGATGGTAACTGAAGCCATGAAATTAAAAGACTCCTTGGAAAGAAAGCTATAGAAAACCTGGATAGCATACTAAAAAGTAGCGACATTACCTTCCTGACAAAGGTCCATATAGTCAAACCAATGGTTTTTCTAGTAACAACATATGGCTGTGAGAGCTGGATTATAGGGAGAGCTAAACACCGAAGAATCAATGCTTTCAAATTGTGGTGCTAGAGAACACTTTTGGACAGCAAGGAGATCAGAGCAGTCAATACTTAAAGAAATTAATTGAAGCCATTCACTGGAAGGTAAAATACTGAAGGTGAAGCTTAAAGACTTTGGCCGCATAATTAGGAGACAAGACTCATTAGAAAATACTCTGATATTGGGAAAGATTGAAGGCAAAAGGAAAAGGGGATTGAGACAGACAGATAATATCATGGAAACAACAAACGTGAACTTGGACAGACTTTGAGAGATAGTGGGATTCAGAAGGGTCTATGGACAGAAGGGGTGCTATGGTCCATGGGGTCACAAAGAATCAGACAAGACTGAATGCTGAACAACAAATAAGGATCGGTATACTAATATGTTCTATATTAGCGAGTCCTGGGTAAATACAAGTATTAAGTTGTCTGTGAAAAATCTGGAATCACTTTGCTCTTTTTGCATTTAGGCAGATTTCTACTGCTTCCCTTTGGTGAAAGCAAACCCCCCTAAACTTCTTGATGTGAGAATGTCTGTACTTAGAATCCACAGGCAGCTGAAATACTTTGCTTCTTCTTTAACTATGTCTACTTGTCCTGATGGGTGAGTTTGCCATTCCATTTAGTTTGCCCTGGCAGTAGCAAGCATCCATCGGGGGAATTTCAGATGCCCCTTGGGATAAGGAAATGGCCTGGGCCTCTATGGATATCGCTTATGGAAGAATTTTAGCATGTCCTGTGTAGAAAGGAACACTTTTTGTGCAGACTCCAAGTGGATGACCTTGTGTACTGAAAGAATTATTGGAAGAGTTTCCACCCAGGACATTTTTCTCATTTGAGAAGGGGACAATGCCAAATTGACCCAGGTCTCAAATCCCTGCAGGGGGAGCTTCATGTAGCTTGGAAAGCTCAGTGTGGACCAAGTTTCTGTTCTTAGCAGGAGTCAGTTTTTGTTCTTTCTTTTGCCTGTAGTTTGAGAAAGACCCTGTAAGGATAAGCAAGGAAAGATATTTCATAAAATTTGTAAAATGCTTCTTATTTTGTTGGCTTATTTAGGAAACTCTGTGAAATGTTCCTTGTTCTGCAAATCTCCAAAATGCAGTATTTAGAAATAATTGCAATTTTTTTATCTGTACATGTGGGATTGCATATGATAATGTAACATTGGTTTCTTTGAGACTTTATAGCACTAAGAAAGTAAGTGAAAGGACATCATGCCTCCTCAAGACCATAGAGAACTACTCCAAACTTGGGATGAGAACTATGTAAAAACTATTAAAAAAAAAAAAAAGCACCCCTGCCTATGTTCTGGGGACAACAAATTTCAAACAGGAAATGTGTACCCAAGGCTTCTCTGGGCATACTCAGTTCTCCTAACATGGAGACACCCTTGAGGGGCCTTTTGAATATGCCCAGTTTGCCTAACATGTACCTATTGCCATCCCAACCACATGGGGCACATAAGGAGGGCAGCCTCCTTTGATTGGCTGTTTTCATCTTTGAAACTGGCAAGACCAAGCAGCTCATCTGCAGAGTTCTCTTTCTGCAGCTCTCTTCTGCTGTATCTAGAGGATTAAGATACCATTTTACTGGTCCAAGAAATGGGCTGGGGGGCGGGAGAGAAGTGTGTTTGTTTCTGGTCTGTGTTGTTTGACCTCCTCGGTTCCAGGTGCCAAAAGTGATCCCCATCAAGCCAAAAGATCGACCCATGGAAGCCCTGGAGCCAGGACTGCAGGTAGGTTGGTACAGCCAACCAACCCAGCATAGAAGCCCTGGGAAACCAGTGTCCCTGGAACTAGATTCAGAGGGGTATTTAGACTCAGAAGTGGGATTGTGCCCTTGTGGGAAAAGCAAGCTAAGCTATGACCCTAATTTTTTTCTTCCTCTCCCCAGAGACTGAGGGGGCACAAAGGGGAGGAGGATTATTCCTCCCACATGTCATGGATTATACCTTTAGAAGCAAATTTGACAAAGCTAAAAAAAAAAACAAAGAAGACAAGGTGAGGGGTAGGGAGAGTTGTTATTTGTCTTTCATTCTCAAAGAGGACCATGACATCAGGAAGGTGATGTCTTAACTTGCAAGTGAACTGGATTAAAGTGAGGGAGGGCTGTGCAAGGTCACCAGCCTCACTCTCTCCTCTGGAGCCATCTGGGTCAAGTGGCAAGACATAGATCAGGACTACTGGAGAGTACACAGTAAGACTAAAGCAGGTACTACCGAATTTCAGACCTTTAAAGTCTGGGTTGAAGAGGACTGCGTGGTATTTTTGTTGTTTGGCTGTGTGTCACTCTTCCTGACCCCATAGTATAATAGCTATATTAGAGGCTCCAGAACCTGGAAGACCTGAGCTCAAATCCCAATTCTGATACATATGGTGTGAACCTGGGCAAGTCACTTAACTTTTTTATGCTCTATGCTACTCTCTAAGATGATAATTTGCAGAGAAGGTGCTGACCTGCAATGGTAGAGGGACTTTACTCATCTGGAATTTCCCTATACTAATGAAATCACATGTCCAATCTTCCTTTCCCCTCTAAAGGAAAGGCCCCTCTGGGCCTTCCTAAGTTTGGAGATCATGTTTTCTGTATCTGCCAAGGACCAAACCAGAAGAAATGAACTGATATAACAGCAGGAAGGATCTAGGTGAGACATGAAGAACTCTCCCCAACTGATCGGGATATAAAATTCTAGGAAGTAGGGTCATGGAGCAAACACTGGAAAAAGCACCAGCACAGGATTTAGAAGAACTGGATTCAGCTCCCACTGCTGATATTTACTCTTCTCAGACCTTGGGCCACCACTTTACTTTTCTGAGCCTCAGTTTCCTTATCTGTAAATGAGGTTGGACTAGATAGTTTCTGATCCAACTTTGGATTTCTAATCCTATATATATGTTCTCTCAAGGAATTTCCATCTGTCCCTGCCCTTTCTAAGAAATAAATGTTCCTAAATTAGTACCTCCCTCTAGCCCAAATCTTTAAACATCCTCTCCTGGATACTGACTCTGCCCCCCCCCCCATAGTTTCACCCAGCTGTTATTAGTTATATCATTCATTCAACATTTTTTGGTCTTGAATTGTTTATATTTTGTCATTTCTATGTATTTTATATATATATATATATATATATATATATATATATATATATATATATATATATATATATATATATATAAAAAATTTATTCTCATGTCTATGCTATGTGTTGTATATATTTTTCTCATGAATGTTTTCTTCTCCCATGTTAGGCTAGGAATGCCTAGAAACCCCAAGCTTCTCCCCAATGGCAATCTTACCCTTTAGGGAGAGCTCCTTAATAGTGAGATAAGTTATTACATTTCTAGTCCTAGAAACCTATATACTATACCATGCATGGTACTCAGGAAAGGAAGTAACTATATGCCTTCCTCAATGGAAATGAGAGGTATCACACAGCTCTGAATTCCTAAAACACAGATTTTACTATCATGCCCCTACTCAAAAACTTCTAGATTCCTTTTGCCTCTAGGATAAAATACAAACTCTTATGTTTGACATTTAGAGCTCTTCCAGACTTATTTCATGTTACAACCATTCACAGAGTTTAGGTCCCATCTGAACTGACCGACTTGCTGTTGCTCACACACCATCCCCATCTTTTGCAGTCTGTCCCCCATGCCTAGAATGTACTTCTCTTACTCACATGTATCTCTTAGAAATCTCTTAGAATTCTCTTACATGAGGCTTTTTCCCTGTGCCCCCCTCCAAGCTGGTAGTGCCTACAGCCCCACATCAAATTACTTTAGATATATTTCATAGGGACTTTTATGTGTAAATGATTTTTCTCTCAGTAAAACGTGAGGTCCTTGAGGGCAAGAACATTTTTGTTTTTGTAATCTCAGGCCTTATATATAGTAGCTCTTTAGTAAACACTTGTTTGAATGGTATTTAGAAAGGCCAGGCTTAATTGAAGTAAGCATGCTTTTTCAAGTGATTCTGGACAGTTTCTTGAATGAAGGAGGGTTTATAGGACCCATATAAACAATGGAAGAAAAAAGCAGATGAAACGAGATTGTTGTTAATTGAGGACCATGCTGCATGAATGGACACAGTGTATTTTTTATCCATGAGACAAAGAATACAGAGATAAGATTTAAATTTTTATTTCCAAGTAAAATTACAATAAAAATTTGCATCAATTGACACAGCTGTTCTTCCTGGTCTTAACCACATAACATATGAACCTGTGTCTACTGGTCTAGACATTCATCCTCGCACATCCACAGCCAGTAATTATAGGGTATATTTCTTACTCTTAAAGAGTATGAAGTGTATAACCTATATTGGATGGCTTGCCACCTTAGGGAGGGGGCATGCAAGGGAGAAGAAATTTGGAAGTCAGAATCTTATAAAAAGTGAATGTTGAAAACTATCTTTACATGTAAATGGAAAAAATAAAATACTATTTACAAAAAATAGTATGAAGGCCAGGAAGAAAAGAATATTAACACAATCTAGAGCGGTACTCTGGGGCATCTTTAATAGCGTTAGGAGTAAAGAGGAGGGAGTGTTCTTACTCTAGGGTCCTGTCCTTCCTTTAAATGGCCAAATCAAAATTCTCCTAGTCTAGAAAGCTTTCCCAGATTAATTCTTGGCCAGTTCTATTCCTTTACTTCTTCCCTAAATACTTACATTCAATACGTACTATATCAGTTCAAGGACCTATGCTTTTGTCAGTGTGGGTATTCATCCCTCCAACACAGGTTACAGCTACTCTGTAACACAGTGGATGATTTTTGAGAGTTTTTATTGCTGAAAAATATCTTATGCTGTGGCTAACCTCTCCAAATTTAGTTAGGAGGCCCCTTGGACAACAGATACACAGCCTATCATTTGGCCTATACTTAAAATGCTCCCAGCCTGGTAGCAGTTGCCTGAAGGCCTGCACTCTATTGACATAACTCTGGGTAATCACGCGATGAGGTATAAGAAGAGGATTTTAGTGGAGGATGTACTAAATTAATTTGGTCTTTTTAATATGCTTTGTATTTGTGCTTCAGTTTTCTTCCCCAGCTTCCCCAAGTAAGGACAAGATGATGTGTTTTAAATGGAGATACCTATCTTAGAGGGTTTTTCTGAGGGTCAAATGAGAGATTCTAAAGAAAACACTGAAATAATAAGAGCTATTTATGTAAATGTTAAGTACGCAAGTTTTTCATACTAGGTCCGATCTCATTTCTCCTCTGCTAGATTCTCTGTTCCCCTGAAATGAGCTCAGTATGATCATTTCCTTTGTCCCCTCTTGTCTTCAAGCAGCTTCTCAAAAGAAATACTACTGGCTCTCATTCTAACCCTCCCCCCACCACCACTGAATTTTTTCACTTATTAAAACCACAGAATGCCACAGCCAGAAGAGGCCATCTAATCTGACCTCCTTTTTACAGAGGAAAAAATAGGGAAATGACTTTCCCAAGGTCACACAGTTAGACAGTGGCAGGTACAGAACCCAGGTCAGTCAGGATTGCCTTTTTATAGCACATACAGTGGCTTTCACTTATCTCAAATATAAGAAAAACAATTCAGTTTACCTGTTTTATTAATATTATAATAAAGATGAAAAGGATGATAGTTTTAAGTACAAACAGGGTCAATGAATCATTTTCCTGTGGAAAAATGCTAATAATGTCTAACTACTAGGCAAGACCTTAATGGGAAAGATATTTGGGAGTCAGAGATGTCACTAGGAAACATGTAAGAAAAGAATACCCCATGAAGCCTGAGGTTCAGCAAATCAGGCTGCATATATACTTACTGATACCTTGCTTAATCTAAGAAATAGATGGGTCTTTAAACTGTAGGAAGAGGAATTAATGGTCAGAATTACCCAATAAGCCCGGCTAGAAGGCAACTCTGAATATTCTTTCCTCTGAATGGCTCCATGAGGTAGAAAATAGTACCTTCATGTTACAGATGAGTAAACTGAGACTAAGAGGGGTTAAATGATTGTCCACAACCATACAGAAGGTGGTAGAGCTACCAGGCCTGTGTGTCCCTTTGTCTCTCCACCCTTCCCATCCCATTTAAGGTAGTGACAAACCTAGGAATGGAGCAAATGAGAGGAGGCAGGGAAGTTAATTTCAATCATAAGAAAAGTTACTTTGGGCCAGAAAGGGGCAGGAAGAAGTATTATATCTATTCAGGAGTACCTCAGAGTGAAGCAGGTATTGGCATGGATCTGGAATCAACCTGGCCAGGAGGTTAAGAGTATAAGGTATGAGATCAGCCTACTGGAGGAGACAAGTCCAGTATACCTACAGGATCTCTCTTTACTACCTAACCCTACAAAGGAGCCACTGACTTTCTTCTCTCCACCAAAAGAACCATGGTTCCTCACCCCAAAGACATGGAGACTTTTCAAGGTCCACTTCACAGTTCTATCTCACCTGCCCCTCCTCCTCTCCCCAAACAGATTCTCGACCTCCTGCTTGAACAAAAGGATTCACCCAGCCCAGCCCCATCAAGGGTGGGTTATCTCATCCCTAGGGACAGAGTAGATGACGTGAGAGAAAGAAGACAACTTCCCAAGTAACCAAGGTACAAATCCATACAGGCTTTTACTCTTCAGAGGAAAATCCTTTCTCTTTGGGATGACAAAACTGCTAAGAACCAAAGTCACTTCTGTCACTAAGTTCCCTTCTATTCCATTTCCTTAAGGTATCTGCATGGGGAAAGAGAAGGAAAGAAGGAGGCTGAGAATACGTAAGAAAATTAGTATCAGGAGGCTGGCACGAATGGGAAGTAGCTCTAGAAAGAGGATAGAGGATGGGTGGCTGGGATGAAATGCTCCTCATCATTCCTAGAAAGAGTGCTCGAAGAACAAGGAGGACACTGTATACCGTCTTGGGGAGGGGGAAGTGGAGGAAGGAGGGAATTTTGGAACTCAAAATCTTATAAAAGCAAATGCTGAAAACTAAAAATAAATAAATTGAAAAAAAAAAGAGTGCTCCCCATGCACCCCTCCACACCACTCTTATTTTAATCATGTTAAAAATCAAGAAGAAAAGAGTCAGTCAGCCAACAAGCACTTATTAAAATAGATGCCAGGCACTGTGCTAATTTAGCACTGGAGATATAAATATAGTCAAAAAGACAGTCCCTACTTTCAAGGAGCGCACAGTCTGAGGGGAGGCAATATGACGACAGCTATGTACAAATAAGATACAGCTCTATGCATTCCAAGCTATTGGAGGGCAGGGATCATATCTTACAGTTCTTTTATACCCACATTTTATAGTATAGTACTATGCTAATGAATGCAAGAATAAATGAAATCGAACTTGGAGCAGCAAGAATGGAGGCAGGGCACTAATGTATTAGTGCAACAATCCTGGGAAATGATTTTGAATTACACGAGGAAAGTCACAAAATTGTTCAACCCCTTTGGCTAAGAGAATGCACTATCAAGTATATATTCCAAGAAGATTGAAGCCAGAAAGAAAAGAAACATGGGTATGCCAGGGTGAGGACCCTGTACACCAAGAGGAAAGCGAGCTCAAAAGGAGCAGCAGGTAGCAGTATGGCTCCACCCCCAGGAGTGTAGCACGGCTCAGTTCGCTCTTCTAAAGTCTGCAACAGAACAACCAGAGCAGGAATCCCAGGCCTGCAGTGCTGTCACTCTGAATCAGCTCACCGATGGGGGCTGAACCCAAAAGCAGTCTACTGAAATACTAAACAGGCAAGCCTACAGGCCCATTGCTCAGAGCAGGAGCAACAAACAGCCTTTTGCCCTTAATCAGACTACTTTGGAATTATTCTGCAGGTACTATCAACCCAGAGATTCATTCTAGAAGTGTGAAGAACCTGGCCCTAACACAAAGTCAGTAGTCAAGAAAGACGCTGGAACACTGAGCAACCAAAAAAAAAAAAGAATCCTTCCATAAAAAGCTATTATGGTGAAAGGGAGGCTCAAGACCCAGAGAATGACTCTGAAACAAAACAAAGCCTCAAAAAACCAAAAACAAGCAAAAAAACCCTACAGCCTGGGTACAAATTCAACTAGAATTCTTAGAAGAGATGAAGCAAGAGTTTTAAAAAATAAAGAATTTAAAATGCTTTTATAAATGAAACAAGAATGATGGGGTGGGGGGGGGGGAGATGGAAAAGAAATGAGAGCTACAGGAAGGATTGGAAAGGGAATTTGCAGCTTAACAAAAGAGGTACAAAACCTTGCCCAAGCAACAAACTCCCTGAAAATTAGAATGGACTAAATAGAAGCCAATGAATCCATGAGGCAATGAGAAATGTCAAAACAAAGTTAAGAGACTTAAAAAAAAAAAAAAAGAAAATGTAATGTAAAGCAAAAAACTGACCCAAAATGAAGAGGAAAAAAAATTAAGAATTACTCCAGTAACTGAAAGCCACGACTAAAATAAGCGTGTAAATATCATTTTCAAGAATCTTTCTTAAACATTAATTTTATTTTGAGTTTTAAATTCTCTTTCCTTCCAGCCCCTCCCCACCCATTGTGAAGGTAAGCAGTATGACATAAGCATATTTCTATAAACATATTTCTATATAAGCCATGTTCCCACCACCACCAAAAAAGGGGGGGGGGGGCAGAAATAAAGTGAAAAACAATATCCTTCAACCTGTACTCAGAATTCATCTAGTTCAAGAAATCTTCAAAGAAAACTATCCAGACCTCTTGGAAAAGAAGGCAAAGTAGAAAGAAATTCCAAAGTGAAAACTTCTAAGAATATCAGAGCCAAAATCCAGAGCTACTAACTCAAAGAAAAAATGGTGCAAACAGCCAGAAAGAAAGAATTCATGTAATGAAGATCCATAGTCAAGATTACACAGGATTTAGCAGCCGCCACTATAAAGGGGAGCAGAGAACTTGGAATTTCCAGAAGGTAAAAGATATTGACTTACAGTCAAGAATAGCTTGCGCAAGAAAACTGAATACAATGCTACAGGGGGAAAATATGGAGCTTTAATGAAATAGAGGACTTCCAAGTATTCCTGATGAAAAAACCTGAGCCAAGTAGCAGCTTTGAAATTCAAACACAAGAGTTAAGAGAAAACAAAAAAAGTAGACATGAATTAACAATGATGGGGGACTAAACAAGGACAAATTGCTTATATTCAAATATGGAAAGAATGTGTCTCCTCTGAACATTATCATTGTCAGGACTCAAAGAGGGAGTCTAGGGAATCAAATCAGACAAGACTTGGGAGTGGTTTTGTTCATGATCTCAAAAACAGAGTGGGGAAGAGGAATACATTATGAGATGGAAGGAAGAAAAGTTAGGGAAAATTATCTCATGTCCAAATAGACATCTCTACAAACAAGGAGGAAGGGGTAGAGGGACAGCTGACATTTGAACCTCACTCTCAACTGAACTGGTCAAAGTGGGTGTGTACACACACACACACACACACACACACACACACACACACACACACGAATACAGAAATGTATTTCATTCAACAGGGAAATAGGAGGAAGCAGAAATTGGAATCAATTAAGTGGCAGCTAGGTGGATAGGGTGCTGGGCCTAGAGTCAGAAAGATTCAACTTCCTGAGTTCAAACCTACTAGCTGTGTGATCCTGGGCAAGTCACTTAATCCTGTTTGCCTCAGTATCTTCACTTATAAAAACGAGCTGGAGAAGGAAATGACAAACCACTCTTTGCTAAGAAAACCTCAAATGTCAGACATTACCAAAAAATAAGTGAACAGTAAGATTAAGTGACAGATAAGCAAAACAAACTCTAAGGATGTTACAAAAATGTCTATAGCTCTTTTAGAGAGGGTAAAGAATGGGAATCTGTTTATCACACAGGCTTTCTTGAAATGAAAATTTATTGTTGTGTATTTTGAATCCTATCTTACGTTCTGCTATGCATGACATGCTTTTTTTCTCTTTCTTACTTTGTATTTAAGTTTCAATATTTAAGTTTATGATAGGTTTTTGTTTCTTTTCTCTATCCTGTATTTGTGTTCTGGTAAAATAAATTTTTAAAAAAAATTTTAAAAATAAAAAAAAAGAATAGGAATCTGAGGGGGCACCCATATATTGAAGAATGGCCCTATTTTTTCACTCAACAACAACCCAATATTGACCCCAGAGAATAGATAGTGAAATAGATCTCTCACTTGGCAGGAAAGTGGGGTGGGGGACAGGAGAGTGGCAAGGGAACTATGTCGTACCTATTTTCACACGAGGTCTCTTTATACCTCATCTGTTTTTCTTTGTTACAGTGGAGAGCTAAAAAAAAAATGTGAAGGCAGGATAGGGTTAGAGTTAGATTTCCAGAAATTACTGATATACAAACTAAAGACACCAATAATGCTTTTCAATAATTAAAAATAAAAAAGAATGTAAGTGGGAGGTGAAAAAGAATATAGGCATCATCATTATCAGCTCTAATAATCTATCATTATCAGTAATTAATACATTCTGAACCTACTACAGGTCGAAGACAGACACCTCGACAAACCTGGGAGCATCTTAGCTTAAATACATAAAGAGAGGGCAGAGTATGGGCTTAGGATGTCCCATATATGATGCTCTTGGGAATCAAGAAAAGGGATCTTTGGAACTGGTTCAGAAGAGTTGAGAATAACACCTTTGAAACTGGTCCTGCCGTGAACAGTTCAAAGAAATATGGTAAAACTGATATGAAGTGATAGAGTAAACCAAAAGAAAAATATCCATACTGCTTACAACTATGTAAATGAAAATATTATTAAAATGGCAACACAACTCTGGTAAACTCCAAGATATAATATTCAAATTTTTAAAAACAAATAGTAAATTACAGAACTGTTAAAGTTGCATCTACCACCAGCTGAAATAACCCTTATACTGGTTAGCTTAATTGTTTTCAGGAAATGTACTGCATTAGTACTTTGTTTAGACTTGTCTGCTATGTCAAAACAAAACATGCTGGTAATGAAAAACAAAGCTAACGATTACACAAGCTTCTCATAGAAGTCAGTGGGATATTTGGGGGATAATCAATCCTGTTTGCACGGAGGGGGAACAATATGGGTTTATATACTACACTGCCTTGTGGTAGGAGATGGGAGGCTCTGTTCAGTCTGTCCTGGGCAGGGGGAGATATAAAATTATAATACAAATATGTAACACCCCATTAAATTCCTATTCTGAGGCCTCATTATAGCACAGGAATGACTGTAAGTAGCTGAAGACTATCAACAGCGTACAAGCTCTAGGACTAAAAGTGACCAAGCAGGAAATTGGATATGGTTCCAGCAACGGACTGTGTCTGACCTTTAAGGCCCAGTCTAGCTAACTTCAAAGAGGCTTACACCACAAGTTTGGCTACAATCAATACCAGTAAGAGAAATGCAGTGCGAGGTATGAAGTCACAGATGTTCTGAAGTACTGAAATATACTACTACAGAGATACGTTATCAGAAAAGGCATCTGCATGGGATGTGTTGGGGTTTGCAGACGCAAACTTCATTTGTAATGGGCATGAGATAGTTACCCCCATTGGTAAACAACTCATTGGAGACATTGCCCACGATAAATCCAGTAATAGTGTCCTCCTGACTGTTCCACAAAAAACACACTCCATCTCTCAGCTCCAAGCATTTTCTCTGACTGTTCCCCATGACTGGAATGCTTTCCCTCATCAACTCTGCCTATTAGCTTCCTTGGGTTTTCTGGGGGCCTCACTAAAATCTCATCTTTTACAGGAAGCTTTTCCCAACCCCTCTTAATTCTAGTGCCTTCTCTCTGTTAATTATTTCCCATTTATCCTCTATATAGAGAGGATATACTTGTTTGTATGATAGATTTGTTTGCACGTAGTCGCCTCTATTAGACTGTGATCTCCTGGAGGGCAGGAACTGCCTTTTGCCTCTTTTTGTATCCCCAGCACGTAGCACACTGATTGAATCAGCCTGAGTCATAATTCAACCTAGGAATACTGAACAAAAGATTTGGGCAAATAGAGTCCCCATCTCAAAATATGGTGTGTTCTATACAGTAAGTGCTTAACAAATATTGTTAAATAGCCAGTGCCTCATCTTGGTGTGGAAGTTTTTGTTTGCTTTTTCCAAGGCATTATGCTAGCAGAGTACCAGCCCTCTATAGCAGAACCTACGGAGCTGGGAAGATTTTAACAACAGGCCTAGAATGAGAACAGACTGTCTGTCATCTCACCAGCCTAGTAAATTCTGGGAGTCTCATCATTTAAGACTGGCTGCAGGGTGATGAATTTTTAGGGCCATGGAACCCTCAGGGTGGTTGTGAGCCAGGGGTTAGTGGAAGCATTGGGAGTAAGAAGCATTGGGATAGTGCAAAAAGAATTAATGAACAAATAAAAACTCTGCTCTACTTTGCCCCCCAAAAGTTCCCATACCTCAAAAGTGAGGCTCTCAAGGGGATATGGGGAGAAGGATAAACTCTCTCCTTGCACCCTGGTGTGGTTCCTAGAAAAAGAGCAAACAACTTTAATTAAACACACATTTATTAAGTAACTATATTCGAGACACCGTACTAGGCAATAGGAATAAAGAGTATAAAGCAATAGTTTTTGCCCTTAAAGAGTTTATATTCTCCTAGAAGGCAACAGTATATATCGGTGGTACTTAAATACAGATAGATACGTACAGTTACACAAATTAAACAGAGCCATCTCAAGGATATTCCCAAAGAAAAGTGAAAAAGTCAAAAAAAGACTATTATCAGGTGCACAGGTGGTACACACTGCACATGTTTCTGGACTTTTTCTGTGTATCAATCAGTTGTGCTGATGTTTTTTCCCCTTCTCTAAAATAATACTATATGTCATCTGGGATGGCTCCTCTAGGAGCAGAGATAGTCTGAATACTACGGCAACATGAGAAACTGAAAATATCTATAAATATTTTTCTTAAGACTTTTATTAGTTAATATGACGCTGATTGTGAACCCTAAAGCTAAAATATACAGGGAATATTGGCAGCATGGTGCAGTGGAAGGAGTAAAAGATTTATAGTAGAAGTGAGAGTTCCAGCTTTGCCAACCTCTGGCCTTGAAGAAATGAGTCTAGAAGGCCTCCTAAATCTGTAATCCTACGTATTCTGGACATCCTCTGGGTCTTCCATCTGTCATTCTCTGCACCTCCTGCCCTGTGCTTTGTCATGCCTCAGGTCAAGACTCCATCAGGGAATGTAAACTTTAATGAGCAAGAATAAGGAATTATCTCCTATTAGTCTGATTACGGCATGACCCCTCAGACAGCAGTGGTGAAGAGACACAGCTTAGGCTCTTAGATCCTCCAACAAAGTAATCAACAACTCAACATTCATGAAGTGTCAGACGTGTGCCAGGGATACAAGAAACCATCCCTGTTCTCAAGGAGCTTACATTCTCATGGAGAAGACAAGAATCTATTAAGTTATAGCCATAAACACAAACTGAAGAAATACCAATGTATGTAAGGTAGTTAAATACAAGGAAGTTGGGGAGGGTGAGCACTAGCAGTTGCAGGGAACAGAAAGGATGATTCTTGATGCTTAAAAGAAGGACTCGGAAGCAGAGCTAAGGAAGAAGGACATTCTAGGCATGGGGTCTGCCAATGCAAAGGCACTGAAACAGAAGGAGGCCATTTGGCTGGATCCCAGAGTCCCAGAATACAGAAAAGGGGATAATGTCCAAGGAAGCTGTTAAGATAGCGAGAGACCAGATTGTACAGAGCTTTAAAAGCAAAGGGTGGGGAGGGGTGTTTTATGCTAGAGGCAAAATAGGAAGTCACTGCAGTAGACGGATGGGGTAGTCGCATGATCAGACCTTTGGCAGCAGTGTGCAGGATGGACTGGAGAGGTGAGAGACTTGAAGGAGGAAGACCAATTAAAGAGGCTGTTGTAATAATCTAGTTGAGAAATGATAAGGGTCTAAACTAAGCTGGTAAGATGGGTAATTGGATGTTAGGATGGGGGGAGGGGGAAGAGAGGGAGAAAGGAGGGGGAGAGAGAAGAGGAGGAGGAGAAGGAGGAAGAGGAGGAAAGGAGAGGAGAGAGAGAAAGCAAGATACACCTGGGAGACTGGAAAGATGGTGGTACCATCAACAGAAACAGGAAATTTAGAAGAGGGGAAGGTTTTAGGGAAATTACTTCAGTTTTGGAAAAGTTGAGCTTAAGACGTCTTTGGGACCTCTAGTTTGTTAAGTCTAACAGGCAATTAGTGATGTGGGACTGAAGCTCAGGGAAGGAATACAGCTAGCACAACGCTCTCAGTCTGTCTGTCTGTCTCTCATCTGCATAAAGATTTTAGTTAAATCTCTGAGAACTGATGAGCTTACCAAGAAAGAGAATATAAAGGAAGAAGAAAAGAGTTAGGGGGCTTAATATGATCAATGAATCAGCAAAGGAGCCTGAGAGAGTAGTCAGACAGATAGCAGGATAACCAAGAAAGAAAACCTAGAGAAAAATATACATTCCTAGCTCAGGCTCCATAGGAATGAGATTCTCTCCATTTGTATTCTGAGGAAACAGGAGTTGTACTCTATACACAGCATCTCTCAAATCCAACCTCTACTGTTGTGGATTCGACACCTCCCCTGAGCTTGCTGCCCAGTCACTGGTCCAAAAATGGGAAACAGGGCTGGTGAGAGGCGTCTTTTGTTCCCTGGGGTTCTCCTGAAGTTAGGAACTGCCCCGAAAAGGACCAACACTCACCAGCCCTGGAGTCTCCAAGAAACCCTTTGAATGAAAAAAAAAAAAAACCCAAAACAAGACAAAACCTGAAACAGTTCTTGCTCTGTCTCTACCAAAGTTGCTTTTGGATAAGGGAGGGATTTTAGGGTGGGGGTTAGAGGATAATCGAGGGATCATTGGTGCAAGGGGAAAGGTGGGGGGAGGATAAGGGAGAGATCCTTGGCGGGGGGAGTATAGGTTAAGTGATAGGAGAGCAGCTAGTGGGTAGAAGCAGGAGTTAGAAAGAATAGGAAATGAGATACACACAAACACGAAGATCTGGAGCAGAAGTTATTAGGTTAAAAAAAAAGCCAAGGGAGTAAACATGATCTCAGACAAACCCAAAGCTAAAATAAGATTTAATCAAAAGAGAAAAATAGGGAAACGACGCTATATGTCAGCCATATTAATCAATATTGTTTTAGACTACTTAAAATAACTAGATGGTACATGGGTGGAATGTTGCTGTGGTGTAGGAAACGACGAGCTGGTGGATTTAGAAAAACATGGAAAGACTTGGACTTTATGAAGGAAGATGTTATCTACCTTCAGAGAAACACAGGACAAACAAGCATAATACAGTTGTTTTACATAGATACATATGAATGTATGTATATACATATGTGTGATTATAGATTTCTACGTGTAGTCTATATACATATGGGTAATGTGTCATATATTTTTGTGTGTATATCTATATATATCCATGCTTAACTGTAGCCTGGGGTGTGTGTGGGGGGAGAACAAAGCAAAAAATGCACAGCAGAGAAGAAAAGAAAACCTACAAGGAAGCAAAGAAAGACTTCTGAAAACAATGTGTAGTATTTATTATATAAGCTCTCTTGAAATGAAAATGTATTGCTATAAATTTCGAATCCTCTCTTGTGTTCTGCTGTGCACATGATGATCTTTTTTCCTTTTTCTTATTTTGTATTTACGCTTTAGTATTTAAATTTAAAATACATTTTTTTTAAAGTTGCTTTTGGCCTGGGGCTCCATCCTGCCATCCTTACCAACCCTTTCCAGGATTCTGCTTCTGAATGCCTAAAATGGAAGCCAAGTTTTGCTGAAGGTTTCATCCATATATCAAAACAATATATGCCTACTAGCTTACTGTCACCTCTTGGAGGGAGGGTGGATAAAGTGGGGTGTAAAGGCAAAATCTGCCTTCTTCACAGGGAGACCTGTATACTAATACTAGATCTGAAACTAATTATGTAATATAGGGTAAATTACAAAATCCCTACATCTTACTTCCTCATCTATAAAATGACGGAGTTAAATGATTTCTAAAGGTCCTTTCCAGCGCTATAATTCTCGAAATCCTATGACTTAGTTGTGTGTGACCTTACGAGGCTTTTTTCACTTCCCTGGGCCTCAGCAATGAATTTGGAAATGACCTACTGTTCAAATCTCTGCCACCTATTAGCTGTGTGACTACAGACAAATTATATTTAACTTGAGTCTCAGCTTCTTTCTCTTCAAAATGAGGGGGCTGGAACAGATATCTGCAAGATTCTAAGATCTTAGTCTAAAGAAACCTAGTTTACCTCCATTTGTGGAAAGGAAGACAAAAGCTGTTGGAAAAGATATTTGACCATACAGCAGCTAACTTGCAGAAAACATTTCTACCTCTCTCCCAACTAAATGTTCTCTTCTAGGTTTATGAGGCTCATTCCAAGGTTTGGAGAGGTAATTGGAGTTGCCTATTCCCCAACATTTAGCAGTTAACAATCTTTAAATGGTAAACACCATCTCCACACCAATAAAACATGAAACCGAAGCCCAATGCCCAAATCGTATATATTCTGGTGAGATTTGCTGAAGGAGATGAATCTTTGCAGATTAATTACAGCTGGCTAAATCTCAGGTGGATAGAGGCTGGGATGTAAAGGCTGCCGATGAGGGGCAATTCCTCTGGTCCTTCACCAGCCTTCTCCAAGCAGAAACAATTATTAGTACCCACGGGACAGTTACAGGATGAAGCTTTGGAAGCAATTCAATTTGAGGCTAGATTGTTCTGCTTCTGACCTCAGTCCTTATCAGAAGGCCACCTGATCTTCGGGTGTTCTTGAAGATTTGAGAACTAATTATTTAAGAGGCATGTGCCTGAGCTCTTGGACAGACTTTTTTTCGTGCTAATTGACTGGGGCACTTGAGCCTACCTTGAAGAGAGTCTTTTCATCACTCATGATTATTCTCCTGGTACATACTCAATGGCTTTAGACTTAGGCACCTCCTGGGGAGGGGGAGGGAAATGATGACGACTACTAGGTGCTGGCTCTCATAATCAATCTAAATATGGTATGTCAGTGACAATGAAAGTGGAGGTTATCTCAGGATGGGCAGCTTATTCAGCCTGGATGCTAATATAGTAATTATTCTAAGAACAACCTTAACAAAAGCGACCGGAAGGGACCTTTCACAAAAGTTAGAAGAAAAAAAAACCTGCTGTACTTTACCTAAGCAAATTTATAAGGCTATAAGTGGCTATACATCAAAGAAAACTAGTAATTCTTAACATGTAAGCAAAAAAGATGCCCCATATAAAAGTTTCTTCTACCTAGGAAAGAAGTATCCCAAAACTGAGCTTCGATTCTGCAATACAAAAGATAACAGACACCAATAATGGTAACGACACTAGCTTGATCAATCAGTATTTGAACAAGGAGGTTATGGTACACAGCAGTCAAAAGAGGGCACTGGCTGATGAAAAAAGGCAACCAGGACACTGACACAGCCTCAGCAATGTCCCTCTCTTTCCTCCTCCCCGGGGAAACAGATGCAGTATCTTGGAGAACATATCGCATGCCACCTGCTTTTCAGGTTCATAAATCAGTTGTTGTCATAAGCTGAGAAATGCCTCCATTTTCTTCGTGTATGCCCTACAATGCCTAGAATATAGAAGGTACTCCAAAATATTAAGGAACTGAAAGGATCTGATGGGAAAAAGATCAGTCCAAAGAATGCCCAGGTCCACATCTGTCATCAATCAATCAAGTATTTTTTAATTCCTACTGTGTCCACAGAACTTTGTTCGGCACTGTGGGGAGATATAAAGACTGAAAGTTTATATTCTAGTGACATAAGGATTTGGCTCAGAGGTCAGAATACATGTACGTACTTTTGTATGTGTGAACATACATATATATATATATGAATGAATAATATTTCATGGAAGGACTTGAAATAAGCATCAAGTCATCATGGCTCCCTTAATCTACCAGGGTTACAGGAAGTTAGATTTTAGAGCTGAAAGTTCCATGGTCCAAAATCCTCATTTAACAAATGAGGAAACTCAGTTCCCCAGGGGTTATTAGCCCAAAGTCACATGGATAATAAATAGAAGAGCTAGGCTTCAAATCTGGGTCAGGTGAATGAAGGAAAAAATATTTATTAAGCATTTAATATGTATCAAATACAAAAGCAAGGGCAGTTCCTGACCTCAAAGACCTTATAATCTAATAGGAGAAGACAACCCAAGTAGATAGGGAAGTGGTGGTCAGGAGAGGCATTTTGGTTTTGAAAGTTACCGAGAGTGAGACTCCAGGGGAGGACACACCCTAAGCCAGGAACAATGGCAGAGCTGATTTGATTATGGTGCCAGAACTAGGGGGAAGGGGCAAGTGAAAAAGGTATTTCCAAGAAAAGACATTACTCAGGGTGGTCTGACTCCAAATTCATCTACTACTCTTTTCCATTTCACCACGCTCATTGGTTAATTAGAAACAGGCCTTTTGTCAGTCCTGAGGTTCTCTTGAGAAGCTCCTGATTTGGTAGGTAGTTCTTTTTGCAGCTAGCCACAACTCATAGCCCCAATCTCTGACTTGGCAATACTTCAATGACACTTTCAGCTTGGGGTAAAGTTAATACTTATCACATCCCCTGTAGTTTGGTGCTTGAACAGATTAGACCCAGTACCCAGAATAACTTCAGCAATTAAGAGGAAGGAGAGAGGTACTTTGGCTCGTATCGCCTTACCACAAACAGATAACTTATGCTGTCAAATGTAAAGAAATCAAAAAAATGTTTTTAATGGAAGGGTGGGGGAGAATGAGCCTTTGAAGAATTCCTTGCCCATATATTAAAAGTTGTCAAGCCTGGAACTGATGCCCCACGGCTGGGTATGTATTCCATGGATGTTGCCAAACTGGTTGCACCTTAAGAATAAGCTCCAATCCAGTGTTTCCCAATTATAGCTATCCCAAAAATTCCTTCTGTCGCACCTCCTACGATTCCTCTATGATCCTATGAATCTTATTTTATGCACTTAAAAACATTATTCTGAGAAGGGGTCAGTAGGCTGAAGACTGACAAAGGGGTCCACTGATAATAATAGCTAGCATTTATACAGCAGCTACTACATGACACGCGCTGTACTTTAGAAATGTTATTTCATTTGTTCATCACAACAACCCTGTGAGTTAGGTGCTGTTATCACCCTCGTTCTGCAGCTAAGGAAAACTCAGGCAGAGTTAAGTGGTTTGTCCAGCACGATACAAGTGCCTGAATCTGAACTCAGGACCAAAACTCTATCTACTGGGCCACCCAACTGTCTATATTACCATCTAATTGCTTTCAGGATATTTGTTTATATGTATATCAAATGGGATAATGTATGTAAACCACTTGGCAAACTTTAAAGTCCTAAATAAATGCTACCTTTGTTATACTTTCATACATACATATGTACTTTCATATAGACACTCTGAGACACATACATACATATACATATACACCAGTCTATCTGTACACAGTACGTATATATGTGTATGTATATATGCAGTATGTATATATACCAGTTGCTTTCCTCGTACATATCCATAGCAATCAATCAATAAACATTTGTTAAGCACCTACTGCATGCCAGGCACTGTGCTAGTAAGTTTTGGGGATACGATAGTCCCTGCCCTCAAGAAACTTACAATTTAATGGGGGAGACAATATGCAATCAGATACAAAGCCAGCTATATTCAGGATAAATGGGGAATAATTAACAGAGGGAAGGCACTAGAATTAAGAGGGGTTGGAAAAGATTTCTTGTAAAATATGGGATTTTAATGGGGACTTAAAGGAAACCAGGGAGGTCAGTAGTCTGAGTGGAGGAGGAAGAGCACTTCAGGCTTGGGGAACAGCCAGAGAAAATTTCCGGGCCTGAGAGATGGAGTGTCTTGTTTGTGGAACAGCCAGAAGGTCAGTGTCAATGGACTGAAGAGTACATGCTGGGGAATAAGGTATAAGAAGACTGGAAAGGTAAGAGGGAGCTAGGCTATGAAGGGATTTGAATATCAGAGGATTTTTTATTTGATCCTACTGAGAAGGAGGGTAACATGATTGGATCTACATTTTAGGAAAATCACTTTAGTGACTGAATGGAGGATGGAATGGAGTGGGGAGAGACTTTGAGACAGGGAGACCAACCAGCGAGCTATTGCAATAATCCAGGTGTGAGGAGAAAAGGGCCTGCACTGGAGCGATGGCAGTGTCAGAGGAGAGAAGGGGGAGCACTGGAAAGATGCTGCAGTCGTGAAATTGACAGACCTTGGCAACATATGGAGGGTGAGAGATAGTGAAGAATTGAGGATGATCTGCAAGGCTGAGACCCTGAGGGACTGGGAAGATGCTGTCACCCTCTATATCCAGGCTATACACATCAGGTATCCAATAAATAGTTTAGGGGTTGCATGTCAACCTAAAAAGACTGACTGTAGTCCTCCACATTTTAAGAGCAGGGAGATACGGGGTAGGATAGTGTGTACATACTTTGGGCAGAATAGGCTACTTTGTACAGAACAATATAAGATGGGTTTAATCCATCACAAGCTAGATTTAAGGATTTCTGAGGATTGTGAGATGTTAGCACATTTATTAAAGGATGTTGGAGTTTCCTTTTCCATGGATTTTTAAGTGAGAATTCAAGACTGAGAATTCAAGACAACTTCACAGATCGAGAGCTCCCACAAGTCACAAAACCTTTGAATGGAATACAACACAGTAATATGGTACATGCTCCCTACCATGCCTAAAACAGGGACTTTTGTGCACAGCAGGCGTTTGTTATCTGGTGACCGATTGTCTGAAGAAAGGCTTTTGATAACTTTCTCTGGAATGGTGCCTAGAGATACAGGATGAAATTAGATGGCATCTAATCCTTGGATTGTGTCTTTTACCTTTCTAGATGGGGGGTGGGGGAGAAAGTGGATAATATCAGAGCCTCCTTTACTTTTAGGCCTGCGCAAGAAGGCAAGACTGCAAACAGCTTTTGTGCCCTGTGCAGTATTCTGTCCTTTGGATCACTGGTGTTAAACTCAAATAGAAACAGGGCCAGTAAAGGATCACATAAGGATCTCTGCAGCCACATACTGACTTTTAAAAACCACATATTAAAATTATCTACATTTTATTATATTTGTATTTACTAAATATTTTCCAATTGCATTTTAATTTGGTTCCTTCCCACTTAGCAGTGTTATGGGGCCCCAAATTTGACATATCTGCCTTGCATAAGTGGGCTCATTCTGCAAATGAGTTTTTTAAGTCAATCCATCCCAGGAACATTATCATTCACTGAAGATACTCTGTGGAGGCTGGAGTCATTAGAACTTATGAAGTGGGCTAAAAGGAAAAAAAGCTGCTTAAGAAACTATTGTTTCTCCTCAAGGCACAAAGTAATCCTCTCCAGATATGGAGGAATCTTCTCCAAAATCCAATACTCTTATAGCAGCCTCATTACAACCTAAATGGTGGTAAAGCTTGTCCCAATTGGAGGACTTTTCACTGAAGGTAAGGTACGGGAAAAAGCTGCTGGAGGCCATCATCTGAACAATCCAATCAATCCCTCTACACCTTCTGAAAAAACTTTACCTAATTCTCCTTTCCCTTCCACCACATTCCTTTTGTGGAGAGTTATACTTCCTATCACACCCCATGCTTTTCCAGCTCCTCACCAGGTCACTAAACTGAATGAAACATTCCATCACTAATTCTCCAAACAAAGAGATGTCACCACGGAAGTGCTATTTTTTATTTGCCTCTTCCTGTCTACTTCCCCTTTCTTCTGAGCATGTCACCAGCATTTGGGTGCCTGGCACACCAGTGTACAGTAACAGGTCCTTATTGATCAACAACTTAGAAACATATGCCCTGAGCTGCCAGCTTTCCAAGGGTTGCAGACTCCACAACTGTATCAAAATAGAAAATGAAGGGGAAAAGAGATCTTTCCAAACAGAACAAAAAAATTGTTAAAAAACATCTTTGCTACCAACTTCTACCTAGCAATGTTTCCCAGTGACAGCTCTTCTACAATGATAAATTAATACAACACTGTGCACAGTTCCCTAGTTCCAAAAGCACTGTAGCCCAAAATTTCTGGCTCACCAGGGGGAGAAAGTCTGGAGGAAAGGGGTATCAGAAAATAGATAGGGTCCTGAAGGAAGGAGACAGCTATACAGCAGTACAGTAGTGAGTCTTTCCCTCCTCACCCTGTCTGATCTAGCAGACAACCCACCCCATAGCTCTTGAGCAGCCCTGACCACCTTACCAGAGCTTGGATTCAGAGTAGCCCAGCATATATGGCCCATACAAGGTGGTGGTAGGGGGATAAATCTGAAGAGTTAAGTAACTTGTTCCAGGTCACAAAGCAGCCTTTCCACAGGTCTAAAATATACATTGTTTCTGCTGCAGATAATACTTGGACTCTCCACCTCAATTGAAAACTAAACCTTGAAACAGGAAGAGGGAGATGACTTAGCCCTTTGAGGTCAGCTGACAAATACTGAAGGTGTGTCCCTTTCCCCACCTCCTAGTCTTCTATGATGCAGTGAAAAGAAATGGGCTTTACTACTGAGGTCTCCATTTCTCACAGGAAGAGAGGAACAGAGTAGAAGATGCTTGCATCTTCTTGCATCTTACTGTTGGAACACATATGTATGTACAGGTTGGGTAGGATAAGTGCCTAGTTTCCTGAAGAAAGCCAGTAGGACCTATCAACAGAGCAACATTCCCAATAGGTTTTGATAAACAGGGTTGTATGCATATGTAAATGGGTGGATGAAAGGATAAGTTAGATAGATGCCTCTCACTGACAGGAGTGGTGGTGAGGAGAAATGGAAGCTAGATGCTTAGATCCCAGAGGGTTGGGGTGGGGAGGAAGCCAGTAATGGTAGAAACTGGGAGTGTGTGGTCAGAGCCAGGTCTAACATTTCTCTAAACAGAAAGGTAAAAGCTCAGAGAAGTAATGTCACATCCAAGGTCATAGTACACTTGGCAGGAGGGCTGTGAGGTTCCCTCTCCAAAACTACAAAAAGAACTACCTCAACTTCTCCATCCCCCAACCCTTGAGAAATGCGCCAAGCCTGGAGTTTCACATAGCTCTAATGGCAAAGTTTTAACCCCTAAGTTTTTAATACGTTTTAATCACCAGTCACAGGCCCTCAGCCACCTGAGTTAATCAACAACTAAGACTTGGTTGGGGGTGGGGAAGAGATATGTCACAGAAGAAAAGTCCCAGGGAAGGCCACATAATGTTCCTCTTGCTGAGAGTCTGGATTCCAACTGATCTTTTATTTGAAAGGATCTAGGTTATTCAAGTCACAGATATTCTACACTTAGCCAGTTTTCTCTGTCTGAATCCTCATAGTCCCACAGCCACTCACTAAAACATCACTCTTGCCTTCCCTGACAATTTATTACTTCATCTCCTGGTAGAAGCAAAGTCTCATAGACTGACACTACGCCAAAGAAAATGATGACCTAAATGGCAGGGAAAAAAAAAACTGTGTCACCCAATTAACAACATGACTCTGCTCCCTTTTATTCCATCCCCTCCATCTGCCTCTTCACTCGCTCCAAATGAGGGGCATCTGTAAAACTAACCGTATTCTCCCAGTATTGGTCACATTCCCTGGCTAACTCAAATTCCAGTAAACCCTCCGAGCAAGGGCTGACAAGATTAGCCTCCAGATGGTAAACTCTGCTTCCTCCACACCTGTTGTGAAGCCACCAAGGACACTGGGACAAAACAATGAAATGACAGGCACAAGTCCTACACCCTGAAATCACCTCATTTTTCCAAGCCCCTGCCCCCTGAACACCTCCCCCCCCCCCGCCCCGCCCACATACACACCCCCTAGGGATCTTCGTGGTCACCACCCACCCAACACTTCATCCCCATCATACACTACACACATACTACACATTCACTTTTTTTCTAGTGGACTACAGATCCCGACTAGCTTGCAGCAAATGTCCGCATACTGGCTTATGCAGACAGTCTGGACAGCAAAGCTTCAACTCCACACCAGGTGTAACGGACTTTTTCAATTCCACAATGCTTCATAGCTGTAACATGATGTCGAGGGATATAAGGCCTGGATGAAGACTGCATCACTCTCAGGAGGGAGATTGGGAGAACTGGTCTCGGGTGGAGAGGGGAGTGATTAGAGGTAGGCTCTAATACAGCCAAGCGAGATAGGTTTCAAAAGCCTAAGTCCTGGCGGGGATGAGCTGACCGACCGCAGGTAAGTATCACAAAGGTAATGAAAGAACCGAGGAGGGGGAGGAAGGCCAGCCATTAAACTGCGGCTGGGAGAAGAAGACACAAAAATCGCATTGCATGTGATTTGGGGGGGGGGAGGGGGGCAGAAAAGACAAGTGAAGGAGGCTAGGGAATGTCAGGCATAGGAAAAGTGTGTCAGAGGGGCGGGGGAAAGGGAGGGAAAGGGAAGGAAGCTCATCTCCAAAACATTTGCAGAGGACGAAAAGTCCCGAGGAAGGGGATACGAGGGTCCAAGGTTGCAGGGGCATCACGAGGAAGATGGGGGTGCTGGGCATGTGGAAATCGCCGGAAGGGGCAGTATAATCAGGGAGGAGAGAGATCTAAATGGCGGAGGTATGGGGAAGGAAGGAAGGTAGGAGAGGCGGCGGTGACGGAGGGCAAGTGTACAGGGGTGCAGGTGAGTGCGGTGTGTGTGTGCGTGAGGGGTGGGGGGGCAGACACGGCCCAGGGGAGAAGGAATGGGGGGAGGGGTGGCTAAAGAGGCCTCCACGTGAGGGGGCGGGACTTCCCTTAAAGCGGGGGTGCACCCCAGGGAGGGGCCGCCAAATCACCTCCAGCCCCTCCCCAGGGCCCAGATGCGCGCGCCCCGGGCCAAACGATTCAGTACCTGGAGGGGGAGGGGAGGAAAAGAGGGGCGAGCGCTCGCGGCAGCCCAGGTGCTGGGGGCAGGGCCACGCTCGCTCCCTCCCGGGCTCACTCACCCGCAGGGCCGACAGGTCGATGTCGTCCAGGCTTCGGGCTGGGGCGGGGTCTCCCATGGCGGCGGCCGGGCCGGAGCCGGAGCCGGAGCCGAGAGGCTCAGACTGGGCGGGCCCAGGAGAGACGCGGGGTCACTCAGGCTCAGGCTCCGGCTCCCTTACTGCGCTGCCGTTGTCGTTTCTGCCCCATTGAGGGAGAAGAGGGGATCGGGGCTCCGCTTCGCCTCCCCTTCCGCTCCCTGCAAAGACGAGGTTGGAGGACGAGAGGCAGATAAGTTCCCCGAAAGGATCCTTTCCGAGTGACTGACTGACAGGAGCTCAAGTTCTGAACTCGCAACCCGGAGCCCCTGAACTCTACTGCGCACGCGTCTTTCGAGCGAGGGTGGAAGAGGGAGGGAGCCAGAGAGCAGGCTGTGCGCACGCGCAAGAACCAGCTGAAGGGCCGGGAGCGTAGGGAAGTGGGTGTGGGGCAGAGGTGCGGGATGTGATGGGCCAGAGCGCACGGCATAACTGTTGCGCGTGCGCCGGACGGAGCCCGTCTTCTCTTTTAGGCTCTTCCAGTCTCTCCTGCCTCCTTCTCCCTTCCCGCCGGCCAGAATTGCAACTGGCGCCCTAACTTTCTCGCTGAACCACCTACCTGGTCGGGCGGGGTGGGGCGGGGTGGGGAAAGGAGCGGCACCCAGTTCCACTTCGCAACTCTAGAGGGGCTGCCATGGCAACCCCCCACGCTAAGGGGGAGAGCGGGCCTCGGGATAGGGTAGGCTAGGCTAGGCTTAGGACAGGCTGTCCACCCACCATGGTCGCCACGGCAACCGGAGAACCACTGGGGGAGGGAGTGCCGCAAGGAAAGCCTGGGGAGAATGGAAGTGGGAGAGGGCAGGTACAGAGCCTGAACTCCTGCGGTAGGGGAGCCCCGGAAATGTTCTCCAGGGTTATTCGCAGTAAATTTTGCTGATAGGTCGAATTGATTGATTTCGTTGTCCAGCTGGTGAAAGCAGTGTATTTGTTCGGGACAACTTGCCTTGGGGCCACTCACATCAAACCTAGACCTAGGACAGCCCTCCCTGGAGTGGGGAATATGTCTGCACCTTTAATTTATCTTTGCCCTCAAAGCTCGGCCTTCAAGGCTCTCATGGGGATGGGAAGGAGGGAGGTGAGCCAACATTCATTATTGTGGAAGATGAAAACTGCTAAGAGGTAGAGTCTGATGAGGTGACCCTTTGTAGGGTTTCTGACTCCCCTTGTGCAATTTTATTATGCACTGAGACTGTATATTGGATGGGTAGGGCTGGAATAGGTGGAGTGAAGTGGGGTAGAGGATGTTAGGCAAGAAAGAACAGGTTGTGTGTGGGAGCAGGGTGAACTAAGCCTATTCAAGGCTTTGAATGCCATGATGGAAGAGTTTGGACTTGACTGGTTGTCCTTTAATGGATAAATACCCCTCTGATGGAATCACACTGTAAGCTTCTACTTACTAGTGTGTTGGGGCTCCAGAAGCATAGCGAGTGCAACACTTCCAGGCCCTGCCTCAGCCCCATAGAACTAGGGGGGAGGCCCATAAGCCTCTTAGGGCTCCCAGGCTCACTGGGACAGACCTCCTTCCAGAACTTAGGAATTTAGTGTCCAGAGGCTTCACAGGACAGAGCAACACATTATGCCATGAGATCAAAACTGGCGGGGGGGGGGGGGGGGGGGGGGGGAGCAGCCTTGAACCCTCTAATCACCTGCCTTCATCAGTAAACCTTTCCCCCATCCACTGATAACCATCTAGCCTCATTTCCCAATGGTTCACATACTTCAACCCCCTCTGGCCAATAAGCGCCATTCCAGGGATACTGAACTCTCAGCTATTAGTCTTTCAAAAAATACCTGTTAAATCTCTACTATGTGCCAGGCACAAGTGTTGAGAATAAAAATATGAGAAAGATGTCCCTGCCTTCAAGAAGCTTACAATATACAATAGAAAGACACACAAAAGGTAGCTGAAAAGGGAAAGGTAAGCGGCTGAGGGGCATGATAGAGAAGTTAAGGGAAGAAATGGCTGGTCCTCTGGGAGATCTCTACTTTCCAATCAAGAGGCCCTAGAGGCAAAAGGTACTTATGACTTCTGAGTTCCAGGGCTTGTGTGATCTAGCATCCAGTGGTTCCCGGGGCTTGACAGAAAAGTCCGGAAGAGTACAGCTGGGTTGCTTCAGATGCTGAAAAACAAGCTCACCTTTCCAGTCCCAGCTTGTCCAATCCATACCCACATCTACCTCAACCCAGATCTGCCTCCCTAATATCCCACTCCATATCTTCCTGCCCCTTCCACTGTGTCCTCTGGATCACCTACTCCATGATTAGCAAAGTTCCTTTCATTTGTGATCTTTTCATCTCTTGGGTTTTTTTTCCATCTTCTAGCATTCCCTTGAGACCTGGCTCCCTCCAAATGATATTACAACCCTGGATCCCCCTTTTCAGTACTGGCATCACTTTATTTTATGCTTCCCCTTCCTATGCATACTCACTGTTCCCACATGGAGGGAGTCAGAATATTTCTTGTTACCCATTGCCACCTGGAGACTTCTCTCTCTACTGCCGTCACTCAACAACCTTTTGCCCTTTGAAGTTCACTTTGTCCAAATTTATCACCTAATCTAGGTCCTTTTTTGGCTTTTATCTATCAATCCCCAGAATATTCTCTCTGCTCTAGAAGGGGGGAGCTATGAACAGATATGATCATAATCTTGATCTTCCAGTCAGCCACAAGTGTTCCTTTTCTATGTTCATGAACTCTGAAATTCCTTTATCTGATCATATTTCATCATTATGCCTTACAGTCCCTAGCCCTCTTCATCCTCACCAGGACCACCAGTCATTGTTTTCCAAGGCAATCACCTTTATACTGGCTAAACTCCTCTCTTGTCTCAATTTTGACCCTCCTAGGTGAACTCACTCAATTCTACAGTTTCTTCCAATCTTGAATCTCTTACCTTATATCAGATCATGCCTTGCCGTAACCCTGAATTAGTCCCATCATCTACCTCCTTGGATCTGCTAATCTGATGCTGAACAGGAAGGAGTCATGAAATTATGCTGACTGGGTCCATGACAGATTTGTATCTAATCTCAATTGAGTCTTCATTTCAGCAAAGCAGTCTTTCTAATCCTACCTCATTGATTCTCTAACCTGCTCACCACAGTAACTGTCCCATAATTGTTTTTTTCTCAAGCTGTCGTGACACCTCCCTCTGCTCTCAGCTGAGGAACTTGCTCAATACTTTACCAAAAATTTGAGGCTTTTTTCTGAGACTGTCTTCTCACATCACATCTTCTGACATCATCCCATGCTGCGTCCTCCTTCACTCCAGTATCTGATGAAGACTTCTGCTTGCTAATGCCAACTCCTCTATGTATACCCTTCATCCCATCGCCTCCTGTCTTCTCCAATAGATTGCCTCCACTATTGTTCTCTCTAATCTTCAATCTCCCTATCTACTGGTTCCTTCCCTGCTGCAATGGCCGTGTCTCTGCTATCTTTTAAAAAAAAAACAACCCCAAAACCCTCACTAGACCTTATCATTGTTGATAGGGAATATCCTGTATCACTTCTATTTCTCAGCTAAACTCCTTGAAAAAGCATATGTGAAGTACCTACACTTCTCTTACTCTTTCTTAAACTTCCTACAATCCAACTTCCAACTGAAGTTGCTTATCATTCAACTGAAATTGCTCTCTCCGAAGGTGCCAGTGATCTATTAATGACCAAATCTAGTATTGACCACCCTCTTTTCTTGGATATTCTCTCCTTTCTAGGTTTTCATGGCATTGCTTTCTCTCAGTTCTTTTCTTACCTATCTGACCAAAGCTTTTCTGTCTTCTTTGTTGAATCTTCATGTCATAACCAGCAAATTGAACCCACATCAGCTCTCCTGGGTTTGTCCATTCACTATGCCAATATCCCATATCTTTATATTCATTCTTAGTTTCCTAAGCTCCAGTCCCACATTACCATTCTGAACTAGATGACCTGTCCACAGGCATCCCAAACTCAAGATCTCCAAAACAGAACTATTTTTATGTTTGTCCCCAAGTCCACCCTTCCACCAATCTTCTCTTTTTCTACAACCTCAGTATCATTCTGAACTCCTCCCTTTCCCACACACCACACATCTAATCAGTTGCCAGGTCTTGTCATTTCTGCTTCTCCAATCTGTCACTCAAATCTGTCCCTTTCTCTTGACTCATAGCCACAACCTTAGTTAAGATGCTTATCAACTTTTGTAACACCAACATTGCTAGCAGCTGCTGTGGGGAGGTATAAGACCAATAATACCAGCACACAGGTTCTTTCATCTGCTTTTCTAAGGAAAGTAACTTTAAGAAGTTTACAATCGCACTTTAATTAAACATACATATATCATTCACTTAGTTCAGGGGGAAAAGTCAGCACCCTGTACTTCAGAGAAAACACAAACAGAAATTACAAGCAGAAATTATATAAACAGAGCAAAATATCACAAATCAACACACAAGCTTCTAGCTCTCTGACCAAGATATTACATACATAGTTACCAGAGAGAGAAGCACTAATATCTGGGTTTTTCAAAGTGTATGTGTGGGGGGGGTACTCTTTAACGGCTACCCAGAGTCTCATCTAGCCAAATCACATGAATACTCTTCCCATGAGTAAGCCTCCAAAAGAAAATGCTAACCTCAGAGCATATATACCCTGTTTAAGGCCCTGGGGCTTAGCGCCTACTTAGCAAAAGGGTGTAAGCCTGAGGCTTAGCATCTGCTTAGCAAAAGAGTGTGGGAAAGATCTCTAATCAGACTAGCACCACATCATATATGTTGTTTCCATCAATGACTCTTGATTTAAACAAAGACAAGACTCAAAGGCACTTGATTGCCTTAGTACTGAAAAGCACTCCAAAACAAAAGACAACAAAAAGTCTCACTTTGCTTGCCATCACACCTTTTGACTGAACTATAGTAATATCTTAATTGGTCTTCCTGTCTCAAATTTCTCCCTTATTATATCCATCCCCCATGTAGCTACCAGGCAGTCTAAGTCATTACCTTTTATAATAAACTCCACTGGCTCCCAGGATTAAATATAAACTCTGATTTGGTATTTAAAACTCTTCATAACTTGAGCACATCCTTTTCCAGGCTTCTTAAACACTATTACCTTCCACACACTTTACAGTATGGCAATACTTGCCTATTTGCTGTCCCTCTTGCCTAGAATGCTCTGCCTCTTTGTCTCTTAAGATCTCTGGCTTCCTTTCAAGACTCAATTCAAGCACTTTCATCTGCTAGGGGCCTCTTTCAGTCCCCCCAGCTTTAATGGACTTCCCTCTAAGGTTACCTTGCATTTCTCTATATGTATCTTCTATGTACCTATTTCTATTTACATACAAGCTATCTCCACAATTAGAAACAAGCTTTATAAAGGCAGGTACTATTCTTTTTCTATTGTATCCTCAGGGTTTAATATGATGCCTGGCATATAACTGTAGTTACAGTAGGTGCTTAATAAATGTTTGTTGATTGGCAGATGAATTGACAGCTAAGTGCTTAAGGTCATAGGAATTCAGAACTGGAAGGAACTTTAAAAATTATCTTGTCATTATTTATTGATAATTATATTAATCATATATAATAATTATATGAATAATATTGTCATTATTGGTTAGAGAAATGCAATTTTTAAAAAAACCTTGAGGTATCATTTTACCCCCACCAGATTGACTAAAATGATTGAAGGGGAAAGCAACAAGTGTTAGAGAGGATGTGGAAAAATTGGGGCACTAATTTATTGTTGGTAGAGTTGTGAACTGATCAAACCATTTTGGAGAGAAATCTAGAATTGTGCCCAAAAGGTTATTAAGCTGCCTTTGACCCAGCAATACCATTACTAGGTCTATTTTCAAAGATGAACCTTTTTTAAGGGGGGAAAGCAATAAGTGGTCACACAGCTAGTAAGTGTGTCAAGTGTCTGAGGCCAGTTTGAACTCGGGTCCTCCTGACTCCAGGGTCAGTGCTGTACTCACTGTGCCACCTAGCTGCCCCCTTATATGTTCTAAAATGTTTATAGCAGTTCTCTTTGTGGTGGCAAAGGACTGAAAATTGCAAGGACACCCATCAATTAGAGAGTCGTTGAACAAGTTATAATATGTGATTTTGATGGAATACCACTGTGCTATAAGAAATGATGGGCTCAATTATCTTAGAAAAACAAGGAAAGACTTGCATGAAACAATGAAGAGCAAAATGAGCAGAACTAAGAGAACATTGTACGCAGTAACAGCAATATAGTTTTAAGTACAACTGAGTGAATAAGTTATTTTGACTACTGTAAATACCCAAATTAACTATAAAGGACATATGAAGAAAGATGCTATCTGCATTCAGAGAAAGAAATGATAAAAATAAATAAAATGATTTTACATATGAGTGTGTGTATATGTATCTGTATATCTCTGTGTCTAATGGTAATCTTTAAGGTGGGGAGAGGAGAAGAAAAAAAGAAATTTACATGATAACTTTATTATATATTTAAAAGAAATAGGAAGTTCTACATAATAGATTTGCAGTTTCATGTGCAATCATCTTTTTTATTATACTGTGTTATGGAAATGCTTGTTTTATTCCATAAATTAAAAACAAAATAAATTTTTAAAAATATTGTTTAACTTTTTTTCTTTTATTTTTCATTTTTCTGCTGTAAGAGATTTATTATTGATTTTAACAGTTATAGATTGGTTTCATGTATTTAAAATTTGTAGTTATTTTCCATGTATGACCCAATTTGAATCATGTGCCTGTGAGGTTCTCCCCATTTTGCTGTTGTTCAGTCATATCCAACTCTTTGATGAGCCCATTTGGGGTTTTCTTAGCAAAGACACTGGAGTGGTTTGTGATTTCCTTTACCAGCTCCTTTTTAGATGAGGAAACTGAGTTAAACAGTGACTTGCCCAGGGTCACATAGCTACTACGTATCCAAGGCTGGATTTGAACTTGGGCTTTCCTGACTCCAGGCATGATGCTATCTATATCTTACTTCATCATCTAGCTCCCCATTTTAAAGATGGCCAAGTAGGTCCAGGGAAGTTAAGTGACTTTTCTAAGGTCATGTGGCTAATATTTGGCAGGAGAGTCAAACCAATGTCCTCTTGCCTCCAAATCTAGCATTGTTTCCACTAAGATACACTACCAGTTGGAATGTCAGAGATGGGGGATGACTTCAAATATCATGCAATCCCATCTTCTCAACTCACAAGGGATTAAACTAACAAGAAGACAAAGCTTGTGTAAGTCACTGTACAGTCTGCATACACACTGTATACGCATTGGCATCCCCACGTACGACATGCACACAGTGAAGACAGACAACTGTAAAACCCTTCAACTCTTTGCCCCTTTTCTAGGTTGAGAAGGAAGGTAGGCAGAGGGAGGCATGAAATGAAGAGATGGTCTTTGTACTATGTTTAACTGTTTGCTGCCTGCATGCCTTGAAGGTAAGGATTTCTTACTAATTTCTCTGAACTCACCTCACTGATTCTTACACAGTGCTTGGTGCCCTCACTAAATGTTTGGTAAATTAATAAATATCTGATAGTTTGAACTGAAGGAAGACAATCATGAAGGAATATTCATCAAGGTCAAGGAAGGCCCAGTATATTGTGCCTTGTACATATTAGGACTTATTGTTTCTTTTGCGGGGAAGGCAATTGGGGTTAAGTGACTAGCCCAGGGTCACACAGCTGTGTGATCTGAACTCATGTCTCCCTGACTCCAGGGAGGTGCTCTATTCACTTCTCCACCTAGCTGCCCCACTTATTGTTTCTTCAGATTTAGACTATTGTTTGTTGACTTGGCTAGGTGGTGTAGTGGATAGAGCATTGGCCAGGAAAGCCCTGAGTTCAAATCCGATCTCAGTTATATATGTGTGACCTCGGGTAAGTCACTTCCCCTCCTGTCTGCCTCAGTCAGTGAATAAGCATTTATTAAGTGCCTGCTATATGCCAGGCATATAGAGCCAAGAGCTGGGAATACAAAGAAAGGCAAAATACAAGTCCTAGCCGTAGGAAGGAAATCACAATCTAAAGGGGAAGACAACAAGGAAACAAATATGTACAAACAAGTCCAAACCCTCTCCCAAAGCTCTTTGATAGATTTGAATGCCTTGCCCTTCAGGAGAGGTGGGGCAGTTGGCAGAGAGGAAAGAGGAAGAGAGCATCGGTTTTTTTCAGATCTTCACACTTCTGGTTTCTGCTTGGAGGGGGAAGATGGAAGAGCCCAACCCCACTTCAGGCTGCTGAACGAAAAGACTCTGGGAAGAAACCAACCTCAGAAGAGCTGAGAGTCTCCATCTCATCCCTACCCCCAGCTTGCTCCGCTAGAGATTTCTGGGAGTTTCCCCTCAGAGCTGAGTTATCTCAATCCCAGCAGGAGAGCTCCTTCACTCTGTATTGTCTGGTATATGTCCTTGTGTGTGTGTGTGTGTATCAGAGGTATGTCCACCTCTGATTTCTGGGTTTTTTTCTACCAATTTGGATAAATGGAGTGTTGGGTTTTGGTTTTTTTGGGGGTTTTTTGCTATTTGTTATGTGTGCTCATTGTGGAACTGGCATTTGGTGTGCAAGGGGTCCAAGCCCTGGATATAGAACTTGGGGCCCTGCTTCCCCCCATAGCACATTGAACATGATCATATTCCATACCATACCATACTGTGGCCTCAAGGCCCAGGTTCCCCACCCCTGCCATAAACTAATAATCTTTAAGGAGCAGATAGAGCAGAGTGGGCTCCAGTCCCAACTTCCTGCTCCTGCTCCTGGCAGGAATTACAGTCTCCCTTGAAGAAAGGCTGAGAGGGAGTGAGGAATGAAGAAGCTAGAAATGTCCCTTCTGCCATACACCCAGGCTACATGTGGGGGAACATCTGGATACATATGCTACATACACAATAAATAATTAACAGGTTAATCATAGTTTCCCCAACTCTAAAATGGGTGTAATGATAGCACCTACCTCACAGAGTTGTTCTGAGGATCAAATGAGGTAATTTTTTGGTTTTAGCATACACTACTTGGCATTAAGTAGGCACTTAAAATGCTTATTTCTTTGCCTTCCTGTGAACTTAACTGGTTGTCTACAGCAATAAAAGTTACTGAACATTGTTGAAAAGAAGGCTTTTTTTTTCTTAATTGGAATTTTCCTTTAAAATAGGGGTTTAAGGACCCGAAAGACTGATTTTAACCAAAGTATGGAATGTCGGGGCTAGTATAGACCATAGAGTTTCTGATATTACAGGGCAGACAATGAGCGAGTTGCCCACTTGGCAGAGTTGGGACAAGAACTCGTGTCTCCTGATCCCTGAGGGTTGACTCTGTGTACTCCAAAAGCTTATACTCTCGGACAAATAGGACAAAGGAAGATACTACTTCCTATTGCTTGATCAAACTAGAGAGAAAACAAAAAGGCATGAGCAGAAACACACAATCTATCTAGCTCCTATGTGGTTGCCCTGCTTCCTCCCTGCCCCACTCCAGACTGCTAACAAGGTAATGACTCCCCCAGAGGAGAGGCACTTAGCTGTGCTAATGAGGCTAATTAACAGACTGCCAATTAGCACCTGAGGACCTTGGTACGTAGAGTGTGGGTGGGACTCCCTCTGGTAAAGCTGTTTCCCCTGAGCTCCGGAGGTAATGGGTCTTGGAAGGAGGGTAAAACTTGAAGTGGTGAAGTTCCTCATAGGCTGTGTTGCCTGTATTCTCCCTTTCATTTTCACCCTCTAGAAGCCTTCCCTGACTCATCGCCCTCCCCATTCTAATCCATCCAGCTCTCAGGTCCCGAGCTTCCAGGACTTTTGGTGAATGTGGTCTAAGGAGGATCTTGGATGATGAAAGAAGGACTCAGTTATCATTCCTGAGGAGAAGAAATGGAGGAGAAATTATGAGAGCGTAGGGTTGTTGTTGCAACATGAGACGGACTAGGCCACTAGAAGGGTTTCCCATCCGCTGTGCCCTCAGTTGCAGTGGAGTGGTTGGGGGAGCAGGGGGTTCTTGCAAAGTCTTGCCCAGTTCTTTGATTTGACTGTGTGGGTGTGGTGGGGGAGGGAGCAGGGGTGTTGGAGAGAGCTGAGAACCCGAGATTTTCTCCCAGCCCTCCTCTCCAGTTTTGCCTACTGTTCACAAGTTCTGTTCTCTAAGTACATTGGTTTGTCCTAGCCCCTCCTTTCTTTTCCACTAGGGGTCATTGAATCGGCTCTTTCCTCTTCCCCAGAAAATGGATGACTCAGATCCTGAAGCCACAGATTCACAAAACTAGAGAGAAGGGCAGAGACGGAGCCAGGGAAGGGAAAAGAGAAGGAGTCGGAGGTGAAGGAGAGGTAGAAGGAGTGCAAGTCCTTGCTGCCTCCATCCCACAGTGAGACCCTTTTTTTACTTTAAAAAAAAACCTTTATTTATAAAAATGAATATGTGTTTGATATAAAGTATCCATGTGCTCAGTCTCTGTAAGCATGCTGTGCCAAGTGAGTTCATTTGGCCCCAGTTGTGGGATGAGCTAGGGGACTGAGAGCAAGTCCGAATTCTGAGACCCTGGCAGCAGATGATCAGACCTAGGGGAAGGCTGTAGTTTTCTCCTCAGCAGCAGGGATTTGAACTTGATCCAGGAGATTGAGAGAAGCAGGAGATTCAATAGGAGAGAGGCATCTCTCTGCAGTATTTCCACTCCACCCCACGACCCCCTTTCTCTGTTGCTCTTGGGATGAGTCCAGGTTCCCAGGATGTCAGGGTTGGATCATCTGACTGAACCCCTTCATTCCACTGAGAAATGAAGGAAGTGATGAGGCCTAGAGAGGACAAGTGACTTCCTTGTCCAAGGTCACATGGCTAGTCCATTTCAGAACTAGAACCAGAACCCAGGTCTCCTGCCTCCCAACTCTGTGTTCTATCATATTGTTTCTCTTTTAGACATACCTTCCCCTCTCTTCTCCTGGGAACTGACTCCCTTTTGTGCATCCCCTCCTTTGTGAGCGATTTGTCCTCAATTTGAGCGTGAAGAGAGAGAAGGAAAAGGCGCCAGATACGGAATTTGGTTTCCCATGGTTCTTCCCACACTGGCTCCCATGCTCAAAAAAATGGGATTTTGGGCTATGTCCATACTTCGAGAGGTATGACACCCTCCTTGCTACCCAGTGGAGGCAACAGTGACTCTTCCTCTAGGAATTTGAAGGGAAAGTGGACAAGGTGGCCCTGGATGTGAGTGAGTTCAGAACGGGCTATCTCGGGGCTAACAGTGGCCAGAGGCTCCACACTCCCATACTCTCGGAGTACCCGAAGTGATCGAGTTGCATTAGACGGCAGGCAACGAAAAATCTAGGGGATAAAAGTGAAGTTGTTGAATAACTTCCTTTTCCTTCACCAACTCCAGCTGTCCTGTCCCCCCAGCCCAGGGTTTTCAGTTCCCCATCCTTCCCCCACCTAACAGATTTTCCCCACCTTATCCCTTGGACCCATTCACCCTTATTTCCTCACCCCCCAGTAAATATTTCTCCCAATCACTCCTCAAAACTATGCCCTTTTACTTTTCCCTTTGGAGAAAAGTTATCTGATTTCTGGGCATAGTTTTCTTTCTTGTATCTCACTCTGTTGTGTACCTCTCAAAATCCTTTATTTTAAAATGAAGACTGTTACAGTTACTAATCTTGGTGCTCTTCACTATAAGCTTCACAACAGCAAGGGATCCTGTCTTATCTAAGAATTTCCCCTCCTCTGCCCATAGGAGGTCCTTGATGCTGGTTGAACAAATGGTTCTGTCTTTTCTTATAGCCCATCTGTAGACTTCCCACATCTACCTGAAACCTCTATTTGTCTCCCTTTGTCTCCCAACACACACACACACACACACACACACACACACACACACACACACACACACACCTCCAATCCTTCCCAGGGTATTCCAACCTGCTCATAGATGCTGGCATTTCTCTCAGCTGTCTTCTGCCACAACTGGAAGAAGGTATCACAGACAGGATCCCGAAGGTCCAGTCCAGGCTGGGACTCTGCCCCTAGAATGGTGCTGAAGGGGGAAGGAGGAGTGTCAGATATACCCACATACCCCGCTGAGAAGACAGGATTCTCTGCAGCCCCTACCTGAAGCAGTGTTTCCGGAGACTGAGGGCAAACCTCCCAGCCTGGTACTCTTTTCCATCCATAAGTGACGGTTCCATCTCGGTGTCTTCAATCAGCATTGCTAACTCACTGTCTCGCTTCCCCAGGAGGCTACGGTCATTGATGTTTGCTGAACCTGGAATGGAGCTGTCTATTAAAGGGGGCAACTTGAAGACGCACCCCTGCCCCCGCTACTACCACTCCCAATTGTATTTCTCCAACTCCTTCAGTTCCTAGTTTTTCCTATTCAACTTGCTCTGTTTCTGTCCCTCACTTCCCCACATCCTTACCATCCTAAACACCGTATTTCTTCCTCCTCTCTGCCTCTACCCCAGACCTCCAGAATGCTACTTGCCCTAATTCCTCCAATTTCTTGCTACCCCCGGTCTAGCCAACCCCTTCCCCAGTTCTGACCACCAAGCTTCCTCCCTCTATCTTCGGCCTCATCCCCTGCTCCCTTCACCACTCCCTGACCGATGATGACTGTCCTGTCATCGGCGATGAGCAGCTTGCTGTGGATGTAGATGAGCTCAGATATCAGCTTTCCACTCAGCTCTCCGTGGGTTCGGAGCCCACACACTGACACGTAGTCTCGCCACAAAGTGCCCACTGGTATGTGTACAGGAAGGAGAAAGAAACACGGAGGAAAGGGGCAAAGATTAGCTTATGCAAAGACAGCTCTGCCTACCCATCACTCCAGCTCCTCTTCCCTTGCCTTGGAGGACCTTATGCCTAACCTTGATGTCATAGGGGTATAACGGAAAGAACACCAGGTTAAGAGTCAAATGAGTAGGGTTTGAATTCTGGCTCTCCTACTTACCAGATATGTGACTTTGGATGAGTCACCTAATTTCCCCATGTTGAAGTAAAGTGTAAAATCTATAAGATGGGGGTGATAATACCTGTACTTCATATTTAACATGGTTTTTGTGAGGAGCAGATGAGATCTGGTCATACATTAGAAAGGGTTATTATCAACATCGGCTCTCATTCAGACAGCAAGGAACCATGGAAAAGACACTAGCTTTGGAATCCGAGGACTTGAGTTCAAATTCTGCCTGTCATGTGATACTGATGTGACCTTAGGCAAGTCCCTTAACCTCTCTAAGCTTCAGTTTCCTCACCTGCAAAATAAGAGGGTTGTACCCGATGGCCTCTTAGGTTTCTCCCAGCTCTAAATCTATATGGTCCTATGATTATTTTTTATTATCCTCAGTTGCTGTAGCAGAAGGACTACTTCCAGGCCGATACAAGATCAATACACAGTTACATTGAGAAATACTTCACTCCCCCTACCCCAGCTTCCCTCAACACTTCCAATTCCATCTAGGACTCTCCCCAACTACCATCACTCACTGGCAGCTTTGAGCCGATGCAGGATTGAATATTCACCGCGACAGAGAGTCCTGGGGGAGAAGTCACAGGGAGAGTTGGCAGTCAGGGGAAAGAGCTGATCCTGAGAAGGGGGAAAAGAGTCAAGAGAAGAGGGACAGAAGCAAGAGAGAGCAGGGAAGAGTCTAAAGAGAAGGAGAAGTCAAGGGAAGAATTAAGAGGCAAGGAGGGCAGGTGGTCACGTATCTGACCTGTAGGTAAAGTGCAGAATTGCCTGGATAGAGTTTCCACCGCCTGTAGAGATATCGCCTTCAAACCCAGGAAGCAGGGGGAGCAGCACGTATACCCGAAACCGCTGCTGTTGCCTGTGGAAAGGGGTGTAGGGTCATAGCTGGGTGCTTCTGACCTCCTAGGCTTCTTGGATCCAATCCTGCCCCTTTACACATACACACCCATCTAGAGCACCTCCTTCTCTGTCTTACTTGTGGGCTCTCAGAATCCTCTCCACAATAGCATCTCCCACTGTGTTCAGGACTGTCCGTCTGTCTGAGCAGCTGATGAAGAACTGATTCTGGTAGGACATGGAGTGTAGTGGGGGAGGAATAAGGAATAAGCAATACAGTCTATCTCCCCTAATTCTCTAGCTCCCAATCTCTGTCATCCCCAGCCCAACAATGAATCTCTCTTAAATCATGATCTCTTGTTCTTAAACAAAACCCAGATTCCCCACTCTACCCCCACCCACCTCAATGTAAATGAAGTGGCAGCTCTCCCGAATTGTATGTAGGTATGCATTGAGGATGGAGCTCTCAGAGGTCCCAGCTGACCAACGGTCCACTGATCGAAGGACCTAGGAGACAAGAAGGAAGAAAAAGAGGTCTTCACACTTTGGGAACAGTGGTATAAGGGAAAGGCTCTCACGCTCTGGGGAAGAGGGTTGTCTCACCTGTATAGTGGCACACTGCCCTCCAGGAAGGGAGAATGGTAACTGGTTGGCTGTGCTGGGTGACTTGGGCAGCAGATATGGGAATAGGGGGATCTTGTACTTGGCCTTGGTGGTCTAAGATTTGGAGTTAGAAGAGAGAGTCAGTGGGACTAACACCAGCCCCCTCTTTGCCACCCACAGACCAGCCTTTTCCCCAGGTTAAGGGAAACCTTGGTGAAATTCCAGCGCTGGATGAAATGTCGGGCAAGATCTCGTGCTGCTGAACCGTGGACAGCGACCCCCACATCCCTCCATGGCATCCGGGGCATCATTTCCCTGTCAATAAAATCTGGGGGGCCCCAAAGGGTAAAAACCAAAAAAGGGGCCCTCAAGCCAGCTTCTAGACATTCGCATAACACACAGCTAGGGGCACAGGGAGATCATGCTTGTTACAGAGGAAGCTGTCTTGATCTGAGTTTCAGTCTTGGGGCTGTGGAAAAAAGAAATCTCTCACCCTCGAAGGGCCGGTCCAGTTGTACCCAATCCTTGGTGATCAAATTGCTGTAATCCTTGCCCAGCCAGAACAGTTGGTTGTGGGAGAGGTCAGGGACAACGGGAAGGCTTGAGCATGGGGTGGGCAGCTGTGTGGGGAGAGACCCAGCCCAGGGGGTCATGAAAGACCCAGGCCAGGTGCAGAGTCATGGCAGCCAAAGCCAGGAGGGAGGTGTAGCCAGACAGAAACAGGGAAACATAAAACAAAGACACTGAGAGAGGGGCACATACACAGACTGAGGGAAAGACAGAGAGAATAAGAGATGAAAAAAAGGCAAGTATTGATGATCCCACCCTCCCACTCCAAATTCCCTATCCCAAAAGGACAGAAAGCCAGAAAGATGGACCCCAGGATGCAATGACATCAGAGAACCAGGCAGGTTGAGAATTGGGGTGGTCCTTGAAGAGAGAAGAGGCCAGGAGTATAGGCAGAGGACTTGGAGTTGGGAAGGAAAAGGTGGGGTTGGGTCTCAAGAAGAAGGTTCAGGGTTAGGGATTGCCCTGGGAGGAAGAGGAGAAGCAGTACTACAGTGTGAGGGGAATGCCAAGCGAAGCTTACCTGTGGGGTGGTTGTTCCAGTATAGCCCTCTAGGTCAGTGATCCGGTAGTGAAGATCATCCCATCGGCCAAAGGCAAGGTCGAGCCCCCCCATGAAGGCCACGGCTTGGTCCACAACTAGCAGCTTTTCATGGTGGGCCCACAGCGTCACCTGGTCTGGGTGACGCATCACCTGGAAAGAGTAGAAAAAGGTAATGAAATTTGGGAAGGGATAAGGTCTCAAAGAGTGCTTTGGGGGAAAAGTGGAAAAGCTACATTGTTTAGTGCTAAAAAGCGCTGTTCTTGTAGTCAAAGGACTGTGACTATGGGCAAATCCTTTAACCTACCTGGAAATCAGTACACAATGAAAATAATAAGTATACCCTCTACAGGATGGCACTTATTTTGAGGAAAGCATTTTGTAAAACTGAAGGCACCATCAAAATGTGAACTATAATGACTACAACGTGAAGGCTTGAGGGAAATGGGAGTTAGAGGGTCAAGGAGGAGAGGAGTGGACATGGGGAAGTCAGGTGATGAGGGGCAGGGGAGGAGAATGGCAAGACATAGGGGGATCACCTTGATATTGGGGTGCAGCTGCATCAGAGCCTTCTTGCTGTAACCACTGTTGATGCCCAAGGCCAATTCCACTTCCTTGAACAGCAGCACAGAAATCCGGACACCCTCCTCCTGGTGAGGTTGGAAAGAGGAATCAGTTGTCAATAGAAAATGCCTGGAAACTGCACCCCCCCACTCTCTGTCTGCATTTGCCCTCACCTTTTGGCTTTCCTGTCTATTATCGCATCTGCAGAGCCTCCAATAAATTCAACTAAACAAATGTATATCGAGCCCCTGCAATGTGCCATGGACACCACTAGGCAACGGGACCACAAAGATGAAAAATGACACAATCTCTCTCCTCCATACCTACTTAATAATTTTGTAGGGAGTTACCATCTAGAATAATAGGATTTAATACCAGAAAGCCCTAATCATATACCGCAGATGAGGAACCTAAGGCCCAAAGAGGAAGAGTGACTTGTCTAAGGTCACACAGGTAGTAGATAGCAGAACTGACCCCATATTCAATGTACAAATCTGGTAGAATGGGATGGAACAAAGGAGAAATTCAGACACAGTGCCCGAAGAAAATCCGAGGAGGGAGGAATCCCTCACCGTGAGGGATCCCTATACTATTCAGTGACTAATCTGATGCCTGATCACCTGGATAGTCCCAGGTGTCCTTACCCCACCCCCATTCTATAGTCATTCCCCCTCTTTAGGCCTTGTCCACTTTCTTCCTGGCCTCATCCCTTTGTGCCAGCCCCAGCTCCCTCCTTACCGCCTTCCTCTTGAGCATAACGTCCAGTCTCCAGTCCTCAGAATGGGCTGGACGCTTCAGATAAATTTCAGGACTCAACCTGGGGATAGGTAGATACAGAACTAGTCAATAAGTCTGAAGTTCCAAAGGCTCTCCCCATCATTTTCTGGCACCTTGGACTCCCTAGCCAACCTTCCCCTAATTTTGTGGCCCCATGGCTCCCTGAACCAGCTCTCATCATAAACTCTTCTCCTGTGTCTACTCGGGTGTTCCAAGTCCTCTAACTACCATTACTCACCACCAATCTGCAATGAAAATCTCCTCCTTGGCCTGAAGGATGGCATCAGCCACAGCTGCAAAGTAACCTGCCCCGTTTACAAACCTAAAGAAGGGTGAGTAGCAGAATGGAAATCAGAGGAGCCAGAAGGCAGAAGAAAGGGGCATGGAGAGGGACAGATTGGAGCATGATAATGGACTAAGAAGACAGAGAAAAGTCAGAGCAGATGGATCAGAGTGCAGGGAGATCAGAAACCGGAGGGAAGTCAGAGAAATCTGGGATGAAGGGAACAGGAAACACTAGAGAGAACAGAGAAAGCAGGATAGGACATCAGATCAGAGATGGTCTGAGGAGAATGAGAAACAGTGTCAGAAAGTTAGAGATGGGTACAGGGAAATTAGAGGTAGAAAGTGGTCAGAGAGGGTAGAGGGTGGTCAGAGAGGTCAGAGCGAGGTCAGAGAGGTCAGAGCAGGTAAAGGGAGGTCTTACCATCTGGCCAGGGTCCCTGGCCTGAGTGGGGCATAGCTTTGGTGTCTGTGTAGCTGTAAGAAGTCACACCCCTGACTCTGAGCTAATTCTGTGATTTCCTGACCCCACCATCGAGCCTGCCGATAGCTGTTGCACTTGAGGATCAAGGATCTGTGGTAAAGACAATACCAGGGTTCAATTGCTGACACTTCCCAATCCCTGCTCATTATCCCCTCAGCTCCAGCTTTCATCTCTTTTACCCCGAACAACTCCTCCTCTTAAAGCAATGAAATGTTTTCTTGGTCTCTGATGACAAATAGGACAACATAGTCCTCCTTCTTCAGGCACCCCCGCCCCACAATGTTTACAAGCATCTTTCAAAAACCGTTCCCCTATGTGAACCAAGAGAGGAAGACAGGTCATTGGATTTAGAATTCTAAGGGACATTTAGGAACTGTTTAATACTAGAAAAGGCCTTGGACTGAAAAGACATGAATTCAAGACCTGCCTCTCACTTAACTTACTACTTTCATGACTGTGCTCAAATTCTTGTACTTCTCTGGGCCTCAGTTTCCTAAACTGTAAAAATGAAGGAGTTGGACTATATATGAGGTCCCTTTCACCTCAAGGTCTGTGATTCTATGACTAAATAATATAATCTCATTTTATAGATAATGAAAATAAAGGCCAGAGAGGGGAAGTTACCTATTGAAGGATCAAGCTTTGAACCTAGGTCTTCTAACTGCAGGCAGCTAGGTGGCACAGTGGATAGACTGTCAGGCCTGGAGTCAGGAAGATCTGAGTTCAAACACTTACTAGCTGTGTGACCCTGGGCAAGTCACTTAATCCTGTTTATCTCAGTATCCTCATCTGTAAAACGAGCTGGAGAAGGAAATAGAAAACCACTCTGGTATCTTTGCCAAGAAAATCTCATATGGGGCCAGGAAGAATCAGACACAACTGAAAACTAAACAACTTCTAACAGCAAATCCAGAGCTTGTGAAAGTTAAGGCTCAGAAAAACTCAAGGGACCTCTAATCAGGTTAAATGACACAGGTCATACCAGTAAAGACCAGGGACAGGACTGAATTCGGGTCTTTTGAATTGTAATCTATTGCTTTCCCACTGCTCTCTGTATCTGTATCCATAAAGGATAGGAAGCATCCAGAATGTAGTGAGGAGGATGTTCTGGACTCCCTGCCCCCTCTTCTGGACCAGGCTCAGAAAACGGTCTTAACTTTTATTAATACAGTAACCATTGGTCTGGGGCTGGGGATATGATGGACAGTATAACAGTGTAAGAATTAGGGAAAGACAAAGAAAAGAAAGGAGTAAAAACCTTTTTTCCACCTTTTCCCCCCACTCTTCTCTCTAGGCTGCCCATCAGGCTTTCTCCAACTACTTCCAGCCCCCCTACCCCCCATCCCAGTTGAGCCCTCCTCCTAATATTTCTATGCTTCTTTACTTTTAGTCATCCCACTTCCCTGGATATGTGACCATGTTCTCCAATCCCTCCCACTCTCCTCCTCCAGCACTGGTTGGCACTGGTTTCTGACCTGTGAGAAGTGTCGATTCGGACCCCATAACGAGTTTCAGTGTTCTGTTTTCCAACCTGGACCTCAAATCCAGGGTCAAAAAGCTGGACAAAAGAGATAGAGCCTGTCTCTGGGCGCATGTACAGCAGGAAGGAATCTTTTACCACCAGCCATCTAGATAACAGAATGAGTTGGGATTCGTGACCCAGGAATCTGGCCAGTCCCACCCCACCCCAACTTTGCCATTAACTCTCTCAAGTATACTATATAGATGTCTGTTTCCTTAGCCTCTATTTCATTTATCAATCCAAGCATGTGTCCCACTCTCCAGTCCCCCCCGCCCAGTGATCCAGGCATCAGGCCCCCCAATTTACCTCTTGGACCACCGGTAACAGACTTGGTCTCGGCCACAGCAGGTAAAGCCAGGAACTCGGTGACCTCCTGAGCGCTTGCGGATCAATCCTTCCCTGTGGGTGCCACAAGGAATAGAGATTCAGTAGTCCTGGACAGGGGTTCCCAATACTGACTCAGCCATCCAAGGTGGAAGGAATGGGGCACCAGTAGTTGGGGAGTATTTGGAAAGGGAGTAATGAGAACAGGGTATGAAAAGGAAGCTAAGAACCAAGAGTGTTATTGGTAAAAGGCCCGAAGAAATAATTTAGTCCACCCCCCTCATGTTATATAGAAGACAGTTGAGGCCCAGAAAAAAAATGACTTGTCCAAAGTCACACAGAAAGTTAGCAGTACTGAAGGTTGTGGGGTCATCAGGGTTACTCACAATCCTTTGGGGCCAAGGTCAGGTATGAAGGAGAACGGACTGACCTCTAGAAATTCTGTCTAATAGAAGAAGAGGAAATATTAGATTCAAGACCCCAAATATCTGGTTTTGTAGGAACCCAACTCCCACTGCCCTCAAGATTTGGGCTTCTGGCATCCCCACACCCACTACCCTCAAGGACCAAGGCATCTGGTCCCCAGCTTCTGATGCCCTCAGGGATCAAGGTTTCTGGCTAAGGCTACCTCACCATGGCATGGTAGTTTCGGTAGAATGAAATGGCCAGGAGGTGATTGAGATAATTCTCTAGGTATTTCTGGAGAAAAAAAAGAAAGGAAGAAGTACCTCAGAGAAATCCCTATACCGAGGTTTGCCAAGTTCACTGTCCCCCACCCCCAGGAAAGTAGCCAGACCATACCTGTTTGCTGGCCCTGTGTCTGGAGGAGCCTTCAGGACCTACTCTGGGCAAAGAGGGTATTTCAGCTATAGGAGCAGCATCTTGGGAAGGGGAGTAGGCAACAGCAAACCTGTCGGTTGGAAGGTTGGAAAGGGGGGTCGTAAATCAGATAGGGGCTGAGGAGAGACTGAACATGAAGCCACCACTGAGTCCCTGAGGAGAGAAGTAACCATGCCAGTATTTCTAGGCAAGGAGGGTTAGCAGGACATGGCTACCATGGCCTTGGTCTTGAGGCCCTTTTTGGTGGTAGAGGCAGGAAGATAGAGGGGTTGGGAGTGGGCTGCCTAGAATACACCAGGAGTAAAGTTGGGCATCCAGCCCTGGTTGAGAGTCTGTCATGGAATCAGGCTCCCTGGTGTGTGTGTAGGTATATATGTGTGGGGGTATGTGTGTATGTGGATCTGTGGGTGGTGATGGTGGTAGAGGTGGTGGTGAAGGAGGAGGAGGAGGAATGGGATAGGGACAGTGGAGAGAAAAGAAGAAAAAAGGAATTGAGCTTTGTGGGAGCCTGAAGGTGGTCCCATCCTCCTCTCACCGGGCCAGAGGGAGGAGGCTCATCAAAACTTTGTGTCTCAGCAGGTCTCGATGAAGCTCCTGGAAATTTCGGAATTTCTTCTTGGTTGTCCACGTGAAATCACCATGGGATAGTCGGACAGAGTAAAGTGTGCACGTGCCCACCTTTGGGTTCCAAGTACTGGGTGTCAGGCTCTTCCTCTCCTAGGTTCCCTGAGTGAGTCCCTCCCCCACCCACATATACAACCACCCTTTACTCAAGGGTCCAAGAATTTGGCCCCCTAACCTTGGATCCGCTGGTGTATCTCTCAGTGCCTATGACTTGTGCAATAACAGGGACTCCAGGGGCGAAAATCCTGGGGTGACTCCTCAGGGGCCGAAGGTTATAGATGGTCAAGAAGTGATGCATCCGGTCAGCTGTGTGTGAGGGGAGGGATGGAGGAGCTTTCTTCTCTTCATATTTCTTCCCTTGGTTGCCACCCTCAGGTCTCTTGCTTGCCCTTTCTCTTCCCCATAGGCGGACCAGCCCCTTCTGTGCTATGCCCTATATTTCCCCCCTCCCCCTCCAGATTACCTGGGTCTTCCCCTTCTTTCAAGGTGTCCACCTCATCTGGTTCCATCTGGAGCTGGCTGGAGTCAAGGCCACCACCTCCAGGGAATGTTCCTTCTGGGGTTGACATCATACTGGACAGTAGACCAAGAAATCTCAGGAAGGTGGGGTCCGTCCCTCAAGACTTCCTTCCTTTTTCAGGCTGACCTTTCCTTCTCAGACCCTGATTGGTTATTTCTTACCTTCACCTCTGATCCTGACCTTCTATCTTAACCTGAATTCTGCTGTCTTCTGCTGACCCTTGTCTCTAACCATAACCCTAGCCCTGACCTTGACCCTCTTCTCTGACCCTGACAGCCCTCCCCAAATACCTCTCCTCCAAAATTCTGGTCTCCTGTGCTGATCCGTCTCTGCTCCCTCCTCCACTTTCAACTCTCTCCTTCGCTCTCAGCACCCACTTCCCCAATACCCATTCTCTTAATTCTCTTTGGGAAGAGGGGGAGGGGACAGTAATCAGAGAGAAGGCACGGAGCCCAGCACGGGATGTCTCAGAACTGGGGCAGAGAAGGGGCCCTGGGAAAGAGGGGTGGGGGAAGGGGAAACCAGAGGAGGCTCCAGGAGGGTCCCTGAGGGCCAAGTGCATCTGGCCTAAGGCAGGGGCTTCAGAGACAAGGGGGCTCAACAAGAGATGTGGATCAGGGAAGGGTGGGGTATGGAAATCAATGAGGAAGTCTCGCTCTACCTCCCAAGCCGGGAAGGGAGGGAAATTCCGAAGTTCCGAAAGCGCAGCTGGGCCCCTAGACTAGTCCTCCCAGGTCTTCTCTCCCCGCACCACTCAGAGCCAGAACCGGAACCGGGATGCCAGTGGATCAGGAACCTGAGCAGACATCCCGAGCTAGTCCGGCTGGGCCGAGCCAGGCCCGGGGAGCAAATGGGGATGATTACAATGGCCTCACCCTCTAGGGCGGGACAGGACTGGGAGTCAGAGGGGGCGGGGCACGATTCTCCGAAGCCTCACCTCCTCAGCATTCTTGTTCATCTTGTTTCTACATCTCGTGGGGAGAGCTAAGAAGTGGGGTGGAAGTAGGGTGTGAGGTGCAAAGTGGAGGGAAGAATGAAATGTCTGCATTTCTGTGTATCTTTGGGTATCTGTCTCCGTATGGAGAATTAAATTTCTGTTTCTCTCCTTACATCATTCACCCCTCAGCCCTCTCTACTTCCTATGGTCCCAAAGAAAATCCTAAATTTGAGAGAGAGAGAGAGAGAGAGAGAGAGAGAGAGAGAGAGAGAGAGAGGTGGGTGGGGAGAGTTGAGAGGAAACCCTCTTCTCTACCTCCTCCATGCCTAATCTAACCCAGCTATGCCCTCTGCCACCCCCCTCTCCCCTCCCCATCTATGCTGGAGCCTATAATCACTGAGGCGCCTGTCTGAGGTTAAGTGGTAGTCTGGCTACTGAAAGGGGGTTTGGGGGGCTGGCAAAAGAAATGCCACCCTAACGTCAAGCTGCCCCCTCCCTTCCAGCCCAACATTCCTTTCCCTACCTCTTTCTCTCAGTATCAAGATGGGTCTGAAAGGGCAATGGTGTTTTCCTTGGTCTGGTCCCCGGAGGCATCGAGGGAACCAAAGGGGAACAGGTACTGAGTACTAGAGGCCAGGAGGGACTAAAAAGAAGAGGGAAGAGTATACAGGTATGGGCATGGAGGGAGGACACCGTAGTTTAAGAAGACAAAAGATTTGGCCAACTCTCTCCTTATCTCTTGCCTGTCTCCCCGTTGTCACCCCAACTTCTTTATCTCTGGGACAGCTGTGACTAAACTTTTCTCCTGCCCCCTTTCTCCTATAGCCCTGACTTTGGCTTCCCATCCAGATTCTAATCAGGCCAGGGGGCACCCCCTGCCTGGAGGAGGACCCACTCTAGGAGACAGTGCCTACTTCAGCAGCAAAGCTCGACTCTCCTTCCGTCACCAGCTGCATGCCACAACTTCGGCCAATGACTCTACCAACTGAAGTCTGGTGGGGACTGACAACTCCTAGGTGGCCGGCAAATCCTGATCTTACCTGTCCCACTTCTCATTAAATCTATTCATTGGTAGCCAGGTTTGTGTCAGTGTTTTGGGGGGGACGAACCCCTGGAAGTCACCTTTGCTGAGTGACAAAGATGGAGATTGGACCTAGTGATCACTGCTACTAAACTAGGCATTGCCTGTAAGAAATACAGGAGTAGAGGGGAGGTGGGAAGTGGGCTGGGATAATGCAGATGAGCTGGATAGGAGAAAAAAGGCTTGATAATGAGGGAATCTGGGAAGCCAAGTCTCCTAACCAGGAAAGATAGACAGTGCTTCTTCACTTAGTTCAATCTCTGCCTCCTACTTAATTCAACTAGTTTCCTGCTCAATTCCAGGAAGCCTTCCCCATAGCTATTGGGTGAATCACCTGGGAACATGTTATTTGTGAGGATGGAGAATCTATACCCAAGGTCTCCACATGTTGATGTGGGTTTGTCAAGCTGGGTTTACAGCTTAACTCCAAATGTTATCACCTCCAATATGTGCCTCTGGGCAGCCTGATTAGTCCCCAAATTGACTTAACTTGCCCTACTTATATTCCTAGATCCTGGGAAATACATATAGCAGATAGAAGGGGAAGTGAGGATGAGAGAACCTGGGGCAGGGAGGTTGGTGGTTGTCCTTCACGGATTAGTACTCTATGGGAGGAGTCCTGGGGATTAGGCACCTTCCCCCCACTAGGAATTTCAGAACAGGTCTCAAAGGGCAAGAAAGCACATTGTTTATGGGATCATAGGACCTCCAGCTCTTCATAGGACCAACTAGCTCTTAAGCACAGAGCTGCGTGTTTGAGATAAACGGACACTTATGTAACATGTAAAGATCTGCAATTTTTTAGGTAGAGTATCTTTTGATCTGATCTAACTACTCACTGATACAGGTACTACTTTCTCTATTTTGGAAGTGAGAAAGGAGGTAATTGCAGCCCAGTAGATTACCAAGTAGTTCAGAACAGACCCACCTGTGACACCCAATGTCTGTGACTTTGGGTGTTACTTAACCTCAGTGCTCTAGTTAACTAGGACTAAGCAGACAAAGCATCAACCTGTTTTCCCATAGTTTTACTGCAACCACAGGTCCAGTCCTTGCCCCTATTCAGATGAGCAAGGATCACATAGCTAATAAATGTTGAAAGTGAGTTTTGAACAAAGCTTAATGCCTGGCTCCAACTGGGGACGGGCAGGAAGGCAGCAGCTATTAAGCCCCACTATGTGAGGTACCAGTATTCCCATTTTAGAGATGAAGACACTGAAACACAGAAAGGTTGATTGCCCAGGGTCACACAGCTTGTGTCTGTAGCTGGAATTGAACTTGGGTTGTCCTGACTCCAAGACCTGGCCCATTGTTCTTTCCACGTGCTACATCTTCATATGACTAGATAGGTCTCCCTGAGCTGTGCATCCTCATGTCTTCTTCCTCTTTCCTTTATCAATTCTATCAGGTCATTCAGGGAATGTTTAAAAAAAAAAAGGAAGTTCAAGGGATGCACTGGTAGAAGAGAAAGAATACTGAACTTGATCTCCTAAGACCTGTGGTTCAGCCCTAGCTCTACCTCTTTTAAATGGTGTACTGCATCTTCATTTTGGTTTGTTACACATTTCTTTTTAAAAATAATTCATTTTTAGTTTTCAACATCCACTTCCATAAGATTTTGGGTTTTGTCTCCTCCTTCCCAAGATAACATGCAGTCTGATAGGCTCTTCTTATACATTCATATTAAACATTTTCACATTAGTCATGATACAAGGAAGAATTAAAACTAATGGGAAGAACCACAGGAATGAAGAAACACAACTAAATCACAAAAGGAGAGCAAATAGCACGCTTCCACCTGCATTCAGACTCCAAAGTTCTTTCTCTGGACGTGTATTGCTAGCTCTATGTTTTACTGTGCCTTTTAGCCTGTTTCCCCACTCTGTACAAAGGGGATGGACTTGAAGTTCTTTCCAGTTCTGACACTGTGTGGGTTTTAAGAGGTGACTACTGGCCTGAAAATAGGCTTGAGACTAGGAGGGTTTGGGAAGTGTCTAAAACCCTTTTCTTCCCAACTAGAGGAGAATGAGAGCTGCTCCAGGGTAGGACTCTTACCTCTCGTGCTTATTCTTCTTCTGATTTAAAAGAATCCTATCCTCCAGCCCCACTCCCTCCCCTTCCCAGGCATCACAGTCAGCAAGGATGATCCCAGCAGAGACATCTGCAATAACTGAAAAGGGGATGGGGAAAGGGGAAGGAGGTGATAGGGCAAAGAACCAGACATATGAACTCTCCCCTTGACCCACAGTTTATTGAATCTTGGGTATATTTGAGGATGGCTTATGACTAGGGGGAGGGGGTGGTACAGAGAGAACAGGGAGGAGGTAGTAGATCTCAAGCTGAAGGAAAAGTGGTAACAGGAAATCGGGGAAGCTGGTCCCCCATAAGCACCTGCCGTTCCACTCCTTTCTCAGTAATTGCTGCCAACCGGATTACGCCACCACTTGAGCCATCTCTCTCCATGGCCAAAGCAAGAGCTGGGGAAGAGAAATGACAGGTGAAAAAAAAAGGAGACAGGAATACAGGAGCCAAACCTGATTCGGGAAGAGACTAAGCAGGCCTAGAAGGCGACATCCTCACCATTGGCAGTGAACTGAAGACACTGCTTTTCATTCATACCCTCTTGATAGGTGGCATCCACATAGCCATAGATGTAGGAGCTACCTGAACCCCCAATGGAGAAAGGCTGCCGAACCATCATACCTCCCATGGGTACTGAGTATACCTGAAAATGGGACATACGGGAAAGGGTTAGTATATGCCACTAACCTATCTGGGGAACAGACAGACACTGACCATCTTTGGGGGGACAGGGGTGAGGAGGGTCATTTGGGAAGGTTCAATTAGAGAGACTAGAAATAAAAGAAGAAACAAACAAAAAGGGAGATCAAGGTAGAGGCTCTCACTGCCCTGTTCTAGGCTCCACTGATAGGTAGGATTCAAGCATCTAACCTGGCCCCCCTCATAGGGATCCCAGCCAGCCACGATGATCCCAGCCATGAGATCCTCTCGGTAACGATAACACATCTCCTTGAAGAGGTTAGCAGCTGTGTGGACCAGGGGAGGTTCGTTCAGTTCAATGCTATGAGGGTCAAGGGAAGGGGCATTGGTGCCCGATTAACTCAGGTGCGAGCCCTCTCTTCACCCCCAGACCCTTCTTTCTTCGAAGGACTCAGGCACCTGCCTCCCCGCCCCCACCCGTCACCACCTGTGGAAGCTGAGCTGGTAGGTGACCGCGTCCGCCACGGCCTGGGTGTCCGCCGCTGAGCCGGACCGGCAGCAGAAGATCCGGTCGTGGATAGGGGTCAGCTTGTCCGTGACTCGATTGGCGATGTACGACCTGGGCAGGGAAGGACAGTCAGGGGGCGGGGCCACCACTCTCGTCCTGCAGGGGGCTTGCGGAAGAGGGTCTCCCAGCCCACACAGACAAGCAGGGACTCACCCGGTGGTAGTCCTGGAGTCCGCTCCCAGGACCACGCCCCCATCAAACTGCACGGCCATGATGGTGGTCTGTGGGCGACAGCAACAAGAGCTAACGTTTACACTGCGCCTCCTCTGTGCTAAGCGCTCTACGAGCCCGGGAAAGGGGGGGGGAGGAGGGGCTACAAGTCTTACCCTCTTCACCTAGGCCCAAGACCCCCGCCACCCCAGCCGGCGTCCCACAGCTCCATCCCGCTACCATGTCACCGTTCCACGCCCCCAGGTTCCCCGCATTCCACCCCCAAAACCACCGGGACGCGAGCTCGGGGAGACCTCCACGGAGTCTTGGGGCGCTGGGCCCTCCCTCCCTCCCGGCTGCTTCCCGAGGTCCCCATCAGCCCCGCGCACTCCGCACAGCTCTCGCTCTTTCTCGCCCCGGCCGGCCTCACCCCGGTGGAGACGCCTCGATTCCCCCAGTCCGGGGCGAGGCCCATAGGCCCATAGGCTGGTCCGGGGCACGCTCCTCGAGCCGCTACTAGAGCCGAAGCCATTATTCCGCGGTTCTGGCGGCGTAGGCCCGGCGTGGTCGGAAAGCAACTGTCGCAAAGTGCTAGGTCACCGCCCCGCAGAGCCGGAAAGCGGCGCCAGCCGGGGGGCCGAGCGTGACGATCCCCGCGCGCCGCCGAGTGACGCAGAACGGCTGCGCGGAGCGGCCGTCGCGCCGCGGGGGGCGGGGCTTTGGGGCTTGGCCTCCGGGGCGCTGCTGGGCCGGCGCGTAGAGGTTTAGAGCTGCCGCGCCGAAGGTTGGTCCCAGGGCGGGTGGACCAGGTCGAAAGCCCGACCGCGACTTCCCGTCGGAAGGCGTATGGAGGATGTAGAGCGCCAGGCCCTAGCATTTAGAGCTGAGAGGTGCTTGGGGGGCAAGCGCGTTATCTTTTAAAATAAACATTTATTTCAATTTTTAAAAAACGTATTTCAAAGATATTTGTTTGTTGAAAGATACATCGGTCTTCCAGTACCAGCAATCATCAGCACATCTCTCCCTTCCCCTCCCAGAGAACCATCCATTATTACGAAGGAAAAAACAAACCAAAAAATTAAGAAAACCGATCGGTCCTCGGTAGAATTGTGCCCCCGATAGTGCCCCCACCGTTGCAAAGAAGGGAAGGCAACTCCAGGGAAAGGGGCCCCTTCTCATTGAAGAAAAAACTGGAAAGCAGAGTGGCGAAAGTTAGGTATTGAGAACCACTTTGATCCCCTCCCCCCATCACCTGATGTGTGGGTCAGAGACCCCCTACTCACATGAAAAATAGACAGAGACTGTTCTTGAGAAAAGGCAGAAAGGAGTTTGTTACTTTCTCATGAGATCAGCATGGCCCAAGATGATGCCAGAGTGTGTGTGTGTGTGTGTGTGTGTGTGTGTGTGTGTGTGTGTGTGTTTATGTGTGGCATACAGCTCAAAGCAAGTAATATAGACCCTAAGGCAGAGTCCCCCACCCTCCCATTGACTGGGTTTGTGTGTGTGTGTGTGTGTGTGTGTGTGTGTGTTTATGTGTGGCATACAGCTCAAAGCAAGTAATATAGACCCTAAGGCAGAGTCCCCCACCCTCCCATTGACTGGGTTTGGAGCTCACATTCTAAACAAAGAATCTTCCCAGCAACAGAAAGCAAAGAACAAAAAGAAACAGGCATGAGACCAGAGACTGGTATTCAGCAAAAAGGGAGTAACAGCTAAATAAACAGGACCTTGCCTGTATCTGTCCCCTGATGTAATTTCTTATCCCTACCTTCTCAGCGGAGCAGTTTCTAAAAATATAGGAGGAGTGCAGGGGTTGGGGGTGGATGGTAGGAGAGGTAAGGTCTTTTCCCATGCTGGGGGCAGGGCTTAACTATTTCAGTATTCTACTCACCTGAGAAAGGCCTAAAACCTGGATTGGCCAATCAGGACAAAGACATTTTTGGCCCAGTCTGACCTTAACCTACCATAATGTTTTGTGTGCTCCGGCATAACAGACATGCTTTGCTTTGCTCTCTGAGTGAACCCAAAATGCCCCTTCTTGTGTCAGCAACTACTAGGCCACAGGAAGCTAACCAGGAACATTTTTCTGTTTATGACTAGCAAGGATAAGGTGCCTTGAACCAGACCCTATCTTGAATAATGGAACTTTTCTTATCTTAGTATTTTTATAGACATGTGTTATGCTGTTATGATATATAGTCATGTTAATGATAAAAGAAACACAGATGTCCTGGAGCTATAACTTCAATTGACACCTTGACATTCTCTTATCTACTGTATTTACAACCTGTATTGTTAAGAATTCCTTTCTTATATTGTGGTTAACAGATACGGAAACTATAATTTTGGTTGATGCAGTTGTCTCAACTCCCATGCAATGCATGGTTCTCTGGCTTAATGAGAAATAAACACAATATAGCACATGTACAGCCTGATTCTTTTGGTTTCTTGTTCAAACTTTTGGTAAGGTGAACTCCCTTCTGTTTGTTCTTTGGACAAACCTTTGGTTAAGGGGGACCACATTCAGTTTGTAATTAGGACAAACCCTCGGTTAAAGGGGAAACTGATTCTATTTGTTTTACCTTTGGTAAATGGTTGACAGTATATAGATCAACGCTTCACACTGTACAGGGTGTCCAAAAGTCTTACTGCGGTTTTAAGCTTTAATATTTTTACAAAGACTTTTGGAACACCTAGTATAACAATATAAGTACTGAAAAGAAATTTGGACTGTACCTCGAAAGTCACCAAGTCATTTGGCCTACCATTTGGCCTGTACCCAAACTCTATCAAAGAATGATAGACATACAAAAACATCGATAGCAGCTCTTTTTGTAGTGGTAAAGAACTGGAAACTAAGGTGATATCCATTGATTGGGGAATGTTTTGACAAATTATGGTATACGAAGGTAGTAGAACTCTATTGTGCTGTAAAAAAATGAAGGAAGAGACAATTTCAGATAATGACATGGACAATGCACAATAACAACAGCATTGTAGAGTCAAAAATTTTTAAAGACTTTAAGAACTCCAATAAACTCCAGTGACCATCCTCAATTTTAGAGCACTGATGATGAAACATGCTACCCACTCCCTAACAGAAGAGAGACATAATTTAGGTACATGCCATGTGGAAATTTGTTTTATTTGAATATGTATATTTATTATAAAGGCTTTATTTTTTGTGAGGGAAAATTGAGAGGGAGAGAAGAGCTAGGGAGATGATTAAAAAAAAAGGAGGGTCATTAAAGCATTTCTTTTAAACTCAGAAGAAAACAGAAGGCTAGGAAAATTCATAGACAAGCAGAACAACTTTAAAAGTTAAATGTCGGATTTATTATATACTAAAAAAGAAAGCAAGCTGTATGTAGGATTTAGAATTTCATGCACGGTCCTCTTCTGGTCTACCTTGTATATGAAAATGCTTATTTTAGCCGTGTTTGTTAATGTTAGATTTTTTTAATTGAAAAAAAGAAAGACTATTCAAGAACAACAACAACAGATAAACTAAGGTCAAGTGAGAATGTTTTATTGAAACTGAATTTCCTCTAAGAAAAATTCTGTAATTTGGAATCCTTTTCTCAATCTCTAAAAAACTGACTTCCTGGTGATGAATTTGTCTTGGCCCCAAGAGTTCATGGAAACGTCCACCGCTGCATGAAGAGTGTAGGGAAGTAACCGCCTTTGGAAGGGGGAATATTCCAAGTCTCAAAAGCCCCAAGCCAGAAATCAGTGTCTGGGATGGAGTCTGGACTTTCCCAGTCTACCCATCCTATGCCTTCCAAAGATGGAACTCCCCTGACTATCTCTGCTCCTCTCTCTATCATCCGTCTCCTCTAGGGATCCTACCATGTCCAACACCTCGGCTCAATCTAAAACGTACGCGCACCTTTCCCTCTCCAGTAGTGAGGTGGAAAGAGCAGCGGACGAGAGGCAGGAGACCCGAGTACTCTTTCTCATCCTGCCACTGATTGCCTGTGTTACATTAGGCAGGCTGTTCACCTCTCTGGCTCAGTTTCTCCATCTGTGAAATGGATGTGTGGGATACTTGCCCTCTTTCCTCTGTAAAATGAAGAGGGTCGGACTAGAGAGCTTCAGGGAAAGGCAGCTTCGGTTTCTAGTCCTGGTCTAATCCTTTACACTGTGACCTTGAGCAAGTTAATTAACTTTTCTAAACCTTACTTTCTTCCTCTGTAAAATGGGAGTACTTACCTTGTCACAACTTTTAAAAAAAATTTAATAAGAAGGGCCTACTGTAGGCTGAGCCTCTTTATGTGCTGAAACAAAGTTTGTATAAGTATATACAGAATAAACAAAAAGAAAATAAATGCAAATACAAGACAGAGAGGGAGGGCACCAATTCCAACCTCATACTGCTTAGAAATAGCGTATTCCCCGGGGCAGCTAGGTGGTGTAGTGAGTAGAACACCGGCCCTGGAGTCAGGAGGACCAGAGTTCAAATGCGGCCTCAGACAATTGACACACGTACTAGCTGTGTGATGTTGGGCAAGTCACTTAACCCCAATTGCCCTGTCTTCCCCCCTGCAAAAAAAAAAAAAAAAGAAAGAAATAGCACATTTCCAGGTAAAGTATAATAAGCAGTAGGATGTTAATTGCACTACAGATGCAAATTGCTTTATGAGGTTCAAGACTAAAAAGGTTGTTATTTCCTGGGGTAGTCACTCAGCTTGTCCAAAACAGAATTCATTATTTTTTCCCCAAACCTACCCCTCTTCCAAATTTCCATATTTGGGGCATCAAGGTATCTCAGTAGATACAGTTCTGGGTCTGGAGTCAGGAAGACCCGAGTTCAAATTTCGCCTCCTTCGGATCTATAATGGCTGTGTGACCCTGGGCAAATCACTTAACCTTATGTCTGCCTCAGTTTCCTCAACTTTAAAATCATAATAGCCCCCACATCCCAGGGTGGTTGTAAGAATCAAATGAGATATTTGTAAAGTATTTGGCACAAGTGACTGACACATTAATAATAAATGCTACAGAAAAATGCTGGCTATTATTATCATTTCTGGTGAAGGCCTCACCCTTCCAGTCTCCCAGATCTGTAATTTTAGCATTATCCTGGACTCCTTATTTTCCCTCATCCCACGTATCGAATCAGTTGCCAAATCTTGTCATTTGTTTTTTATGGTTGTTTAGACATTTTCAGTCTCGTCTGATTCTTCGTGACCCCTTTTTGGGTTTTCTTGAGCAAAGATACTAGAGTGGTTTGCCATTTCCTTCTCTAGGTCATTTTACAAATGAAGAAACTGAGGCAAACAGGGCTAAATAACTTACCAGGACCATATGTCTGAGGGCAGATTTGAACTCAGGTCTTCCTGACTCCAGGTGCAGTGCTCTATCCACTTCACCACCTAATATTGCTTAAATTAGACCCTTTCTTCGTACCCACACAGCCACAACCTTTAGCTCCAGCCCTCCACACTCCTTCCCTAGACTTGTTTCAATTCCCTTCTAACAGATCTCCCGCCTCGGCTCCCCACCAGTCGTCCTCCACACAGCTGCAAAAAGTGATTTTTTTTAAGGCAAGTCTTTCCCAAGATCTTAGCGGTTCACTCTACTACTCAGTAAACCCCAATGGGCCCTTATTGGCCCTAGGATCAGATGAAAACGGTTTCGTTTTTAAATTCCTCCACAACCTGGCCCGATCTCCCTTTCTCATGTCCTTGTATGTTACTCCCTCTCCTGTATTCTACATGCTTCTCTCTGATCTTCACAAAAGGCACTCCGTCTCTCATTTCCCTGTCTTAGCATTATGGTGCCCCTCACCTGGAATTCACTGTCTCTTCATTTGTGCCTCATAGAATCCCTTTTTCGTTGTTCAAGACTCATAAAACAAAAAACAACAAAAAAAGAAATAGAAAAAAGGGCGCAGGGCGCACCGGCCCCGGAGTCAGGAGGACCTGAGTTCAAATCCGGTTTCAGACACTTGACACATGTACTAGCTGTGTGACCTTGGGCAAGTCACTTAACCCCAACTGCCCTGCCTTCCCCCCTGCAAAAACCAAAAACAACCAAAAAAAAAAACCCAAAGGAAAAAGACTCAGCTCCAGTAACACCCGCTACATGAAGCCTTTCTTGGCCCTACTAACTGCTAGTGCCAGCCCTCCCTCCCTCCCTTGCTTTTAACTACTTTGGGGTGGGATCATTGTATTTATTATCTTTATATTCAGCATACATATACTTGTATATGTTGTCGGCTCACCTATTAGAATGTAAACTCCTTGTGATTAGGGTTTGTTTCACTCTTTGTATTGGTATCCCCAGCACCTGGCCCAGTGCCTGGCACATAGAAGGTGATTGCTGATTGTAAAAAAAAGCTTCTCAAGCTATAATCCTCCATATAAATGTAGACCGTTATCCCCAACTGCCTCTGCTTGTATGGACACATGCAACTCACGCCTTGAAATGACAGTTGCTAAAAACGTTTTATTTACCCTACCTCCATCTGCCATCTGATGTTCACGAAAGATGCGAATGGAGGCTAAGAGTTTGCTTCATCCCAGGGCTGAGAGGCAGTGTCAGTGTGGGAGAGAGAGAAGGTGCTTAAGAAGTGGTGCTGCTCCCAGTCTGCTTCCTCTCTCCCACAGCTGGTCCCCACGCTCTAGGGGAACACAGAGTCCTTCTGTGGCCCTGCTACCTGCCCCTGGTAGGCTTCAGTGTAACTCCTGTCAGCATCCCCCTCTCAGCCAGCAGCCTTTGGGTTCGGTTGTAGACAGCCTCCAACACATCAGCTACCTGAGACAGGGCCTCCTGGGCCTCCTGATCACTGGATCCTGGGCATACAAGTACCAGTAGCTGGCTCCGACTGGGGAAGGCAAGGAAGGCTAAGTTTGCTGCCTGGCGGATCAGCCATCGGTGGTGGGGGCCTAGCACACTCCGATAGGCTGCCCCACACAGCGCTCCTATGTCTTCGTTCTGAACTCTGGTGATGCCACCCAGGCAGAGCTGGGCCCAGTGCAGGGCTCGGTGCAGGAGCACCAAGGTATAGAGACCAGAATGCAGTTTAGAGGGATCCCGTTCCCAGTCAGCCATGGCAGAGATGGTGTGATAATGGGTCCAGTGGGGGCCTCGGGAATAAGACTCGAGGATTGAGAGTTTTGCTGAGGCTTCCTGGGTGGCAAAGGCAAAGAGGGGGCCCAGGGGTTCCAGAAGCCTACAGGTGAAAGCAGATAGGAAGAAGAATGAGACTGCCAGGGAGACAGTCAGTCATTCAATCTCCAAGCATTTATTAAACACCTATGGTATGCCAGGAACTGCCCTAAATGCTGGGATTACAAAGAAAGGCTTTTGCCTTTTGGCAGTTAGTTCCCTGTTCTTAAGGAGCTCACAGGTTATTGGGGGAAACAACATGCAAGCAACTGTGCACAAAGAGGCTATATTCAGGACGAAGTACAGATAATACACAGGCGAAGGCTCTTCTGCTAACCTGGCAGGGCTTCTGCTTGAAGGTGGGATTTCAGCTGGGAAGAATGAATGATTCAAGAGTTGTACTCACGTGACTAGTTTCCTCCAACCGTCCAGAAACTGGGGCAGCTGCAGGTCTCCCTCACTTGTTAAACTCTCCCTGAAAGGCCTTATCACCTGCCCTGGTAGCTGCTCTGGGCCCAGGCAGCGAAGTTCACCAGATTTTAATCCAGGATCCACCTGTGGGAACGGGCGTGGGAGGGAAGGTGGGGAATTGGGGGCAGCCTCCAACGTCTGACTTGACCCCCTCTAACCTTAACTCCGCCCCCCCATATCCTGGAAAAATGAGGCCCTGTGCTGGTTTAACAAAAAATGTAGGTCCTATGATATTTTTGGTGGTAATGGTTCATCTGACAATTCCTTAGACCAAACTTTAAAAAAAAAACTATTCTCTAAATATATTACACAAAAATAAATAGGAAAGGTGCGATTTTTAAAAAAGACAAACCCTCAGCCTGAGCCCTCACCTGGGAGGTCAAGGACCTCTCTGGAACACCGAGCTCAGCCCTGAATCCACAGCCTGTGAGCTCATCTTCTGGGGAGGGGAGAGGGTGGTGGTGAAGGGGCACACACAGGGAGCAGGGGCAGAGGAAAGAATTGGGGATGGTTGAGCGTGGTTCTGGGGAAGTGAGGGAGCATAGACAATCACTCACTGACCTTCTCTCCCACCAGGTAGAACAGCCACATGAAGATGAAGATGGTGCCGGGAAGAGCACAGCTGAGCCAGTGCCTGGGGGCCCAAACTTTAGAGTCTGGGGGCAACAGCTTTAGTTGCATGGTCACTGTCCTGAATCCCTGCTGCCTCCCCAGCCCCTCTGGTCAGTACTTGTCCCTCTGACTCCTGGGTGGGTGGAGAAGAATCAGCCCCGCCTTGGATGGAAGGGGCTAATAATTAAGCTTTCTTTCAGTCCCCGTTGGCCTTTGACCCCAGGGAAGAGCCCAGGCCAGAAGTAAAAGGAAATAGTGTTTCTCTGCAATCCTATCAGACCCCTCCAGCCCTCTCTAGGGATCTAGGCACATGACCAAACCCTCAAATGTCCTTTTGGGCAGATCTATACCGACCCAAATCTGACTGACCACCTTAAAAGTATTTTGGTTCTCTGGTCAGTCCACCCACAAAACCACAGAAAGCTAAAAAAGTTGGTGGAGACCTCACAGATCATTTAATCTAATCCTGATCTGAGCGGAAATCCATCGTATAGCATCCCCATAAATGGTGTTCTAAAGGAAATAGTGTGGCTACCATAAAAGTTGCAAAAAGTTCCTACCCTTCGATGTAACGATCCTGATCTTGTGTTTAAAGGGTCTCATGACAGAAAGAAAGGACCCACCTGAACACAAATATTCCTGGCAGTACTATGAGTAATAGAGGGAAAAAAAGGAGGAACATTATATGACCAACTATTGAAAATGGCTAAAATAAATTTTGCTACATAAAGGCTCTGAGGCTACTATGCCAACTTGAACTCAGACTGGCAGGCTGGGTCCCCAGAGGTGGGGCTTGCTAATTGACATCTTCAGGTATATAGGGGCAGCCCTTTGGGGTTGGGCTAATATTCCAAGCCTCCATGAGGATTGGTATAAAAATTTCTCTGCGCATCCTTGTACCCTTGGAGATCTTCTTGAAGTCACTGGCAAATTTCCTCTGGGTCTCTATACAAAAGGGCAAAAATATTTCCCCACTGGATCCCAAATAGAATTCTAAACTCCTCTAGCAATAAGAGAAGCAAGACCAATTCAAGAGGAGAGAAAACAGGAGCAGGTAAATCTGGAGCCGGTTGGGGGCTCCCAAAAGTGGTTCAACACCTGGGGTCAATGTTCAGCTTCTAGATTGTCAAGCAAACCTCATCCAACGTACCTACATTCCGTAAGGATCTCATGCTCAGTTCTGGTGGAGCGGCCAATTAAAATGTTTTTCACCATCACAAAATCAGTCAATAGGAAATAGTCTGAATACCTGCACATGCTCTGAAATAGGGGAAAAGTGTCCTTCCATCAAGTATTTCCAGAAATTGTTTCAACAACTAGGTTGATAAGAGGCAAAGCATATTGTGATACTCTAAGGCGGAGGTGTCCAACACTGCCCATAGGCACGAGGCCCACATCCCCAAGTGCCCCCAATCAGATTAAAATGTAATTGGGAGGGGCAGCTAGGCAGTGAATAGAGCACCGGCCCTGGAGTCAGGAGGACCTGAGTTCAAATCCGGCCTCAGACGCTTGACACTTACTAGCTGTGTGACCTTGGGCAAGTCACTGAACCCCAATTGCCTTGCCTTTCCTCCTCCCAAAAAAAAATGTAATTGGGAGATACTTAATAAAGCAAATAAAGATACAAAAAACCAGATAATATTAATAGGTGGTTTTCTAAGTCAAATGTGCCGCAGGCATGGATCCTTACGTAGGGTTTAGTGGCCCCTGTTTCTATTTGAGTTTGACGCCGTTGCTCTGACCAGTCCCTTCTCTATGTCAAGGCATTAGAATATGATCACACCTTAACAAATGATGACTATGAAAAACAAAGAAATGTGGGAAGGCTTACGCGGAACACTATAGAGTGAAGAAAATAGAATTAAAATAATAATAGACATACTGACTTCAAATATTTAGAACAATCATATCAAACAGCAGTCCAATTAATGATAAATACAGAAGACAATCTTGATGTTATCTTTTTTTGGCCACTATTTTGTTAAATGTGAATGCACACGGCCTTCTATTTCCTTTGCTAACAGGTAATCACAAAATCTAACAAATAGGCTTAGAGGCCGTCAAGTCCAACCCATATCTGACTAAAAGTGTCTTTCCCTAGGCAGTGGTCCTCCCATGGCACCACTGTGCCTCAAAATAGTGGGCCAGTTTTTGTATGAAGGTCTCCAATTAAGAGAAACCTCCTACTTTCTGAGGCATCTCATTGCACTTTTGTATAGCTTTAATTTTAGGAAGTGTGTGTGTGTGTGTGTGTGTGTGTGGCTAGGTGGCACATTAGATGTTTTTCTGCTCTTACTACATTATTCTCTTTCTAAACTGGATCTCTTAGATATAGTCAAACACGCTTTTTCTCTGTTCCTTACAAAAAGCTTCTCTCAGCTCTTTTGTCTTTGCAAGGGTGATCTCCTATACAGGCACACCTTGGAAACATTGTGGGTTTGGTTCCGGACCACTGTAATAAAGTGACTATTACAATAAAGCAAGTCACACGAATTTTTTTGTTTCCCAGAGCATAAAAAAGTTATGCTTACATTATATTGTAGTCTATCAGGTGTGCAATAGTATTATGTTTGAAAAAAAACAAAGTATATACCTTAATTTAAAAATATAGATAAAAACGCTAACCATCACCTGAGCCTTCAGCAAGTTGTAATCCTTTTGCTGGTGGAAGGTCTTGCCTCACTCTCGATGATGTTGACTGATCAGGGTGGTGGCTGCTGAAGGTTGAGGTGGCTGTGGCAATTCCTTAAAGTAAAACAATGAAATTTGCCAAATGGATGGACTCTTTTTTTCACTTGAACACTTAAAGGTTGTAAGTAAGGTAGATTTTAGTGTGTATGAAGTGGATTTTTGCTATTATTTCTTAGAGTTCAGTTTCCCAGCATCTGTGGCCATAACAATCTCTGTTTCCCAGGTACTAGATATGAGTTCCCAGGCTTATGGTTCAAAACATCTCCACCACGCTTACGCAGCATTATATAAGGATAAATAATATAAACATGTGTGCTGAAACTGTAAACATCCACTGAGACTGCACGGTGAGATGTAGGGATGAGGTGATGTAAACTTGTGAGGCTATTGCTGGCAATATGCCTTCTTTGTCTGTTGCCCTATAAAACAGGTGGTCAGTGGTCAGTGAGTTGGGGAACCTTTATGGTTGAATGCACAAGCTGGGATGCTATGTGTCTCAAATGGCCCCCATCAAGGATTAGGAGGGGGGAATCTGTGTTTGCCTCAGTGGGCCCCCATTGAGGCTTGAGGGAATTTAGGGGAACCCTTTAGGGTTGAATGTGCAAGTTGTGCCTGTCTTGATTGACCCCATCGAGACGTGGGGGTAGTTGCACCCCTCCCCCCCCCCGCCCCTCGCCGGCCCCTGCGAGAAGAGTGATTAGGAATATTGTAGGAGTTTGGAATACTTCTGTTATCAGCAATACTGTTAGAGAAAACTAGACTAGAATAAAGCTTATTATTAACCCCTTTGAAGCTGTCTTTCCTGTCTGATCAAATCAAGAGCGAACCTGTTAGAGGCTGGAGTCTAAACCTCCAGTGTCTCCTGTGTATTGTCTGTCTAACAGAGGCCATCACAGGATTAACTGGCCTGATTTTGTGTCTCAGGGAATAGAGAGGTCTGAGGAGAGGAAGAGAAATAGGAATGGCCTGGTGAAGTAGTCAGAACACACACACACACACACACACACACACACACTAAACATTTATCGATTAAATTCATTGTTTTACATGGCGCCCCAAAACAATTGTAATAGTAACATCGAAGATCACTGATCACAGATCACCACAACACATATAATAATAATAATAAAAGTTTGAAATATTGTGAGAATTATCCAAATATGACACAGAGACGCAACGTGTGCACATGTTGTTGGAAAAATGGCACCTAACAGACTTGCTTATGGCAGGGTGGCCACAAATCTTCAGTTTGTAAAAAATGCAGTATCTGCAAAATGCAATATCTGTGAAGCACAGAAAAGCAAAGTGCAATAAAGTGAGGTATGCCTGGACCTGACTTTCACTCCCTCCTCGCCTCTCTGTGTCTCATAGAATCCTTCTCTTCCTTGAAGGCTCGATTCAAGTGTTACGGACTACTGTAAGTGAAGCCTTTCTTGATCCCTTTAAATGCTACTGTCCTCTCTCTCCCTAATTACCTTGTATTTAATTACTTCGTATTTATTTGCATTTATTCTCTTTATGTTTATTTTTTATATGACATTTTATACTTTTATACGACATTGTCTCCTCCATTAGAAGTAAGCGCCTTGTTTCATTCTTTGTATTTGTATCTCTTGCACCAGAGTGATGGATTGATTGAAGTGATGAAACACCCTTCATTCCTGTCGATGAATAGGAGAGGAATGCCAAATACATTGTGTTAGAGCAAAAAGAGAATCATTTGGCCTTGTGTTTTAGTGGTCAGATAGATTATAAACAATATTTATTATGTCAGGTAGCTGTTTGGATATACTGGGGCAACTAAGTGTGAAGTACATAGAGTGCCAGGCCTGAAGTCAAATATGGCCTTGGACACTTGTTAGATACGTGACTCTGGACCCTGTTTGCCTCAGTTTCCTCATCTGTAAAATGAACTAGAGAAAGAAATGGCAAACCACTCCAGTATCTTGGCAAAAGTCTAAATGGGGTCACAAAGTCAGAAATGACTGAACAACAACAATCAACTAAGTGTCCCCCCCCAAAAGGTGGGCTGGAAAGTTCTAGAAATTATACATATATTTATAATAATTTGTATTATGATTATATTTATAAAATTCTAATATTTATATTTATATTTATTAATATTTATATAATTCTAATATTAATATGTTGGTGTTATATTATCATATATTAATATTACTTGATAGTGAAATATATAATATATTTATAAATACCTTAGGTTTGTATTATATTTATAAATCAAGAAGAGTGTTTATAAAAAAGAGGAAAAAAGTCAAGGATACATTTGTGATAATATTAGATCATGATAATAAATCTCCTTACAGTCCTCATAACAAAGGGGCATAGGGGTAAGGATAGGACCAGCAAAATGATAAAATAGTTGTCTTCCACATTCCACTTTCAAAAGAAAGGCAATACACACCAAATTGGGCATAATTAAAGCTGGATCCAAAGAATAAGAAAACAGCATTTAGTCACTAAGTACTTTTACCTCCTGGAGTAAAATAGCAAATAGGGCTATTTGAGATGTTTTGTTTTCTGTGTTTAAACTGATGCTTCTTGAGTTCTGCTATGTCATGTGTATGTATGTCTTGTGTGTGTGTGTGGGGGGGTATAATAGGAAATAAGCAGCTGTTCTATACCCCATACGCATATTATACGTTGAATATCTTTCCATGAAGAACCTCGTTCTCCCCACAGTTTGGGGAGACTAAAGATGAGTCATGCCTAAGCTTTGTTTTAGAAAATTTTCCAGAATTACTCTGGGGTGGAGGTGGGGACAACAAGCCAGAAATACAACAATTTTGCATTCAACTTAGATCTGTACTCTCTAAACAACTCGCAATGTCTGAATCTCCTGGCCTGCCAAGTAATGGCTTTCTTTCAGTCCTTCAGGTTCAGGATTATCCTGTCATTAGAGAGGTACTCCCAGATTTTCCAATATTTAAGGATGGCACCCAGAGAATTCTCCTCATCATTTCCCACCCAGCTACTTTTCTGAACTTCGTCTTCTCCAGAAACTCATCATTCTGTTAGAAGCTCACCCCTCTTCAAATCATTTCCCACCCAATCTGCAATCATCATGCACCTTGGTCCAGTAAAGACAGAGGATCTTTCCTCATTCAGGTTTTTATGTGTTGTTTCTCCCATTACACTGTGAGTTTCTTGAGGATAGGGACTGTCTTACGTCTTTCTTTGTATCATTGACACTTAACACACACAGTGTCTGGCACAGAGTAGGCACTTAAGAAATGTTTATTGACCCTCATTGACTCAGTGGTCATTTTCTCCTCTGGTATAGAAGCCACCTCCTGAAGGGCCATTGGCATCCATGACAGGAACTCTCAAACTCTCGGACTCACACAGTAGCTGAAATGCCTATTTATCAGAATCTCTGGTCACAAGCCCTATTCTTAGGGAACATGTTCTCACTGGTGTGTACTTGCAGCTGCCATTGCCACTGAAAGAGGAGGGGAATTTATGTTCCACTCCACTACAAGTCCAAGCAGAGAAATCATTGGATCAGAGCTGTTTTTTTTCTCAGCTCCTCTTTCAGCCTACAGAATAGTCAGCTCATCTGACTCAGTCATCCATCTCCTTCAACACCCCTTCCCCCACCAGGAGCCAACAATAGGAATGCTGCGTCATCTCACGAAGGTGTATATGCTCCTCAAGGAACCAGAGCACGTGTTCCACGGAAAGGATGTACAGCTCCATGAAAACCCTGGTCTATCCCTGCTACAGAGGCATTCCAGCAGACAAGAGCACAGAGAGGTAAATAGCACATTCAACTTGCAAACACCCTCAAACAAGATGAAGACGGAAGGCTAAATGAGTGCAGTTAGCAAGAAAAAGACGAAGCAATGGGATGATTTTTTTTCATGTTACAGTGGGCAGAGGGTTAAAAGAAAAAAAAACCGAAGTGGTCATTAAGGGATAAAAAAAATAAAAATATTAAAGGTTTAAGATGGAGAAAGAGCTGAATTAATATTACATGGATTAGATCCCATCCTCACCTGCAAGTGGGATTGCACAGTGGGAACTCTCTTGAGCAGGGAGAGGGAAGATAAGGCAAGGGGGAGCTGGAGATGCACCCCCATCCAGTGTGGAAGTGAGCAGAGAATGCACAGTAATTTCTTTAGTCTTGCAACACAAGTTGAGGTAAGTGGAAAATAAGCATAAAAGCAATGGAAAGGAGGGCCTGGGATATGAATTGAAGGCTGAGGTTAGAATCAGGGAGCATCTCCTTTAGAGACCATTTCTTGTTACCATAGCAACACTAGAAGACCCTCTGACTTAGTGACTGATCAATACAATAATCCACCACAATTCCAAAGTATTCATGATAACGAATTCTATCTACTTCCAGATACAGAATTGATTGACTCAGCGTGCAGACTGAACTATATTTTTTCTTTCCTTTTCTTTTTTCCCCTGAATATGAATAATACTGAAATATGTTTTGCATGATTTCATATGTATAATGGATGTTGTGGTTCTTGTCTTCTCAATGGGTGGGGGAGGGACAGAGGAAGGAGGGGAAGAATTTGGAACTGAAAATAAAAATAAAATTGAATTTAAAAAAAGGCATTGAAAGGGAGCCATTAAAGAATGTCTCATGGAGGATGTGGGTGAGGGAGGTGGGTGTATATCCCATAATAGTGTTTTGCTTTGTAAAATGAACAGAACACCCTAGAAAATGTATACCTTTCAGGACTGAATCCTACCCTAGAGGAGGAGAGGATGTAGGGTCTCCTGGGGCAGCCAGTACCCAGGGTAGTAGGGAAGGATATAGAACCAGACAAAGGATAATGCGGCCTTTGTGAGCCTGTGGGTGAACATGGTAACGGCCCCAAACAGTACTAGGCCTCATGCCGTGGTATAGAAATTAACTCCTACCATGTGACACTGCTCCCTTCACAAACTGATGTTTTTGAGATCATAGCATAAAAAAATCAAACAAACATATAAGTGGGAGGGAGGAGAGAGTAAGATCTACAATTTAAATAGCATAGAAGTGGGACCAAGAAGAGAGGGACAATTTGGTGTTCATGTTCTACCTTCCTAAAGACTGCCTTTTGGACATCTCAAACTGGCTGTTCTGTAGACATCTTAAACTCAGCATGTTCAAAACTGAACTCACTGTCTTCTTTTATCACCCCCTTCCTGCTTTTCTGATTACTGTGGAGGGCGACACTATCCTCCTTGTCACCCAGACTTGAGATCAAGGTGTCATTCTCTACTCCTCCCTGTCTCTCACCAATGTTTCCAATCTCTTGCCAAGTCTTGTCAATTGTCTATTATAGGCTTCCTTCTCTCCTCCGACAATGAGTCCACTCCGGTCCCGGCTATCATCCCCTCACATCTGGCTCTGCCTGCCTTAAATCTCTCCCCACTGCAGGCTTCCTCCACTCAGCTCTCAAACCGATATTCCTAAAGCACAGGTTCAATCATATCAAACCTCCCTCCTCACCCCAATCGACTCCAGTAGTTCCCTATCACTTCCAAGGTTAAACATAAAATCCTCTGGCTTTTAAAGCTCTTCACAATCTGACCTTTCGTACCCTTGCCTTATATAAATAGCAAAATTCTCTGGCCTTATTTTCCTGACTGAGGTTGGCAACATCTCCCTCTCATGAGCCCTGAAGGGTTGAGATGTCTCTCTTCTTAAGACTACGAGCTCTACTATGTGTATAAAAATATTTATAGCAGCCTTTTTAGTGGTGGCAAAGAATTGGAAATTGACAGGATGTCCATCAATTGGGGAATGGCTGAACAAGTCGTTACATATGGTTGTGATAGAATATTACTGTGCTTTAAGAAATGATTAGCAGGACGCTCTTAGGAAAAACATTGAAAGACTTACATGAACTGATGCGAAGGAAAATGAGCAGAACCAGGAGAACATTGTATGATGCTCTACTATGAATAACTTAGCTATTCTCAGCAGTACAATGACCCAAGACAATTCTATAGGACTTATGATGAAAGATTCTGTCTATCCCCAGAGAAAGAACTGGTATAGCTTGAATGCAGATCAAAGATACATTTTCTTTACTTTCTTTATTTTTCTTGGGTTTTTTTGTCAGTATTTTCTTTCACAGAATGACTTACATGGAAATATATTTTGTGTGACTACACATGTATAACCTGTGTCAAATTGCTTGACTTCTCAATGAGGAGGGAGGGACGGGAGAGAATTTGGAACTCAAAATTTAGAAAACAAAAGAACGTTAAAATTGTTTTTACATGTAATTGGGAAAAAATAAAATATTAAATAAGATTTTTAAAAAGTACCTGGCTTTTGTGTATAGCCCAAAGGTCAACATTAATTTAAAACAGTTTCATGTTGGCTCCAATACCATTCCTGCAATTTTAAATTATAATACCATTCAGGTTGCATTTCTGATTCTCTAGTCTACTGATTCTCCACTATCTAAAAGTTTGTTTTTTGAATAAATCTTCCCCCCCCCCCAATCTCTACATACATACCTCCTGTCAAAGTGTTGTATGGCATGTTTAAAAAATAATAAAGTGAAGTTACATTTAAAAAGAAAAAAGACTATCAGTTCCAGCCCCCCATTCTAGATGTGTTTCCTCTCACTGTTAACTGTCAGTGACTTGCATCCCAGTTCTACTTAATCAATTAATATCAATTGGCTTTTACAAAGGGATATTCTTAAAGCTCAGATTTAATGTGATTTCTATATAGCAGAGGTCTCCCCCCACAAATACACATATGGTATCATTACTAGATGAGTCTGCATTTTTCTTACCATTTCCTTGGGGCAGCAATGCTGGGATTGCTGCAAAACGCAGCATGAATTCAACCCCTGGACTTTGGGTGACTTGCTACTCTGACTTTTCTTTCTAAATTTCAATTCATTTTTTTTCATTCAACAGAAATTTGCTTTCTCTCCCTCTCATCTTCTCTCCCCTCACAACTGAACATGTACAGCCAAGCAAAACAAATTTCACCTTGGCCATGTAAAAAAATGTCTTATTCTGCACTGTGAGTCTTTCACCTCTCTCTTAGGGGGTGTGAGCAGTATCATTTCATCATGAGGTCTCTGGAATTGTGGTTGACCATTGGGTTGATCAGAATTCCCAAGTCTTTCAAAGTTGTTTGCTTTTACAATGTTGTTCTGCTGGTTCTCCTCACTTCGCTTTGCATTAGCTCATACAAATCTTCCCAGGTTTCTCTAAAACCATCTCCCTTCGTCATTTCTTACAAGGTGATAGTATGCCAACATACGTATCTATATGAATAGATCTGCACATGAACGTGCATGCACATGTACATATGTGTGATATGTATACCTCAAGCCTTTCTCTACTACAGTCAATCCTCCACTCAGGGATCAGGTCTAATCTTGCATGCATGGCTAGTTTGTTTAACATGTCTAACTTTATCCTCTGTCAAGTGGGGGTAGTTCCCTTCATCTTTAAAAATGATGAGACCGGGGTTGCTTTCTCTCTGCCCTCTTTTTGGCCGCTCCCTTTTCTATGATTCCTACTAGCATGGAGGCCTTGAACTGAGCTAATGAGCTTTTCCCTGCCTCTCTTTTACTTTATCTCGAAGAAATGGGTCCGAGTGCTGTTTGTTTCTGTTCTGTGTTCTTTGTTCTCAGTTTCAGGTGCTGGAGGTGATCTTCGTGGGACAGGAGGTTAAGCCACAGCGACCTTGGAGCCGGGATTACAGGTGCAGTAGTATAGCCTGCCAGGCTGGCATGGAAGCCCTGAGAAGCCAGGGTGCTGTAATGTTAATGGAATGGGCAGATCTTCCCTGCCCATTAATAGGCCTCATGTGGAGTGCATTAAAGGAAGCTTAATTAGGGGAGGCTTGCTTGTAGGAAGGCCTTCACACCTTTTGCTAATTTCTAATTAGGCATTGGGTCATGAGGGTTGTGATGCTCTCTGGCTCTGAGACTCTGAGGTGAGGTTTTGCTTTGGGGGCTCATTTATGAGAAGGACCTTGTGATTCCCTGGTCAAGACTCTGAGTGGTCATATGTTCAGAGCTCCCCAACTGCTCAGAGGTAAAGGCTCTCTCCATCCAGTGATGTATGTAAAGTGTATAGCAATATTGCTTTAATGCAGGCAACAGAGCCCTGTCTGTGGGTCTTTATTCCTCTGCTTGTATTTTCTCTGAAGTTCAGGGTGCTGACTTTTCCCCTGAACTAAGTGAATGATGTGTATGTTTAATTAAAGTAAGATTGTTGACCCTTTAAACAGCTATCTTTCCTAGTAAAGTAAATCTAAGAACCTGTGCTACCAGCCATCCCGGATAAGCCAGTGTGGTTGCTGTTACAGGTACTTGGGACTTGAATCCAAGGAGAGTTTTGGACTTGGAACTGGTACTGCTCTATAGGAACTGAGCTAAGCTATGAACCTAATCTCCTTCCCCTCCCCAGGGACTGAGGTGACGTAGGGGGAGGGGTTTATGCCTCCCACCTCCCACATGTGTGTATGCATGTATATATACACACATGAATGTACGTGTAGGTATGTGTATACACCTGCGCACACATGTGCACCCATTTATGTATACACATGTGCGTGCGCACGCGCACACACACACACACATATAGGCTCCCTTCCCTCCTGCCTTTTCACCATGTGCAGTAAAACATATTTCGGTATCCAATTGTGTGTCTCCTTTTTTCCTTTCTTTGACCAGTTCGGATAAGAGTGGGGTACAAGTGTTGCCCACTCCTCCCACTCTGTCCTCCTTGCTTGTAAAGCCTTCTACTTGCATGTGAGGTAGTCTTCACCATCATTCTTTTCCCTCCCCCTACGTGCTACACTCCTCTTCCCTTTCCATTTTTCTTTTAAGATCATCAAGATATAACAGAACCTCTCTTCCCTGACCTTTCAAAATTCATTATCTTAGCTTCCAGATTAGTCAATCTCTTTTACCTACAATAGAAAAGTAAAAGCTGAAGCAAAGAATCTAGGCCCACATTCATGGGCACATGTTGGCTTCAAATGGGGAGAGCCAAAAGCTTCTCCCCTTCCAGAGCATCTTCCATTGGAATGCTGCCAGATGGGAAGAAATCAAACCAGTATAAAGGGTGAGGTTGTGCTCTAGGAGTGCCTTTTGAATGCTCCACCAACCACCTAAAAAGGCTCTTACTTATGTGTTTAGCAGACCAGAAACAGTGACAGAATGTCTACCCAAGCTCCAAGGTCTCTACAAGGCACTTCCATTACAAACCATCATGACTGTCTTGGAAACAGGCTCCCCAACCTCTTAGGTGTGAGTGGACATTATGCTCATAAACACTGGGCAGTCCTCACGGACAATCCAGTCCTCATTACATATATAGTAGAATATTCATAGTAGTATTTTTTATGGAGATGGAAACAGCTGGGTAATGGTTAATAAATTGTGGTTCTCCTAATGAAAGTTTAGGCTCAGCTGATTACAGGTGTTGAAGATAGAGCATCTGGGAAGGGAGAAGTTGAAATGGTTGCCTTGGGGAAAGCAAGGTTGTAAATGCAGTCATTAATGAGGCGGCCTGCAGTGGGCATGGAGTTGACTAATGGAGCAGCATGTGCTAATTCTATTGAAATAAGGATTATCTAAACTGTGTTGTAAATATCATTTCCCTTTAGGTCACAGGAAATGGGGAAATGAGAATTTTAATAGGAAGTGAGGTATGAGCTATATTTTTGGAGATTTTCCTGGAGTTCTAGATGGAGATAAAACAATAAACCAGTTTTGTGATAAATCAATGAAACATTGAGAATGATATTACTTTTTTAAATCCCCATGAGCACATTCAGGCACTGGTAGCATCTCTAGGGTAGTGTTGCTATGGTAACAATGCAAGTACAGTTGATTCCCTCCAGTTAGGTTACTAAGCCTGTCTGGCATCCTTGTTTTTCCTCTCTCCTCTAGTGGTTGTGCTTTTGGAAAAGGCAGTAGGAAGCCAGCTGTTCCAAGCCTCTCAAACTAAAGCCACAATAGCTTTCTCTCCCTCCTTCCCAGCCTGCTGATTTCTGTTAGATGTACTTTACACTGTACCAAACAGAAATAAAATAGACTTAGGTATATTCCTCTGTATTTGGTCTTGGGTATTCAAGACTTGTGGTAGATAACACAGGATCTTTCTTTCCTTCTGCAAAGTAGACAAGTATATCTTTCATCTCTAAAAGAGTAAATTACTTATTGATATCTGCACTTTAAAGGCTAAGTGCTAAAGATAGGAAAAAAAAACCTGTTCTTAGGTAGCTTACATTCTATTGGAGGAGACAGCATGAATATATGAAAATATGAAGAAACTGGTCCTTCAAAATCTAGGAGCTAATCATGGAAAAGAGATATTAAATTCATTGTGAATATGGGGCCAGATGATCACCTTATCAAGTAGGAATGTGAGTCAGAAGGGAGCATTTGTCATTAGAAAATGCTTAGTCTTCCCCTTGCTGTGTACCCCCCACCTCCTTCTCCATGACCTTGAAATACACAGTCCAGTTAGCTAGAGGAAGTTCTGGCAGGAGCTAGCAGTTGGGAAAGAACCAAACTCTTGTGGTGCTGGAGAAAGCAACCTGCCCAGGAAGATCTGATTTGCCCAGGGAGGAGCTTGATGAGGACTCAATTAAGACAAAAAAGTCTCCTAGTTTTTGAAGTACCAGCATAGTGAGCAGTCTTGGCCATATATATCTCACCACTATTATATGTTAAGTTGGTTCCCCCTCTTCTCAAGAACGCTGTGTACAGTTGTGAGAAAGTGTACCCTAGGCTTAAGAGGAGAATGTTTTGAAGTTACTGTTTTTAGTATACCATTTTAGTAAATGCTGTTGCTAAGATCTAACGATGTCTACTGCTGATTGTCGATGGAAAGCAGACTAGTAGGAACTCATGGGTGATAGATTTGGAAGCAGGTACCTAAAGGATACCTCCTTCAACTTGTAAGAGTAGTCACACACTCAGGCATACAATTCTTACCTGGAACTACATTAGTGGAATTTCAAGCTTAATATTGACCTTGTGATGTGGTAGATTTTTTTTATGGCCCAAACCACTTTGATTTGGAGGAGGGTCTTTCTCTCAGGCCCAGAGAGTACAACTTCGGTATCAAGTTGAGCTGAGCAAAGTAGTAAGTCCAGGGAATCTACAGGACTAATCATTAAGTCAATAAGCATTTTAAAAGAACCTACTATGTGCCAGGCTGGAAGAAGCTAGGTGGCACAGTGGATAGAGCGACAAGCGACAATCAGGAAGACTCTTCTTCCCAAGTTCAAATCCAGCCCCAGACACTTACTAGCTGTGTGATTCTAGACAAGTCATTTAACCTGGTTTGCCTCAGTTTCTTCATCTGTAAAATGAGCTGCAGAATGAAATGGAAAACCACTCCAGGATCTCTGCCAAGAAAATCCCAAATGATCATGATGAGTTGGATATGACTGAAAAATGACCTAACAACAGAAAATGTGCCAGGTACTGTGCTAAGTGCTTGGAGATACAAAAAAAAAAAGGCAAAAGACAATTCTTGCCCCTCGAGAAACTCATAATCTAATAGGGGAGACAATAGGCAAACAAGTGTGTACGAACAAGCTATATACGGGATGAATAGGAAATAAGCAACAGAGGGAAGGCCATATTAAGGGGCAATAAGAAAGGCTTCTTGTGGAAGGTGTGGTTTTAGCTGGGACTTAAAGGAAGACAGGAGGTGGAGATGAAGTGGGACAGCATTCCAGGGAAGGGGCAGAGCCAGTGAAAATGCCTGGAATTGGGAGATAGAATATCTTGTTAGAGGATCAGCAAAAAGGTCAGTGTCACTGGATTGAAGAGTATGTGTACAGGGGGTAAGGTGTAAAAATAGTGGAAAAGCAGGGAGAAAGGCAAGCTTGTGAAAGGCTTTGAGTGACAGAAGATTTTGTGTTTGATGCTGGAGGGGAAAATGAGTCACTGGAGTGGATTGAGTAGTGGGGTGACATGGTCAGAACTGTGATTGAAGAAAATCATTTTGACCTGGGAAGACTTGCATGGGCTGATGCAAAGTGAATGTACTGTGTACAAAGTGACAGCAATACTGTAGATGATTGGCTGTGAAGGACTTGGCTGTTCTCAGCAATACAACGATCCAAGACAACTCTGAAGGACTTAGGATGAAAAATACTATCCATCCTTAGAGAAAGAACTGATGGTATCGGAATGCAGATCAAAGCACACTTTTTTTTTACTTTATTTTTCTTGAGTTTTTTTTAATGTTTTCTTTCACAACATGACTATTATGGATGTGTTTTGCATGGCTACACGTGTATAACCTATATCAAACTGCTTGCCTTCTCAACGAGGAGGGGTGGGGAAGGAGAAAGGGAGAGACTTTGGAACTCAGAGTTTTGAAGATGAATGTTAAAAATTGTTTTTACATGTAACCATAGAAAAATAAAATATTAAAAAACTTATTTTGGGGACTGAATGGAGGATGGACTGGAGTGGGAAAAGACTTGTGGTAGACAGATTAAGCATTGTAACTATTGTAACAGTCCAGGTGTGAGGTGATAAGGGCCTGCACCAGGCAGTAGGTGGCATTATCAGAAAAGACAGTGTTCAGGGCACGCAACACGACACCATGAGAAGAGAAAAACATACCAGAATCTTGAAGGTGCGACTTGCCTTGTCTTCCCTACCTGTGTGACTCCCTACCAGTGTACTGCAAATATGTGCCCTGGGATAAGACCCCACCACCCATGCTAGAGATTTCCTCAGCTGCTTGAAACAGAAAGGCATACACAGAGTTAAAATAAAGGGTTGGAGCAGAATCTATTATGCTTCAGCTGAAGTAACAAAGGCAGGGGTGATCTTAGACAAAGTAAAAGCAAAAATAGACCTAATTAAAAGAGATATTCAAGGAAACTACATTTTGCTAAAAAGGTACCATAGACAATAAAGAAATATAAAAAATTTTACAATAAGTTTCTTTGATAAATGCCTCATTTCTCAAATATATACAGAACTGAGTCAAATTTATAAATGTAAGAGCCACACCCCAAGGATATGAAATAGGCATATCAAAGGATATGAACAGGCAGTTGTTAGAAGAAGAAATCAAAGCTATCTATGGTCACATGAAAAAAATGCTCTAAATCACTATTGATCAGAGAAATGCAACTGTGCATACCCTTCGACCCAGCAATACCACTACTAGGTCTGTACCCTGAAAAGATCAAATAAAAAGGAAAATGACACATATGTACACAAATATTTATAGCAACTCTTTTGTGGCGGCAAAAAATTGGAAATTGGGGGGATACTCATCAGTTGGGGAATGACTGAACAAGTTGTGGCATACGATTGTGATGGTGTGCTATTGAACTATAAGAAATTATGAGATGGGTAGTTTCAGAAAAAAAAACATGGTAAAACTTATATGAACTGATGCAAAGAATTGGAAGATGACCATACAGAGTAACAGCAGTGTTTTCATGATGATCCACTGCGAAAGACTAGGCTACTCTAATCAATACACAACAATTCCAAAGGATTCATGATGAAAAATGCCATCTACCTCCAGAGAGAGAACTGATGAACTGAGTGCAAATTGAAATATAATTTTCTCACTTACGATTTTTTTTGCAATATGGCTAATATGCAAGTATATATTTCATGATTTCACATGTATAATTGTATAATTTTGTGTGTATCATTTTGCTAGCCTTCTTAGTGTATGGAGAAAAGTTAAGGAGGGAGAGAATTTGGAGCACAAAAATTTAAAAAGAAGAGAATGTTAAAAATAAAGATACATTTAGCAAAAGTGATGCGTCCTGTGGGTCCCCCAGCCCCCAAAAAAAGAGGGCCATTGAAACATTTTTTTTAAATACACAGAAGAATATAGAGGGAAAATTAGAAAGAAGCAGACAGAAACTGAATAATTTTGAAAGTAATATGTGGAACTTATTAATACATTTTTAATAAAGCAAGCAGTATGAAATAAAGATTCATGGTTTCTTAGACCATCCTCTTTTTTTTTTCTGTGTATATGGAAAGGCACATTTTTGTTGATGTTTTAAGTTCAGAATAAAAAATAAAAATTTTAAAACAAAGGAGAAAAAAGAAATAACTCCAACTTTTTATGTGTACCCCTAAAATCTCGAGCAAGGACAAACAGTCACACTCTGGAAGCCTAGCCTACCAAGAGTGAGTCCAGAGTATTGTTTCACTTTTATCATCCATCATTCCCTAGGACTTACAGCTCTTAATATTGCTCTTTATCCTCACCATGACCCTCATTCCCTCCACTCTTCAGGTCTTTCCTAGGTGATCACTCCTGCAGTGGCTAAACCCTCCTTGATCCCCTGCCTCAACCCCTTGGTGAACTTGGTGGTCAGCGTCTTCTTAACTCTACATTATCTTTTCATTTTGAATCTCTTGTCCCCTTCTTCTATTGCTACTTGTGCCCCTTCTAACTGTGATCCTAGAATACTCTTACTATATACCAACAACAATAATAATGACGACAATTAGCATTTATTTAGTGCTTTAAGGTTTCACAAAATATCTGGTCATGTTAAGCAGGGTGGGGGCTTTTTCACTGTTTTCTCTTTGAGAATGCTAAAGTAATCAAGTGCCTTTGACTAAGTCTTACTAGGTGTGAAGCCCCAGGCTCATACCCCTTTGCTGTTTAGGTGTGAAGCCTTCAGGCTCTAAGAAGGGTAGATAAACTCAGAGGTAAAATATTTCGTTTGGGGCTCTCACTCACTGGGAGAGTGTCCTGTGATTCGCCTAGAGGAGACTCTGGGCAGTCATTGTTAAGCCCAGATGTTGGTACTTCTCTGGTTACTACGTATTGCTGCGGATAGACTGGTTTGTGTTATTTGCTCTGTTTATATAATATATGCTTGTGATTTCTGTTTGTATTTGCTCTGAAGTTCCAGGTACTGACTTTTCTCCCTAAACTAAGTAAATGGTGTATGCATGTTTGATTAAAGTGAGATGGTTAACCCCTTAAAGTTGCTTTCCTTAGAAAAGCAGATCAAAGAACCTGTGCTGGCAACTCTGGCTGTTCTTCTTATCGGCTCTCACACCTCAGCAGCAGCTGCTAACGGAACCTTATAAATATGATATCATTTTACCCTCATAACAACCTTCAGAAGTAGGTACTATTATTCTCTATTTTACAGTTGAGGAAACTGGGATATTCAGAAGTTAAATGACTTGTCCAGGGTAACCAAGCTAGCCTGAGGCCGGATTTGAATTCAGACCTTCCTGACTCTATTAGCCACTACCTGGCTGCCTCCATTTGCTTGTATATATATGCTGTGAATGAAGGTGGAGAAAAATCATGAAATCTTGTGGATTTTGCCTTCTACAAATGTTCAGGTCCTCATCACCTCTAACTTTGACTATTCCAACAACCTTCTGGTTGGTCTCTGTGCCTCAAGTCTTTCCTCAATCCAATACATCCCTCACTTAGCTGCTAAATGATTTTTCTAACATGTATGTCTAACCATGTCACCCCCACCCCCACCCAGTTCAATGAGCCTCAGTGGCTCCCTCGAAGATTAAATACGAAGTCTTCTTCTTGGAATTTAAAACTCTTCACAGCCTGGCTCCTTTCCTACCTTTCTACTTTTCTCATATTTTCCTTCCCTCTATACTTTCTACCATCCAGCCACATTGGCCTACTTGCTCATGGCCCTCCACCTTTCCACTGTTCCTATGTATGTATGTGCCTGCAATGCCCTTCCTCTTGATCTCTGCCTTTCAGTTTCCCTGGATCCAGCTCAAATTCTACCTTCTGCTAGAGATCCTGGTTCCCCCAGATGCTGGTGCCTTCCTCTTTGAGAATGCCTTCCATTTACTCTGTACATATGTTGTACGTTATATTCTCTCTCCAGCATTTAATGCAGTGCCTAGCAGATAGTGAGTGCTTATGAAATCCCTGAAATCCCTATGAAGTTTGAATGCAGATTGAGGCACACTTCATGCCTAGCAGATAGTGAGTGCTTATGAAATCCCTGAAATCCCTATGAAGTTTGAATGCAGATTGAGGCACACTTCATGCCTAGGAGATAGTGAGTGCTTATGAAATCCCTGAAATCCCTATGAAGTTTGAATGCAGATTGAGGCACACTTCATGCTCGCCTTTTTTCCCCCCTTTTTTTTCTTCTCTTTTGTTTTTGTTTTTTTTTTTGCTTCTGTTTCTTCTTTCTCATGATTCATTCCATTAGTCATAATTCTTCTCTACAACTTGACTAGTGTATAAATTAATTCAATGCGAAGTTATACGTGGTAGTTATATGAGATTCCATGCCGTCTTGGGGAGGGAGGGGGGAGGGAGGGGAGAAAATCTGGAACTCAAAATTATGTAGAACCATGTGTTGTAAACTAAAAATAAAAAAAAAGGAGAAAAAAAGAGTTTTCTTTCAGAAAGATAATGTTAAAAAAAAAGAAATCCCTGTTAACTGATTAAACAACTGTCTGCTTTTCCTACTCACACAGTGTATTTGTTGGATAATGTACCCTATGTTGATGGAGGAATGTTTGTTACCATTGTCCATGCTATATTTACTGAAATAAATGCCTTTGCTTTGAGCTAATTGAGTCAACAGACTGACTCTTGAAGGTTAATGTACTGGTAGAGATTACTCAGCTACAGTTTTAGGAGCCCTTTGAACTTAGAGCAGTTCCCCACCCTTTCCCCTGTGGGATACAATGGATGAGTGGGAGTTGAAAGAGAGTACAGAGCATGTGTCACACATAGGCCTGGTTTGTCAGAGGCTGCCTGTTCCATAGGCACACCCCCTCCTCCTGCCTAATTACCCATTCTCTTTTGGAGGAACTTAACATGCTGGGAACTTTTTGGCCGCACAGTGAGCAGAGGTTTTTGCTGACCAATTCTATTATCTCCTTGCCTGTGACAATACAGTGCATCTGAAGGAAACTGCTCCTCACTATAAAATCCACAGCTCCCATGTGCCAGAGCACTGCACCAGCTTGTGACCTAGCTGTCTGAGTCATTGAACTGCCTTTACAATCTAATGGCAGAGAGATCACCCAAACAAATATATACAAAGCAAGCTGTATATAGGACAAATAGGAAATAATTAACAAAGGGAAGGCCTTCGAATTAAGAAGGGTTGGGAAAGGCTTCCTGTAGAAGGTGGGATTTTAGTGGAGACATAATGGAAGCCAGGGAGGTGGGTTCTTGGAGAGAAGGAGGGCTGTTCTAGTGTGTGAAGGACCCCAGTTCAAGGTCAGCCTGCTGCCCTAGTGAGTAAAGTGAGGAGGAGACATCAACCTAGCTGCTTCTCACACTAATGACAAGGCATGACCAGAGAGCCGGCAAAATTGGAGGTATTAAGGCCCAAGGAGGAAGCTCACTATGTGACTGATGATCCTCCTATTGGGGCCTGAAAACCATCATGTACCTGTTATAAATATTAACTGACCTGGGTGGGTCAGTCCTTTATGGGTTTCAGAAATGTCATCTATGTCTGAATTGTCGATGACCACACTGGTTATATACTTCCTTTGTTCACATGTCAGTCATAAGCCTTCCTTCCTGTGATTTAAAATTTGTTTGTTATAAAGGCCTTCTGCATTTATTGGCTAGTCAATCAATAAACATTTATTAAACACCTACAACATTCCAGGTAAGTATTGGGGATACAGAAAGAAGCAAAAGAGCCTCTACCCTCAAGAAACCGACAATTTAGTGGGGGAGACAACATGCAAACAAATATCTACAAAGTAAGCTATAAATAGGAAAAATTCATAAACAGGACATATAGAAAATAATTAACAGAGGAAAGGCACTAGAAGTAAGAGGATTTGGGAAAAGCTTCCTGTACAAGATGGGGTTTTAGTGGAGACTCAGAAGCAGACAGAGATGTCAATAATAGGAACATAGCAGCAAGAACATTCCAAGCATGGGAAAAAAAGCCAGAGAAAATGCCTGGGCTCAAGAGATAGTATATCTTGTTTGTAAAGCAGCCAGGAGGTCAGTTTCACTGGATTGAGAAGTACATGCTGGGGAGTAAACCGTAAGACTGGAAAGATAGGAGGGGACTAGATTATGATGGACTTCAATTCCAAACAGAGCATTTTGTATTTGATGCTGGAGGTAATAGGGAGCCACTGGAGTTTATTGAGTAGGATGGTAACATAGTCAGATCTTCAATTTAGGAAAATCTCTTTTGTGGCCAAATGGAGGGCGGATTGGAGTGGGGAGACATTTGATGCAGACAGATGCACTAGCACGCTATTATAACAGTTAGGGTGCGAGGTGATGCGCTAGACTAGTAGTAGCATCAGAGTAGAAAAGGAGGCATATGGAGAGATATTGAAAAGGTGACATCACCAGGCCCTGGCAACAGATTAGACATGGGAGATGAGAGATAGTGAGGAGGCCAGCATGACTTCTAGGTTGCCAGCCTGAGGGAAGATGGCAATGCCCTCTACAGTAATAGGGAAGGTAGGATGGGAGGGAGGGTTTAGGGGGAAAGACAATGAGTTCTGTTTTGGACATATTAAGTTTAAAAAATCTATTAGACATCCTACTGGACATCCAGTTTAAGATGTCTGAAAGGCATGCAGAAATCCAGGATTGGAGGTCAGCAGAGAATTTGGGGCAGGATAGGCAGACTTAAAAGTCATCAGTACAGAGATGATAATTAAATCTGCGAGAGCCGATGAGATCACCAAGTGTAGGACAGAGGGAGAAGAGAAGAGGTCCCAGGACCCTGAAAACAATTAGAGGGTGTAATCTGGAGGAGGATCCAGCCAAGAAGGCAGAGAAGGAGTGGCTAGATAGGTAGGAAGAGAACCGGGAGAGAATGATGTCCTGAAAATGTAGAGAGGAGAGAGTTTGAAGAAGTGAGTGATCAGCAGTGTCAATGGTTGCAGAGAAGTCAAGGAGGATGAGGATTGAGACCATTGGACTGGGCAACTAAAAGATCATTAGTAACTTCAGAAGGCACAGTTTTGGTGGGAATCTGGATTGTAAGGGATTAAGAAGAGAATGAGAGGGAAGACGCCTATTACAGATGGCCTTCTCTAGGAATTTAGCTACAAAGGGCAGAAGAGATATAGTATGACAGTGGGGATGGAAGGATAAAGTGAGATTTTTTTTTTAGGATAGGAGAGACATGGGCATGTTTGTAGGCAGTAGGGAATGAGCCAGAAAACAGAGAGAGGTTGAAAATAAATGAAAGATTAGGGAGGACAAGAGGAGCAATCTGTTGGAGGAGATGAGACAGAATGGGATCATTTGAACAAGTAGAAGGGTTAAACTTGGTAAGGAGTAAGGAGGAGTTAGTGGCAGAAGGCACCTGAGTGACGGGAGATGAGGAAAAGGAGAAAAGAGAGAGCTCATGGTGAATGACCTCAATTTCTTCTGTAAAATATGAGATAAGGTTTTCAGCTGAGAGAGTGAGGGGAGGATGAGCCATGGAAGGTTTGAAAAAACCCATGTGGAAGGTGAGATAGTGATGAGGGAGGTGTAGTAGGATCGCCTAACATCAATGAGGGCACAGTTGAAGCTGTGTAACATAAAGCTGTAGTGGACCCAGTCATGATGGTTGTATGATTTTCTCCACGTTCAGTTCAGCAGCACATCTGTAGGAGCAAAAGTGACAAATGGTGGGAGCGATCCAAGGCTGAGGCTTGGCTTGGGTATAATCAATGATGTGGTAGGGGGCTAGAGATTCAAGAAAGGAAGGCAGTATAGAGTTGAATTTGTTTACCAAGGGATCAAGATGGGGAAAAGAGGAGAGAACATAGACAAAAAGTAAGGTTTTATAAGGGATGATGGAGAGGTGAAAAGCCAGTAGATTATGGCTGGACAAGGAGAGTTCAGAATTCTTGAATACAGAAGTGGGATATTCATAGGCAAGATCAAGGGTATCCTTGTGTGACTAAGGTGGGGTGGAGGAGTAAAAAGTAAATAGGTTGAGGAACCAATTCCAGCCAAGTTCAGAAAGAAAGCAGAAAACTGGGAAAAACTTTTGTAGATTGTTCCTCGGATAAAGGTCTCGTACATCACACATCTAAAGAACCTTGTCAAATCTATAAGAATACATGTCATTCCCCAATTGATTAATGGTCAAAAAATATGAATAGGCAGTTTTCTGCTGAAGAAATCAAAACAATTTATAGTCATACGAAAAAATGCTCTAAATCTTTATTGACTAGAGAAATTAAAACAACCTTGAGATATCATTTTATACCTATCGAATTGTCTAAAATGTATAAGAGGCAAGTGACAAATGTTGGAGAGGATGTGAAAAAATAGGGACCTTAATTCATTGTTGGTGGATCTGTGCGCTGATCCAACCATTTTGGAGAGAGATTCGGAATTATGTCCGAAGAGTCATTAAACTATCTATACCCTTTGACCCAGAAATGCCGCTATTAGATCTGTATCCCGAGAGGATTAGGGAAAATGGAAAAGAACCTACATTTTCTAAAATATTTCTAGCAGCTCTGCTTATGGTGGCAAAGAACCGGAAATTGTGGGAATGCCCATCAATTGGGGAATAGCTGACAAGTTGTGATGTACGTTCATGATGGAATAATACTCTGCTATAAGAAATTTTGAGGTCAATGATTTTAGAAAAGCGTGAGAGATCTCCACAGGAGAATGAAGAGCAAAATGGACAGAACCAAGAGAACATTGTACATAGTGTGGAAAATATTATACTATTTTATATCATTTTTAATTTCAACCAGACCCAGAGCCTGAATTAATGAGTAACTGGATGAAAATCCAGGACCTGGGCTTCTTTGTTCTCTCTAAAAATTTGCTCAGGAAATACCCTTACCACTGTCAACAAAGCTTACCCCTGTTAGTCATTAAAGGATGAGACCCTAACCCCAAGAGAGACTACCTCGCTTAATATTAACTGACCTTTGTCAACATTCTTTCCATTAAGGAAAATCCTCTTCTTGTATCATGGTTAAACATACATGGGGGCCATAAACATGAGGTAACACAGGCTTGCTAAGTCGGCTAAAATAAGTATATAAGTTTTCTCATTGCTTTGTTCAGACAGCCAGAGCTTATGCTCTGACTCCTTGTACGTACAAGTAAGCTAGCTCCGCTATGCTTTAAGGGAAAATAATAAACAACATGGATTTTTCTATCACCTAGCTCTGTTGTTTCCTTCAACCAAATTTTCAGGTTTAACAATAACAACAGTAGTATTGTTTTGAGAACAACTGTAAGCAACCAAGTCATTCTATTATAAATACCCAAATTAACCTCAAGGATCCCATGAGGGAAGATGCTGTTTGAATCCAGAAAGGAATATTGCTGTGGTGTAGGAAATGGTGAGCTGGTTAATTTAGAAAAACAAAGAAAGACTTGGACATTTGAGGGCAGATGCTGTCCACCTTCAGAGAAACAGAGGATAGGAGGAAATAAGTATATTACGGTCTTATGTATATGTGTATATGTGTGTGTTTATAGATATTTATGTATATGTATATACATATATATCCATACTTAATTGCAGCCTTCTTTAGGGTAGGGGGTAGAAAAAGGGGGGAAAATGAAGTAAAAAGTGCACAGCGGAAAACAAAAGAATACCAACAAGGAAGCCAAGAAAAGCTGGGCAGCTTTGAAAACAATGTATAGTATTTATTATGCAGGTTTTCTCGAAATGGAAATTTATCATTTTATATTGAATCTTCCCTTATGGTCTGCTTGTACGTGACGATTTCTTTTTCCTTTTCTCGTTTTGTATTTAAGTGTAAAATAATAAAAAAATACAAAAAAAGAAAAAAGAAAACACTTGTAACAAATCTTACATAGTCAAGCCAAACAAATTTTCAAAAATTATTTCTGAAAATGTGTGGCTTTCTGTTTGTTTTTAGTTCATTACTTACCTCTTTGTCAGGAGTTGGGTAGCATGCTTCATTACTGGCCCACTAGAATTAGCATTGTCTTTCAAAGTTGTTTTTTCCTTATGAAGTTTTCGTTATTCAATAAATGGTCCTCTGGGTTCTACTCACTCACTTAACTCTATCAGTTCATACAGATCTTCCCAGTTTTCTCTGAAGCTGTCTTTTTTGCTGGAATGGCCCTGCCCTGATTCAGCTGTGTTTCCTGCCTGCTCTCTCTGTGGTGAAGAAAATCTTTTTAATTAGGCCGCTAAGCCAGAAGTGAACGTGCACGTAAAAGGCACTAACTGACCAAACACTCTCCCTCTCACCAAACAGCCTCGCTTTCAGCCCAGAAGTTCAAGTGAAGAGTAAGAAATGCCCCTTTGGGAGGAGGAGCCCCTCCCTCACCTTGTTCCCATGATTCTTCAAAGCCACATGGCATCTGGCCCTGCTATGTCTATTTTTTATCTCTCTTAGGTGAAGGAGTATTGGCGATAGAACTAACTTGTGAGATTCAAGAAGTCAGAGAAGCTACTTTCCTTGATTATGCCTAAGAATGTAATACTCAAGCAGGATGGCGGCAGTTTCCTGAAGGACAGCGCTATGATACTGTGTCATACAGAGATGTGACTCTTGTTTGGTTAAAAGACCTCTGAGCCCATAATGATGCATATGTGTGGAGCGGATAGGAGATGGAGGACAAGAAGCAAAATATGGACTTTGAATAGCAGATGGGAGATCTTTCCAGAGCCTATGCATGGGAGGGGCGTAGTCAATACTGTACCACGTCCTTTGATTTCCGATGTTTGCACCCCCAGAGACTGAGGGGATTTTGCAGGGGGAATGATTTTCTCCTGGGTTGAACTGAGATTTCATTTTGACCCCAAGCTGTAGAGCCCCTGGACTCTTGTGGATTCTGTTGTCCGATTTCATCTGTATAACCTGGTTACTCTTTTACTATTTGCTTTGATAAATATATTTACTCAACCTCTATGATTATTGTTAGTGTAATAAGGTCCACTGGGAGAGAAACTAAGCTGGTTGAAATTGATAACATTACTCTCCTGATTTGGGGCATGATGGCTCCCTACCTGGGGTGACCGGGGGAAGTGGCTTCTTTGACATTTCAAATATTGCAAGGTCATTCTGAGTACACTATTCCTTCACTTAAGAACCAGAAACTACAGATACGACAAAGACAAAAGCGACATAGGTACTATGCGGCTTTGGAGCCACCTGGTAAACAGGTAGGCTCCCTTACCCAGTTCTGGCACTTTGGCCTGTTAGTGCCTTTTGTTTTCTTCACCATGCAGTGGTGGGATATATATATTTACATACAAATACTTTCACTCTTTCTTTGATCTCTTTGGAGCATAAGCCTCAAAGCATATCTAGGTGGTGCAGTGGATAGAGTGCAGGGCCAAGAAGACCTGAGTTCAAATCTGGATTCAGATACTTGTTAGCTGTGTGAGTCTGAGCCAGTCATGTCACCTCTGTTTGCTTCAGTTTCTGCATCTGTGCAACGGGGATAATAATAGCACCTATCTCCCAGGGTTGTGGTGAGGATCAAAATGAGATAACAATTGTGCAATGCTTAGCACAGCGCCTGGCATCCCATAAGTGTTCTATAAAGGCTAGCCATTATCGCTGCTGTTATTACAACTTAGGTTACCAGCCAAGCCTGGGGTATCCTCTGCCACTGACATTACTCCTAATTGGTAGAGAGGACGCTGAAGGAAGGCTGCATACTTAGGTAACGCCTGGATTTGGTACAAGACTTTCTTGTGAGGAAAAACATGCGATTTCACATGCTCTTTGGCAGAGGCAAGGATAAAGGCTTTTGTAAGCTGTAGACATGTAAGGCCATTCTTCAACATGTCTCTATTTCCAGCTTGCCTCCCTAGTGACTTCAGGGAATTTCCCCTTGGGTGAGATATATTAGGAAGGCAGAATTTATGATTTCAAAGAGAATCTCATATGTGCCTAAAAGGTCTGGAACCGCAGGATATAAGGAATTCTCTAGGCAGAAGGCAGGAGAACTAAAGCATGTATTTACACTCCACAGTAACAATCCCACAAACCAGCGTCCCCATTTTGATATTTTCATCAAAAGCTTCCAGGCCCAATAAGTCCGCCTCACAGTTGTTACCAGGAGGCCACAGAGAAGCGAGATGGTATAAGGCAAAATCGTATACATGCTTCCCCTCTATGGTAAGAAGATTACCCACTAGCCTCTGCTACCGGCAGCTCAGCTTCGGCTGTAGGTGTCTCTGGCTCCAACCGGAAAAGGAAAGGAGGATCTTCAAGCTGTCCTCTCCCCTCTTATAGAGTTTTTAACATCATCAAGTGCCTGCCTGAATGACCAGGGCCAATTGGTTCTTGACTTGGCACTTCCCCCTAGCGTAGACCACGTTAACACACTTCGCCTCAGCCAGCCCCACGACTCATCACACAGGAAGCTCTGGTCCTGCCCCGGAAGAGCAAGCCCCAGCGTCCAGGGAAGCTCAACGAGGCAAGCTGAGTCATTCAAAGAAAACAAAGTCCATTCTGGCTACACTCCACCCCTCACAATGTTCTAGGATGCACAATCCAATCATAATTCAAATTAAATTATATATCCTAGAACATTGTGATCCAATTATGCAGGAAACTAAAACATCATTCACAATAAAGCAAAACATATCATTCAGTGACATTCCCAAATATTGGTTTACGATTCAAATGTGATCCACCCCTAGATCCCAGCCAGATAATCTCTTCAATCAATCATCCCAAAATAATTATTAATAATTCAAATGTCCACCCCTAGGTCTTCGTATCCATTACATAGGATCAATAATATCATAACAATAAAACAATATAGCAAGGATAACACAAAATAAGTACACAGAACACTATCATCATTCCCCCCCTCAAACAATTGGAGCTCAAAATCTTGGGGTAATGGGTGAAGGTCTCATTTTCCATAGCTTCTTCTTGCTGAAATTGGATGTAGAGGTGTCCCTGCCCCAAAGAGTCCCATTCCAGAGTTCAGTTCTTTAGCGAGCTGGCAGGAATTCCAAGAATGCTACGTGCTTAGGCAGTCACCGGAAACTGCAGGGTGCTTAAACCTGCAGGAGACAGAACTAGCGACAAGGTTAACTAAAACAGAGAACAAAAAGAGTAGGCAAGTATGGGCTATTATCCTTTAAATAAAATCATCTCCAGTTTAGTTGAAATTTCAGTTATGCAGAGATCCAATATCAGAGCCAAACTCAGATGGGAAATGTTTCTTTTTAAACGGAACACAATGAGGAAACTAAGCCAAGAAGATCCCACCCTAGATGGAGACCAGGATTGTCCTCCCAGCCTTTCCCCAGATGTACAAGGGAAACCAGGAGGATCCCATCCTAGATAGACTAGGATTGTCCTCCCAGACTTTCCCCAGATGTACAAGCTTTCATCCGTTAATCACACAAAGTCACCTTCCCTCTGAGTGGCTTGTGTCAATTACCAGCATCAGCCATACCTGTGGGGTCCGTGAATCTAATATTATAGCCCTATTCACGGTAAAATATATGGTTCAGGGGCATGATTTGGTAATTATCTTCCCCTGAATAGACAACTGTTACAGTGTTGTTCTTCCCATGGGCTATGACTTCTGCAGCCTTTGGAATATCATCTGGCTTCCGTTTTACCCATACCTTAGCTCCCAACTTTATTCTATCAATGGAGCAAGCCCCTTTTGCCCCTCTAGTAGTTATTTTGGGAGGAGGGTCAGTTTTCACAAAGGGTATTTTTTCACAGGGGATAATAATCCTATCATTCCTACCAAACTGTACAGGTTTTTCACCCAAATTCTGGAGTGTCACAACAATTTCTTTTTGATAATTAGAATCTATCACTCCAGCCAATACATGTACTCCTTGAGCTGCTAATCCTGGTTTAGGTAATATCCGTCCAAAATGATTCTTGGGGATTCTCATACATACTCCAGTAGGGGTTTTTCTTATCTCTTTCCTATTCAACCTAAAATTCTCTATACAATGTAAATCATATCCTGCCGAACCAGGTGTTCCTGGACATGGTAGGGGGACATCTTCCCTCACAGTCCAAAATTCAATATTTTGGATCTCACGTGTTTGCTGTTCTGTAATCTGCAAATTTGGGGTCATCATTCTGGCTAGAGGTGTACTCCCCCCTAAGGGCCTATTATTCAAATTACGTAAGGCAATAGACAAATTATCCTTCCAATGTCGATATGAATTATTAGAGCTTAATTTTCTCAGCTCTTCTTTCAACAATCCATTCATTCTTTCAATCAGCCCAGATGCTTGTGGGTAATATGGAATATGATATATCCATTCTATATTGTTCAACACACAATATCTTTTCACTTCTTTGCCCTTGAAATGTGACCCATTGTCACTTTGAATCTGCATTGGGGTTCCATAGTATAAACTTACAATATCTAGGGTTTTAGAGGTGTTTTTCTGAGTTGCGTCCTTATAAGGACAAGCCACTAGTACACCTGAATAGGTGTCAACACACGTACATACATATTTACATCCTTTATCCTGGGGTAGTGGGCCAATATAATCTATCTGCCAAATTTGGGCTGGAACTTTTCCCCTTGCTATTTCTCCAGTTACTATCCTAGGAAGAGTTCGTTCTTTTTCTAATTAACATATACAACACCCCTCTGTTATTTGTTTTAACAACGCATGAGAGATACTGATACCCCGATCCTGTGCCCATCGATGGGTGGCCTGGACCCCTAAATGGCCGGCGGTCTGGTGGACCCATCTTGCTAAGGCTGAGTCATCAGTTGGAGTTGGAGTAGGGACAATACATTCAGTGGCAATCTTTGCTAGTCGATCCGCGTGTGCATTGTACTCACGCTCTGGTGTGGTCAGGGTCGCGTGAGCATCAACATGAAAAACTGACAAATCCGTAACCAAAGACATGTCCCATATATTTTCCCATAACTCTTTACCCCAAACTTGTTTGCCATGAATCTCCCAATTCTGATTCCTCCATATAGGCATCCAAGTAGCTAATCCATTAGCTACCGCCCATGAATCAGTAAATATATGACACTGTCCTCCCTTCTCCATTCTGATGGCCTGATGTACTGCCATCAGTTCAGCATATTGGCTACTTCCCTCTATCCCAGAACTTTCCAGAGTTCGCCTAGTACAGGGGTTATAGGCTACTGCTTTCCAATGTCTCTTCTGTCCTAAATATTTTGCTGTCCCATCAGTAAACCAAGCGTGTTTCTTCTGTTCTACACTTAGTCCATCATACCCATTATTCCATTTCACTAAGGATGGCACCATCTGTTGCTTAGATTCAATGGGTTTTTCATTTCTCTCAGTGCCAATGTTCGCCACCGATTCATGTAAAGCAGAAACTCCACTTTTGCCTGCTCTGGACCTATTCTGAATATACCACTTCCATTTGATTATGCTCGCCTCTTGTGCATGTCCAATTCTGTGAGAAGCTGGGGTACTCATTACCCAAGTCATAATTGGAATTCCAGGCCTTAATATCACTTCATGACCCAGGGTTAGTTGCTCAGTTTCTACTAAAGCCCAATATGCAGCTAACAGCTGCTTCTCAAAAGGTGTATACTGCACTCCAGATGAGGGCAGTTTCCTTGACCAAAAGCCTAAAGGTACACTTTGGCTCTGTTGTTTTTGCCACAGACTCCAATTTGCATAGTCATCTTGTACAGTCACTTGTAACTCCACTGGCCCATTTTGCATAGGCCATAAGTCCAGAGCTAATTGTATAGCAGCCTTTGCTTCCTCAAAAGCTCTACTTTGTTCAAGGCCCCAGTCGAATTCATATTTCTTTCTGGTGACTTTATACAAGGGTTTTAAAATCTGTCCCAAATGTGGGATGTGGTGTCTCCAATAACCAAATAGCCCTATGAACTTTTGGGCCTCTTTCTTATTAGTAGGGGTGGGAAAATCCTGAATTTTTTGTCGAGCTTGTGGGAGAATTTCTCGCAGTCCTCTATTCCACTGTATCCCCAAGAATTTTACAGTTTGAGCTGGCCCTTGAACCTTTGCGGAGTTGATTTCCCATCCTTTGCTTTTCATATGGTCAATTAATAATGCTAAACTCTCCTCCACTTCTTTTATATTCTTTCCCTGTATCATGATGTCATCTATGTAATGTGTAAGCTGTACACCAGGTAGCTTTAATTCATCGAAATGCTCAGCTACAATCCTGTGGCAAATAGTTGGGCTATGAATATATCCTTGTGGCAGGCGTGTAAATGTATACTGTCGGCCTTGCCAAGTAAAAGCAAACTGGTTCCATTGCTTGGGGTCTATTGGGATCGTAAAGAAGGCATTGGCCAAATCAATAACTGCATACCAAGTCCCTTCATGTTTTTGTATTCTCTCTATTAAAGTAACCATGTCTGGAACAGCAGCATACAAGGGAGGATTCACTTTGTTCAGCTGTCTATAATCTACTGTCATCCTCCATGTCCCATCTGACTTTCGGACTGGCCAGACAGGGTTGTTCCATTGAGTAGTTGTAGGGACTAACACTCCTGCCTCAACACATTCTCTTATAGTGTTGGCAATTTCATCTTGCCCACCTGGCACACGATATCGCCTCAAAGTAATTACTTCAGAAGGTTCGGGCAAAGTGATTGGATCCATCTTGATTTTCCCCACTAAGACTGCATTAATGCCTATTTTCCTCACAGCAAATTGGTATTTCCCTTCAGGTAAATTTAAGGTCATACCCTTCAAAATGTCTATTCCAATGATGTATTCAGGAATAGGCACAATAACCACACTATATTCTTTCTTGGGCAACTGTCCAATTTTCATCATCAATTTAACTTGTCTGGCTGATATTTCAGTCCCTCCTAGTCCTGTGATGGTAATAGGAGTTCCATGGCTGAATTTGTCTGGATTCCCATAGATAAGGGTGGCCTCGGCCCCAGTGTCTATTAATGCCCTAGTTACTGTACTTGACCCATTTTTCCAATATATGGTCAAGTTAATGTGAGGTCTGCAATCCAGCTTACGTATTTCCTTAATTTGGGCTGGGGCCTGGCCTGTTTCCTAGTATTCCCTAGCATGTGATTCACTTGAGTATGAAGGTTCAACATCTGTAGCATTTGCAGGAGCAGTTCTTATTTCCCTGTCTCTCCTGTTATCGAGTCCTTTATCTCGGTACATCCTGTACAATTCATTGGTTGGAATGCCATCTATCATTTCAAAACCTACCCCTGCTCTCAATAGAGCAGTAAACATTTCTTTTCTTGTCACTCCATTTTGGCACCAAGTTTGCTGGCTGTTCACCCTTCTCTCTCGAGATCTATCCCTTCCCCAGTCTCCTAAGTCATGTAACTGTAAAATCTTATTTATCACCTCTGTAAGGTGGCTCCCTACTTCCCCAAGTAACAGATTCAAAATTAGTTGTTTATAAGCAGGGGGAGCTGTCCTAATTATTAAATTCCTATGAGGGATTCCTATGGGATCATTGTAATATTTGTCTGCAGTTCCTGTCATAATAGCAGTCTTCATTACCTCCTCCTTTAGTCTCATGATACAGTCTTTAAGTGAATACCAGGGTCTGTGCTCAGTGGGCCACATAGAATCATTAGTATATCTCTTATTGCATCCCGCAGCAGCTAATGCCAACAGAGTAGTCCTGCTAGCATCATCTCCTTGCTGATGATGTTCCCTAAAAGCTTGCTGAACTAGAGGATCGTGGCTGATACCTATGAATCTCATACAGTCCCTCTTATCTACTAATATTCCACCGGCCCCTTGATCACTGAGCCTTACCATCCAAGATATTAATGATTCTCCTACTCTTTGGCTGAATCTACTCAAAATATCTGTGACCTCTTGTGGTGAGAAATCTTCCTGAAATTCCCTCGTAACTAAATTGCCACCTCGGGTTTCTGTCCTCCTCCTCTCTACGGGACGAACGCTTGTCTGAGTATTTAACCATCTCCCATTCTCTGTGCGAGGGATGTCCTGAACCCTAGTAGCATTTTCTCTCTCAGCCCCTAACATTGTCTCATTTTCCCCCCACTCGCTTCCCCTGCCACCATGGCAAGGACAAAGCAGGCAGTCAGGCTTGGTATGGGCTGAGTTGGGATGCACTCTTGGCTTATTTGGCCTCCTGTTGCTCCTAGCCACATTAATAGAAAAGTTCTCATCTGAGTCAGTGGGTTCTTGAGCAGCAATTTGTTCTCCTGCTATCTGAGATTCCCCTTCTTGCTGTGGGGTAGGAGTGCCCCCATCTCTTTCACTTAATCTCAATATTTCATATACTAGCCGGTAGGCTGATAATACTATCCAGCTTTGCCTAGATAGTGATGCCCCTGACTGAATCCCAACCTCTTGTAAACACCTTTTCAAATCCTTAGGATCTCCTCTCTGTAGCCTTGGTTCCCAGTTTTCACAGGGTCCGGCTTTTTTAGCCAATTCCTTTGCTAAGGAGGAATAAAATGGATCCTCCCACCCTGGGATATTCATCTCTTCCTCTGAAGTTCTTCTGCTTCTGAATAGAGATCTTATACCTAGCGATCCCATCCTCGTCGCCAAATATATTAGGAAGGCAGAATTTATGATTTCAAAGAGAATCTCATATGTGCCTAAAAGGTCCGGAACCGCAGGATATAAGGAATTCTCTAGGCAGAAGGCAGGAGAACTAAAGCATGTATTTACACTCCACAGTAACAATCCCACAAACCAGCGTCCCCATTTTGATATTTTCATCAAAAGCTTCCAGGCCCAATAAGTCCGCCTCACAGTTGTTACCAGGAGGCCACAGAGAAGCGAGATGGTATAAGGCAAAATCGTATACATGCTTCCCCTCTATGGTAAGAAGATTACCCACTAGCCTCTGCTACCGGCAGCTCAGCTTCGGCTGTAGGTGTCTCTGGCTCCAACCGGAAAAGGAAAGGAGGATCTTCAAGCTGTCCTCTCCCCTCTTATAGAGTTTTTGACATCATCAAGCGCTGCCTGAACGACCAGGGCCAATTGGTTCTTGACTTGGCACTTCCCCCTAGCGTAGACCACGTTAACACACTTCGCCTCAGCCAGCCCCACGACTCATCACACAGGAAGCTCTGGTCCTGCCCCGGAAGAGCAAGCCCCAGCGTCCAGGGAAGCTCAACGAGGCAAGCTGAGTCATTCAAAGAAAACAAAGTCCATTCTGGCTACAGATTGGGGTATCTTGCTTGGTTTCAGCTGAGATCTCATCTTGCTCCCAGCAAATAACTCATTCACTCTTGCATATTTTTTGATCTATTTTAAAAATTTAATTTTTAGATCCAAATTCTTTTACTGCTTCCCTACTCATTGAGAAGGCAAGAAATAGGATACTCATTATACATATGAAGTAATGAAAAACATATTAGTTATAACTTTCCCCCCATTTCCTACTTTTTCTGATCTAATCTACACAACTCCTCTGATTTCTGTTTGTTGGAATAAATATATTTACTCCTTCATTATTCGTCTTTTGTGTAACTAGCATTTGATAAGAAGGGGTCAAGCTGACGGGTATAAACTTGGTACTACCTTCCCCATTTAATCTAAGGGGTAGGGGCAGGGAAATGTCTTTTGTTTAGAACCTCTAAAAATCATAACTGTAAACCATCAATATTGATGGAGGGGAAGAGGAGAGAGAAACAGAAATTATTCTAGTTCTTTAAGCTTCTTAGAGATAAGTAGGAGAAGGAGCAAGTCTCCAGCCATAGCCTTTCTCCTGATCCCCTTGAGGCAGAAGTTGCAGAGATATCTGAGACTGCAAGATTCTATACTTTATATATATACATACATATATGTATACATTTGCCCACAAGCTGCATTTAGCCAGCCTTTGTGGACATACATATCATACTCTTGCACACACATCTTCGAGTATCCCTGGGTCAAAAGGTATATACAGGTTAGTGACTTATGAAGAATAGTCCCAAATTACTTTCCAGAATGGCTGGACCATTTCACATCTCTAATAGTCATTAGTGTGCCTATTTTCCCACAGCGTTGCAACAATTGTCAGTTTCTTTTTTTTTTTTTTGGCATCTTTGCTAATTTGATGGGTGTGAGATGGAACCTCAGCATTGTTTTAATTTGCATCTCTCTAAGCATTAGTGATTTGGAGCATGTTTATATGGTTGTTGATTGCTTGGATTTCTTCCTTTGAAAACAAGAAGGAATATTTATACTTCAGCCAACCTTCCAAATAACTAAAGATATCCAAAAGTTGAATGGGCTCCCTTGGTTAGCTCCCCTTATGGAAGGGTTCCAGTCCCTTCAATCTTTCAAGAAGGGTTTTAGGCACCTTCAAACTAGAAATAAATACCAAATCATAGGGAAACTAGTTGTTATAGAGACTACGGGAATATAAGCATCCTAGATTACTGCCTGTAAAGATATTTGTTCAGCCCTTCTGGAAATCAATTTGGAATTACACAAGATAATTTACTACATTGTTTAGATCCTTTGACCCAGAGATTCTTCTGCTAGACCTGTATCCTAAAGGAGGTTACTGACAGCAAGGAAAGGTCATATGTACAAAATGTTCTAAGGAGTCTTATGATAAGATCTGGAAACAAAATATATACCCAACTCATGGGGAATGGCTGCACAAATTTTGATATATGAATATGCTTGATTATTAATGTACTGTAATGAATGACATCATGAAAAATTCAGAGAAATATGGGAAGACTCGTATGAAGTGGTTCAGACAGAAGTAATCAGAGCCAAAAGATCACAGCCTACAATGACCACAAAAATGTAAATTAATGCAATAAAGAGCTAATAAAACTCTGCTTGAGTGCCCAGTCCCCCTCCCTAGAGAGGCAGATTCTTTTCTCCCAACCCTCTGGGTTTATATATCTTGTTCAGGGTCAAAGGTGAGTCACACGAGACTCACCCAGGTGACCTAAAAGCATCACAAAATGCAACTTAAACCCACATGGTCTAAAAGCCTCTGATGTCACAAACATGGCCCTCAAACCCATGTAAACTAGGCTTTCCCTTGAGGCAGGGAGGTCATCAAGGACTCCTAATTTAATCAAGGAAACAAAGGCCAAACTCTTCAAGGGCACTTGACAGAGTAAGTGCTAAAAGCCCTCCTTAATTACCAATATGTGGGTACATTCTTCTCATTCATATTCAATTATAATTGCTATTTGTTATCCCTGCATCCTCATTCAGTTCTGTTATACTTTTCTTTCTCTTTGTTTCCTGCTCCCTTTTTATAAAGAAGAAGAGGGGAATGAGGGAGGAGGAGTGGGCTCAGCACTAGTATTCTGATATTAATACAATCTGTTTTTGTTCTCCTGCCCCTCTTCTCTTTCCCTTACTCAGAGCCCAATCACAAGTTCTTATTACTTCTTTCCTTTACCCTTACCTCTGTCAACAAGGTCAGATTAAGGACATTACCCTAACCCCAAAAGAGATTACCTTGCTTAATATTCTACAGGTATATACTATGTTGTGGAATGTAATGAGACACAGAGACGCTGGGCTGTAGTTTCAACTGACTTTTGTCAACATCCTTTACAACTCTATTCCATTAAGGAAAATCCTCTTCTTGTATCATGGTTAAACATACATGGGGGTCATAAAAATGAGGTCATACAGGCTTGCTAGCTCTGCTAAAATAACGTATATAAGTTTTCTCATTGCTTTGTTCAGGCAGCCAGAGCTTCTGCTCTGACTCCTTGTACGTACAAGTAAGCTAGCTCCGCTATGCTTTAAGGGAAAATAATAAACAACATGGATTTTTCTATCACCTAGCTCTGTTGTTTCCTTCAACCAAATTTTCAGGTTTAACACTGTGGACATAGCTACTTTCAGCTGAAAAATCTCTGCAGTTTCAGAGGGCCACAACTGCAGGATCCTCTTTGGATTGAGCTGCCTATCCTGGTTATTTTGCTGCAGACTTCAGACTGGTCCTGTTCTCTGGGTCAGAGCAACACAATTGTTTTTTGCTTCTGTTCCTGATCCTTTCCCAGTGATCCTTCCCTCTGGTCCACAACAATTCCTTGCCCTGGATCCAAGTCTCAGGTCCCTTCCTAATTCCAATCTGCATATAGTACCCAGCTCTCAGATATAAGCAGCATTGATTCTAGTTGGCATCTCTTCCCATTCCCTGCATCGGACCACTCTGTGCTGGATTTAATACTTCTTGCCTTCTTCTGGCACAGCCATAGGTCCTTCATTCTCAGTGTTTGCAGATCTCTGTTTGTTTCCTTATGTAGAAATGAACCAGGAAAAAAATGACTTGTGATTTTTTCTTGGGTTTCCTAATGAAGTCTTGGTCTGGTGAGTTTTCTTTGTGAAGTAATTGTGAGAAGGAGCTAGTCTGTACTGCTTCCCCCTGCCCTGTCTTCTTGGCTGGTCCTGGTGGTTCATTTATGGTGAAGGATAAGGATGATTAGGTTTGGTCTCAGTGATTTATGCTGGGGTTCCTTGCCTTCTTCACAAAATGTAAGGAGCTCAGAGGTTGCAGCTTCCCACAGGAAGCAGAGGCATAGGCAGGGCAGCAGGGAATCTATCTTTAGATTGAAGACCAGGGTTCGAATGGCCATGGATAGAGGGGAAGGGAAGCAAAGAATCCAGTTGGATTTGGCAAAGCACTTTGATCCCTCCCCCCCTTTTCCTTCTGTACTTTAAATATTGGGCTTGACTTGTGTTTAAGGGTTTATGGGTAAGATACAAAGTAATTGTCTCTGATCTTTATTTATACAGTTCTGGTCTTTTATCAGGGATACTTAGGGGGTACTTAAAATTGCATTAAGACTTTGGCACAAGCTGTATTTCTCCAGCTTCACCCAGGGCTGGTTCTATTGTGGAGATGGCTCATTATGTTCCCAACAGCTTTCCCTCCAGGGCTCCCAAGCTAAGCCCTGGTTGAATGTATTATTTCCAGAACCACCTGGCCTCTCTACTTCAGCTATTTTGCTCATAAGTTAGATAAGCTGTTTGGTATTTATTGTGCTTAAATCAATGTTATATACATATATAGACAGAGCAAATATGGACAATCATGGAAGGACAAGGGAAGAAAGGGAGCTGATAAACACAGACACTGAAATATATGAGATCAAGTTTTCCGACTGCAAGGAGTAAGAGAGCTTCCTGCTCCATATCTGGAGAAAGCAGATAATAAGTACCTTGGGCAGGAGGTGGGAGGAGGAGGAAGGGATAACTTCTGTGATGAGGGGTTGTCTCAACTAACAGGAGCTTTTTTGCAATTGTTTCTTACAGTCCCTCTGGATGTAGGCTTGGGAAACCTGTAGGGGGTAAGGTTTGGAAGAGGAAAGTCCATCTACCATTCAAATTCCAACCCTCTCTCTCCCTTATCTTCTTTCTCCTAGCCAGAAATCTCCAGGAACCAATCACAGTCCTATACACACAAGTACAGCCTCAGAAGTTCTTTCAAAAATATCCATTGCTGTGCATTCTGAGAATCTGACACCTCCCCTCGATTCCCCCCCAACACAGACAAATACACACACACACACACACACACACACACACACACACACGTGCTCCACACTGGCTAATCTGGGTGGGGAATGGGGGAGTTGCACATGTTGTCAATCTTTGCTGAATGTTTGTTAGAATTCAGTAAAAGAGATTAGGGATTTGGGGATTTTTTTGTTTTTTTAAACTTGTCACCTTGATTCAGTCTCTCCAAATCATAATCCTGCTTTTGTGGCTAGCTTGTTCTTGGCCTGAGATATTGAAACAATCTCCTAACATTCTACCTCTCTATGCCTTATTCCTTATAAACCTATTTGTTCTCCCTAGGACCTCTAACTCTTACATCCTTCAGGATTCTTCTTAGGTCACTACCCTTTCACTAACCTCCTTTTACTTCCTTCCAAATGTAAAGGATGTGTGTGTGTGTATTACCTATTTAGACTATGTGTATATGCATATAGGTTTTTCTAAATATAGCTCAAAAGGAGGTATGGACAGAAAGGAGACTTTGATTCCTGCCTAGGGGGAAGCAAGGCATTGGGGCCATGATGCTGGCCTAGCCTACTCTTCTCAGAGCAACTAACAGGCCAGAATCATATCTCCTAAAAATTGGGAGCCTAGGGGAAGTTATTATTATTAATTATTATTATCATTAGGTTTAAGGCTCTTTTCTTCCTTGCTTTACCTTAATACAGAAAGAGTAGTTCAAGCTGTATTGGAAGACTTGACTTCCTTCAGGCCACACTTAAGTTATACAAGGCTATCATAAATATCGAATGGTGTACAAACACACTTATCCAGGCAGAGAGCAAACAGAAGTTGGAGAAGTTATACAGATTAGAACAGAACTAAAAGCCTGGACATGTCCACCCGAAGGTTTATGCTTGGTTATCTACTCAGAAAAAAAGCAGAAAAGGCATTCATGGGCCCAAGGGCAAGCCTGCCTAGTGGAATTCCCCCTACCCTAAGTTGCCATGTGAGAGTGATTGAAATTCCCCCCACCCTTCAATGGAAGTATCAAGTTATAGGATGCCCAGCTGGAAGATGAAGGGCTTCTCTTTTTAAGTGAAACAGCATTTTGGCCCACTGTCATTGTCACATGACTGGGAGAGGGCCGACAGACCGCTGAGGATTTTCTAGGTCATACTTAAAGCACAAGCCGTTTCGGTTCTAGGTCATACTTAAAGCACAAGCCGTTTCGGTTCTAGGTCACCACCAAATCCCCGGAAGTTTTCAGGGAACTTCTTGGCTCAGGCTTCCTTGGCATGGCCAAACTGGTCTTGTTGCTGTTCCACATATTCAACATTCCATTTCTTTTCCCACAGGCTGATCCACACTCTCCCCGCCCCCCCCCCAATGGAAAGTGCCTTAGAATCTCTCCATCCTTCAAAGTTAGCTCGATGATACCCCTTGAATGAGACTTTTCCTGATGGGGGAATCCCGCTGCTGGTACCTAATCTCTCAAATATCTCATACTTTCTTGTTTGTATTTTGTGGATGCTTTTCTGAATAAGAGCTGCTTCCTTTCCTCACTCCCCCCTCCCCCACTACTATGTAAGTTCCTTAAGTGTAAAAAATATTACATTTTTGTCTGTAACCCCAGAACCTAGTATAGTGTCTGGTTCATTAGCAAGCCTTTAACCCTTAGTAAATTGATTGATAATGAAAGAAACTAGTGAAAAATGGACCTTCTCCCTCTACTACTGTCCCCTTCTACTCTAAACTGTTTCCCAAACTCTTCAGCTCAAAAGCAGCCTGACCAGTTCTTGCTCCCCCTTCTCTACCCCATAGTCCTTGGATTAGTGTCGGGTGTCCCTTAATCTCTGCCTCTATCCCTTCCAATTGGAGCCTTTGGGAGTTGTAACTATAAGAACCGTGAGTACAGTGTTAGACCTGACAGAAAGGTAGGATGGTTTCGGGAACCATGGCGCCACTTCCTGTGCTGCTTCTGCTTCTTCTGGGATCATGTCTCAGGCCAGGTTCTGCGGTGGACAGCGACTCCAGTGAGCGTGAGGGGCGCCCCTACACAGCTGTTATCGAGGTGCCCAACGGAGGACCCTGGGGAGATTGGGCGTGGCCCGAGATGTGTCCGGATGGATTCTTCGCCAGTGGCTTTTCCCTCAAGGTTGGGGGCCCTACGTCTGGGTCTCTGGGGAATTCAAGTGGGCAGTGGGGACAGGAGTTAGATGCCTGGGTCCCTGACTGGTGGCCAGAGGGGCTTGGAGGCGTCCTTCCCTCGGTCTCCTCCTATTGCCTGGATTGGGAAACCAGGACTCTCATTCTTCGTTTCCTTCACTCCTTAAGGTCGAACGCCCCCAAGGCATCCCTGGAGATGACACGGCCCTGAATGGGGTCCGGCTTCACTGCGCCCGAGGCAACGCTGAGCGCAACACTCACGTGGTGGAGTCTCAGTCGGGAAGGTATTTGAAGCCTCTTCTCCAGCGACCCTAGAGACAGAATCCTTTACCCCCTCCCCTAGGAAACTAAGAGGGGCAGGGTAAGGCCTTGAGGAGAACTGGGACAGTATTTCCTGAAATTTTCTTAGGCGCTTCCAGTTTGACCTGTGCCCAAAGGAAGGTCCTAATTTGAATCCTCTGGGGACAGGAACTCAGTCTCTTCTGTAACTAGAAACCTACCGGGTAAGGTGGTTAGGAGAGAAAAGCTCAAGGACAGGGTAGTGGGATAGAGTGAGTGAGTGAGTGCGTGCGTGTGAATGAGAAAGAGAGAGAGAGAGAGAGAGAGAGAGAGAGAGAGAGAGAGCGAGTGTGTGTGTGTGCAGACACACCAATACTACTGAGTTTTCTCTTTCTCGGGACTGATTGGGAGTTCTCTAGGTGTACCGAATGTAGATAGAAGCTGCAAATGCTTTAACCGCAGTAGGGGAAGGTGAACAGGCCATACATCCCAGCACCCTTGCTTACCTCTCCCTTGCGTAGGGGAGCTAAAAGAACCTCCCCTTGTGCAACATAGAATTAGGCTATTTGGGGAAGATCTTAGGATTTGGAGAACTTGGGAACTGGAATTCTGGTGGGGACACTGTAAAATGGAGAGTTCCACACCCCAGTGCGTCAACCCTGTCTGCTCTACTCAAAGGTGGGGAGCATGGTCTGAGCCACTGTGGTGTCCAGATGGCGGCTTCCTCACCTCCTTCTCACTACGTGTGGAAGATTCCAGGACACCAGGAGACAACACTGCAGCTAACAACGTGCGCTTCCGCTGCTCGGGGGCCGAAGAGCTAGAAGGGCCCGGTCTGGAGTGGGGCGAGTTTGGATCCTGGAGTGACAGTTGCCCCAAGGGTGTTTGTGGCCTCCAAACCAAGCTGGAGCCTCCCCGTGGGCTCAGGGATGATACAGCAGTCAACGACCTTCGTCTTTTCTGTTGCACCAGCTGAGATCCACCACAAATTGCTTATCGGTTTCTCTCCCCTCAAACTTCTCTTCCCCCAAATCTCTCACGAAGTGCTCAAAAGGCAGTTTACTCCTTAAGGGAATCTGATGTTGCCCAGATTTGTCCTCCCCACATATACTCCAACCTCCCCAACCTTCTCTTTTATTCATCCATATTAAATCTCCTTCTATCCCAATCTTTCGTCTTGTGTGTTACTGAGGAACTTAGGTGTCAGCTGAATCCCTCCTGCACCTTCATATGTATTTCCTCCACTTAAATTGTAAACTGCCAAGGAGGGCAGGGACCGGGTTTTGTTCTTTGTACCCTTCACTCCTCCCCTCACTGTGTCCTGAACATTGGTAAGTGCTAGCTCTGTGATCTTGGGGAGAAAAAAATCTCTCTCCCCTTCTGTACAATTGTTTTCTGCTCCATAAGAGCAATTATTTCCTTCACAACAATTCTGCGAAGCAGGGCGGTGGTTATTCCCATTTTATAGACAAGAAAGTTGAAGTCACCATCCTCCTACTCACCTGGGCTTGAAACTTCACTCTAAAAAACCTAGTATTACCCATGGTTTTCAACCTCTCTTCTCACTCCCAGGAGATCTCAAGTCACAGCGTTCCTGGGAAGCTCAAATGAGGTAAGGTACATTTTAACTTTAAAGGCTTATTTTAGTTATTATTACACTTCACGGACTCAAAACCAGTCAAGACTCTAGCTGAGTCAAGACTCTCCCTAGCTGGGAGGTGACTGTTGGACCTTGACTCTGTGCAGCCCTCAGTGGAAAACCATGTTGAGGACGGGCAAAGGACACCCAAAGGTTTCTCCTGGTCCACCTGGGTAGGATAGGAGGGGACTAGGAATCCATCGGGTTCTCAGATGAGACAGAGGCAGAGCTAAAGGTAGTGTGAATCAAAGTGCTTTATTTCAGCTGACGGGGAAAAAGGAGTGGGGACCGCCCACTCTCGTCCCCCAGCTCCTTGGAAACAGCGCTCTGGCAGGAACGTGTGCCCCGCAGCTTCCGTGCTCAAGGTCCTGGAGGAGGAAGAAGAGAAGAGACCACTCCCAGGTGTCTGCAAGCCCAAGCGCTCCCGCTCCGCCGCAGCTCTAGGGACCCTTACCTCCTCTTTTCCTGCAATCCCCGCAGAAAACTCCTAGGACCCCGTTCACTAGCTGTATGCCGCACAACACTAGCTCCAGAGCTGACACCGCCGCCAGCAGCGCGAACAGAGTCACATGCCAGGGTACCACTATGGGAGGGTCCAGGCACAGGTCCCACAGCGTACTGTTGCGCAGGTAATTCCCACTACGGAGGAAGTGGCCAAGATAGAAGACTAGCCAAAGGGTCAGTCGAGAAACTCCTCCCGCGAGGAAGGATAAGGGTCTCTACCAGGGGCACACCCGGTGGGAGGGGGCGGGGCTTCCCTTTGGCTTGGTGGAGGAGCGCGCCCTGGGTCTTGCCTGTGTTTCGGCAAGCCTGGGCTTTTTCTGTTGTAACCGGGAGGTTTTCTGAGGTGTTGGGCGGGGAGGCTCGGCTGAGGTATTGGGAGTCAGGTCTGGCCTTACTTGCTGTTTTGGAAGGGGTAGCCCCACTTGTCAGGTAGCCCCGTTAGACATTTGGGGCCCTCCTCAAGCGCCGAACCGGACACCGAGAGGCAGTAAATGGCCCCGATACCCCCGATGATCGAAGAAAAGACGGAGTTCAGCATCTGGAAAGCAGGACACAGAGATTTGAAACTGGAGGGGACCTTAGGAGTCCGTTTAGTGACTAAATTTTAGTCCAATCGTTTTCATTTTGCAAATGAGGGAAGGAGAGTAGAGAGGTCAAGTGACCCTGATCATATCCAGGTATTAAGTGACAGAGCCCACATTCAGACTCATATCCTTTGCTTTCAAGTCCAGTACTCTTTCCACAATGTGGAAATGGAGAGGCTCAGTGATCCGTTGCCCCGCCCCAGGGTAGCCCCAGCATTACTGCTACCCCTACAGCCTCCACTGACTATTTAAAAATAAAAACACACCTCCCTCGCCTGTAGGTCACAAAATTAAGAATTAATCCCTATAGGTTTCCAGGGAGGTGTAGTACTCTTATGATTCTTGGAGCTAGAAGGGACCTTGAAGACTAGTGCTATTCCTTCATTTTACAGAAGAGGAAACTGAGGCCCAAAGAGGAGAAATGACTTGTCCAGGGTCATATATGGGGAGTTAAGGGGACTAAAACATGTTCTGATTCCCAAGGACAGTGTGCTTTCCAATGACTTCAGAGATCATGTATGCAAAAGGAGGCAGCTATGCTATCCTTGACATAGGAAGGGATTCAGGACATTTTGGATTTCATCTGTCTGACTAGCTATGTGCCCTTGGGCAAGTCAGATTGTAGGAAGGGATCTAAAAGTTTGTCATTCACTAGGCCTAACCAGGTGCCAAGGGCACATCCCCCACCCGGGATGTCTTCTAACAGCATCTCCAAGCCGCCTCTGGGTGAAGCAAAGGAAGGGGTGCTCAATCACCAGGTACTTACTGATCTAGCTACTAAACACTGGTGATGCAACTGTGCCAACCAGCACCTACTACGAATATATATAGTTAGATTTCAACTGGGCCCTCACCGCTGCATGGCAGTCCATTTATTCTTTGAGTGACTTCACCGCTCTCCTTCCCTAGGCTCTCCCTCCCTAGAAGAGCTATTATAGATCTTCTCTTTTCTTCTTAAATGCTAGCTATTATTACTTCTCCCTCCCACCCTCTGTATCCCCTAGCGGAGGCCTGCCACTCCTACTTTACTGAGAAAATAGGTCAAGAGATACCCCTTCTTTATTTTTTTGGGGGAGGGGGAAAGGGAAGGCAATTAGGGTTAAGTGACTTGCCCAAGGTCACACAGCTAGTAAGTGTCAAGTGGGTGAGGTCAAATTTGAACTCGGGTCCTCCTGACTCCAGGGCCAGTGTTCTATTCACTGGGCCACCTAGCTGCCCTCCCCTTCTTTATTAAAACACCTCTGTATAACCACTAGCATGCACATTCTCTCCTCCTTTGAACGAGGTTCTGATAAAGCAGTCATTCCTCTTGCCAAAAACAAACGCTGTAATTGTGTCCTCCACCTCATTTCCCAGCGTCTCTTCTGGCAGCTTGCCTCTATCTCATCACATCTGTCATTTTCAATCCCTACTTATCACTGGCCACTTCCCATCAACCAAAACACATACCCAGGTCCATCCCCCCATGCTTAAAAACAAACAAACCTTTCCCTGGACCCTGTCATTGCCTCAAATAGTAGTCCTATATCTTACCTCTCTTTCACAGCCAAACATCTTTATTTAAGGGGGCTGGGGTGGGGGGTGTGAGCTGTATTTCCTTACCTCCTAGTCATTTTTCAACGCCTTCAACCTTTGATTAAATGTGCTCTCTCAACACAGTCAAGAAAATATACTGTGAATACAACTGTAAATGGACACAAAACAATTGATGTATTTTGTAAAATTTTAAAGAACAAGCTTGGCCCCAAAGAAAAGATATGAGAAAACATCTCCCACTCTACTTTGTCGAGCAGAGAGGCCCAAGGGTATGGATGGAACTTTGAAACTGCTTTCTTCAAGGTCACCAACAATTGCTGTAGTTGCTAACTCTAATGGTCTTTTCTCAATACTCATACTTGCTCACTCTGCAGCTTTTCACACTGTTGTTAATGTCTGTTTCCTCCTCTTTTGTGACACTGCAATCTTCTTGTTCTGTCTTACCGCTCCCCTCAGTTTCCCTTGTTGGACTATGTCCCACCCTCTAAGAGTGATTCTGTATCATTTGTTCCCTGATCTTCTTCTTAAACATTCTGTTTGGGTTCAATGATCATTTCTATGCTAAAGATACACTAAAACTACAATTCTAGCTCACATTCTCCCTCCTGAATTCCAATTATCTATCCCCAACTGCCTGCTGGAAGTCTCTACCTGTATATCCCATAGGCATCTCAAACTCAACATGTCCAAAACAAATACATCTACAAAATATCTATATTTATTACCAAACTTTCTCGTACTTCAACCTTCAAACCCTTTTTTTTTTGTCTAGGTTCATCACCATCCTTCCAGTTATCCAGATTCGAAATCCCAGTCATCCTTGACTCTTTACTTTCTCTTACCCTATATACTCAGTTGACTGCCAATTTTACCTCCAAAACATCTCTTCCATCAGTCACCTTCTCACCACTGACAAGAGCACTACTCTAGATCAGACTCATTACTTTTATCTGGATCACTGTACTAGCCTTCTGATTGGTGGCCCTGCCTTAAATGTCTTCCCTCTCCATTGTACTCCCTGCACAGTACCAAAATCATCTTCCTAAGGCACAGGTCTGACCGTGTTATTTCTATAATCAAAAGTCATCAGTGGCTTTTTATTGCCTCTTGAATAAAACACAAACTTCTCAGCCTGGCATTTAAAAATCCTTCACTTTTGGGTTCAGCTTTCTCTTCCAGGTTTATTTCATATTACCAACTTTCATGCAATCTATATCCCAGCCAATCCATTTCATTTCCTGCTCCTGGGTCTTAGCACAAGCTGTTTCCAATCCATCCATCGCTCTACCTCTCAGCCCTATTCCAGTGGCTGGAATGAACTCAATCAATTTATCAACAATCCATTCAGCAAGTATTTTTAAAGTTCTTGCTTTGAGCAAAGCACTGTGGTAGGCACTGGGAACACAAAAACAGAAGAAAGCAAAATTGAGTCCTCAAGGAGCTTATATTCTGCTGGAGGAAATATTGTACATATATGTAAATGCCAAATATCTACAAAGTTATTTGGAAAGAGGAGGAGAGCATTCAAAACTGAGGTGGGGAGTCAGCTAAGGCCTTGTGTAAGAGCTGGCACATGGGCTGAGACGGGAAGGGTGCTCAGGATTCCAAGAAGCAGAGGGTTCTTAATAAATGCCTGTTGAATGACTAATGCGGAAATATGTTTAATATGATTGTACATGTATAACCTATATCAGATTGCTTGCCATCTTGAGGAGGGGATGGAGGGATGGAGAAAAAAATTTGGAATTCAAAGTCTTATAAAACTGAATGTTGAAAACCATCTTTACGTGTAAATGGAAAAAAAATAAAATACTATTAAGTAAAAAAAAAAACTTGCTACACACCAACAAAAATGCTTGTTGATTAACTGACTGAGCTAATTCCAACTATAGCTGGGGGAGAAGGTCGAGGAAGAAAAGCAGCTCACACGAAGGGTCCAGAAACAGGAAATGGAATACTGAGTTCCAAGAGAAAAGCCAATCAGTCAGACTGATTGGCTTGAACATAGATTGTGTAAAAGTGAAATAAATCTGAAGGAAAAGCTACAGGAGAATGGAGAAGGGCTTTTAAACATCAGGCTGAGAAATTTGTGTTTTAGCCAAGAGGTAATAAAAAGGCACTGAAGATTTTTGATCCTAGAATTGACATGGTCAGACCTGTGTTTTAGGAAGATGATTTTGGCAGCTGTGGGGAAGATGAATTGGAGAAGGTTAATTTAATACTTGAGGCAGGAAGGTTAATTTAATAGCTGTCCAGGGCTTGACAAACTATGGAATCCAGCATGTGGCCTCATTTTATACAGCCTAAGAGCTAAGAATGGTTTTTGTATTTAAATACACTTCTATTTAATTAAAAAATGTATAAACCATTCTTAGTTCTCTGGTCATACAAGCAGGCAGCAGGCAGATTTGGCCCTCTGGTCGTAGTTTGCTAATGGCTGCTATGTAAGAGGTGATAAGGACCCAAATTAGAGGATAGTAGCCTTTTTAATAGAGAGAAGAGGACTGACCGGAGAGATGGACTGACTGATGTTTTAGATGTAGAATCTATAAGACTTGTCAACTGATTGGACGGGGAGCTGAAAGAGAAGGAAGACATGAAGAGATCCAAGGGAGCAGGTGGTGATACAACACTGGAGAAATGTGGGCTAGATATGGATATTTGGGAGTCATGTTGGGGGCCGATGAGATCAACAAAAGGGAGAGCATTGTGAGTGAAGAGGAGGGAACCAGTAGGTGGCTGAGAAATCCATGAACCCAATCCCCCTCGTTTAACAGGCAAAGAAACTGAGTTAATCTCTCACATTATTATTATTAATAATGGCTAGTATTTGTATAGCACATTAAGGTTTGCAAAGGGCTTTACAATTTTTAAAAATTTTATCTCCTCTGGGCCTCTATTTTCTCAGCTGTAAAATGGATTACTGGATTGAAAACCTTAAAGCACCATTTACACCGGAAAGGTTAAAGCAGGGGTGGGGAACCTTCAGCCTCAAGGCCACATGTGGCCCTCTAGGTCCTCAAATGTGGCCCTTTGACTGAATTCAAACTTTGCAGAACAAATCCCCTTAATAAAAGGATTTGTTCTGTAGAATTGGACTCAGTCAAAAGGCGGCACCCGAGAACCTAGAAGGCCACGAGACCCACAGGTTCCCTAGCCCTGGGCTAAAGCATTTTTATTTTTTTTGTTTTGTTTTTATTTTTTTAATTTTTAGTTTACAAAACTCAGTTCTACATAATTTTGAGTTCCGGATTTTCTTCCCTCCCTCCCTCCATCCAATGCTGGTTATTGTGCATTGATGACCCCCAACCCATCAGCTATTTTTCCTGTCTCAATGCAGACTAGGTAGCTGGGTGATTTCACCACCTCTCCAAATAATAGGGTTGATGAAGCTGGCTAGAAATTTCCCTCAGAAATTTCATTACTGTACTAATATTGTCATCATTCCACCCCAAATACCATCTCTTTAGGGACCTAATCCTCTCCCCCCAACCCCCACCCCCAACTCTATCCCTGTTTCCACCATATGTCTTACCATAATGCCCCCAAGACGGCATGGAATCTCATATAACTACCATGTATAACTTCGCATTGAATTAATTTATACGCTAGTCAAGCTGTGGAGAGGAATTATGACCAATGGAATGAATCATGAGAAGGAAGAAACAGAACCAAAAAAAGAAAACCCAAAAACAATAACAAAAGAGAGAAAAAAGGGGGGAAAAAGCGAGCATAAAGTGCGCCTCAATCTGCATTCATACTTCATAGTTCTTTCTCTGGATGTAGATAGCTCTCTCCATCATGAGTCCTTTGGAGTTGTCTTTGCACCTTGTGTTGCTGAGAAGAGCAAAGTCTGTCAGGGTTAGTGCTCACAGAATCCATTTATCTGTGGTTGTGCATAATATTCTCCTGGCTCTGCTCCACTCACTTCGTATTATGTCATGTAGGTTTTTCCAGGTTGTTATGAAGTCTGTATCATCCCCATTTCTTATAGCACAATAGTATTCCATTACCTTCATATACCACAGCTTGTTCAGCCATTCCCCAATCAATGGGCATCCCCTTGATTTCCAGTTCTTAGCTACAAAAAGAGCCGCTATAAAAATTTTTGTACATATGGGTCCTTTTCCCACTTGTGTGATCTCTTTGGGATACAACCCTAGAAGTGGTATTGCTGGGTCAAAGGGTATGAACATTTTTATAGCCCTTTGGGCATAGTTCCAAATTGCTCTCCAGAATGGCTGGATAAGCTCACAACTCCACTAGCAATGTAACAATGTTCCAATTTTCCCACATCTTCTCCAGCATTTATCATTTTTCTGTTTTGTCATTTTAGCCAATCCGACAGGAGAGATGTGGTACCTAAGAGTTGTTTTGATTTACATTTCTCTAATCAGTAGTGATTTCAAGTATTTTTTCATATGCCTATAGATATCTTTAATTTCTTTCTGTGAAAACTGCCTGTTCATATCCTTTGACCATTTCTCAATTGGGGAATGACTTGTATTCCTATATATTTGGCTCAGTTCCCTGTATGTTTTAGAAATGAGGCCTTTATCAGAGACACTGGTTGTAAAGATTTTCTCCCGATTTTCTACTTCCCTCCTAATCTTTGTTGCGTTGGCTTTTTTTATACAAAAACATTTCAATTTAACATAATCAAAATTATCCATTTTACATTTTGTAATAAAGCATTTTTAAAGACTGTGGTGGAGAGGGAAGCAGGATTAAAGAGCAGGCCCCTAGTGTGAGAGGTGAGGGGCGAGGGGTGGGGATACTTAGATTAGTAATGTGTGCAAAGAGCACCTGATGGTGGATAGTGTGTGGGTGTGGGTGTGGGCCTTACTCGACAACGATTTCCACAGCAGCCAGCTCCACAGCACCCTTTACCCCCTGCTCGAACAGCAGATATTCCAGGACATAGCACCTATAGGAGAAAAGGGAGAGGAATGATTATCAGACCTCCACTCACCAAGACTGAAAGCATGGCCAGACAGATTGTTAGCTCCCAGTTTCTATTCCCACCATTTTTTGCTTGGTTAAAAATGATGGAAGGGAAAGTGTTGACTTAGGGAAAGGGCTAACCTGGATCTCAGCATCTGAGATATGATGGATGCACATGTTTATAGGGCTCACGTCGGATTCTGGAATACCCTGAGGATCAGTCCTGGAGTCTCTGCCTTTCTCTCCCTACTCTCTCCTTTGTCAATTCTCTGGAGCTTCCACTACTGCTTTATTTATGGATGATTCTCAAACCTTCATCTCTAATCTGGACTTCTCTTGCTCTAGACCCACATTTATAAATTCATAGGTTGTCAAAGAATTATAAGAGATTATAAAAATAATCCAGTTCACCTTGTCCACCCGTTATTTTACCGATGAGGACAACAGGGTACAGAGATCAAGTGGTTAGCCCCATTACTTATAAATCAAGTTAGCAGTTGAGGACCTGGTCTTGTGATTGGATTGGGTTATCCTCTTTGTCAGCTTCAGTTTCCTTATCTATAAAATGGGGTATATATATATAGTATACACACACACACACACACACATATATATATATATATATATATATATGTATATATATACTTGTATGTTGTGAGGAACATACATAGTAAAACTTAAAATGCCAAAGTTCTTTCCCATTTTTTTTAAACCATTAGTTTTATTGCTACCATATGGACTGCCTTTCCGTTATTTACCTACTTTACAATCCTCACTGGAGTCTTGGAAATTCCTGCCCCTCCCCAATCTTTCCATTAGAACCAGAGAGCAACTGGGAAGGAGTACAGCAGAAGAGATGAGGGTTAGACCTTGGAAGGAACTTCCTATTTGTGAATGAAAGCATACCTGGGACCAAGGGTCAGGGATGGGGAGCAGGGTGAGCAGAGATGCCTTATCTATACTATTTTTGTGTCATTAAAACAGGCCAGATCACAGGGTTGAAGGTTGATACCTGTGTATCTCAGTCTCTCTGCCTGTCCAATTAAACCTCAAAATAAATAGGATTAAGGGTGGATAAGACAAAGAGGAAAACCAGGAAGGCCCATCCTCACAAGTCTCCCAACCACCAGAATATCAACATGAGAAGAGAAAGGGTACTGGGCACGAGGTAGGACAGAGAAAAACACCCTCAGCCGATGTGACTGGTTCAGTATCATTGTATCTCTCCTTCTCCTTTGCTCCTGCCCCATCCAATGCTGGTTATTGTGCATTGATGACCCCCAACCCATCAGCTATTTTTCCTGTCTCAATGCAGACTAGGTAGCCAGGTGATTTCACCACCTCTCCAAATAATAGGGTTGATGAAGCTGGCTAGAAAAATGGGGCTCCCCACCCTCAGAAATTTCATTACTGTACTAATATTGTCATCATTCCACCCCAAATACCATCTCTTTAGGGACCTAATCCTCTCCCCCCAACCCCCACCCCCAACTCTATCCCTGTTTCCACCATATGTCTTACCATAATGCCCCCTCCAATAAAGCCTGCTGAGAGGTGCACGTGCAGGCCGAGATGTTCAGTCCACTTGGTCTGACCATTGGGCACCAGGAGGAGGATATTGGCCAATATGCAGATGATGGACATTGGGATGAGGCTAAGTCCGATACATCGGGCACACTTCCCTGTACACATGATGAGTGGAGAAGTGGCAACTCCTGACGAGGAGGTGAAGAGAGAGAAGAGTAAGAAATATAGAAAAGCAGAGAGAGTTTGAGGGGAGAGAAAGTGATCGTGGTACCTCAGGAAAAGGGAGCCTGGTGAAAGGGACAAAGGGCAGGTGGGGGGTGTGGCAGAAACCTGGAACCAGGAAATATTGATAAGGGAGAGACACACAAGTGGAAAGAGACAAAAACAGGGGTGATGACGTTTGTGGCTGTGTGTGGAGCAAGAGAGAGAGGATGTGGGAGAAGGGGGAGGCTGAACTTTGAAGAGGAGGTTATCAACGATCAATATCTGAAGTCACCTGCTTTTCATTGCTCCAGAACCCTTCCACAAGTTTTCAGGAGACCTTTTCCACACAGAGAAGTTCCAAGTTCTTCCAGTTTTTCTCTATTTTCCTGAGACCAGGGCAATACCTTTGATATTGGAAAACTATCCCAGGAGGAAAGAAAAAAAGAAGACAGAAAAGCATGGATAGAGCTCAGGGATCAGGTTTCCTGACAGAATGGACTGTGTATCCCCCAAGGGGCACATGGTAAAATGTCACACTCCCCTTTCAGAGACAGACGACCACAGTGAGCAACCAATTCCTCCTCCTGCTCTTAGAGCAGGAATAATGTGGGACGGAGACTTAAGCACAGCAGAAGCTATAGAAAGAGCCCTTGAATTAGATGTCTAAGACATCTTAAACTGAACATGTCCAAATCTGAACTTATTATCTCTCCCCCCAAATCCTCCCCCTTTCCTAACTTCCTTATTACTGTTGGGGGCACCTCCACCTTCTCTGTCACCCAGGCGTTCTAAGTGTCATGTACAACTTCTCACTCTCACCCCCCACATCATATCTAATCTGTTGCCAAGACCTGTCAGCTTTTACCTTTGCTTCATCTCTCCCACATATTTCCTTCCCTTCTGACACTGCCACCACACTGGTGCAGGCCTTTATCACCTCTCTCTCACTCCAAGAGAGGAGACTATTGACTGGTGTCCCTGCCACAATTCTCTTCCCATCTGAGTCCATCTTCCATTCATCTGTCAAAGGGATCTTCCTAAATTGAAGGTCTGACCATGTCACCCCCACCCCAGTCAATAAACTCCAGTGGCTCCTTATCACCTCTAGGATCAAATACAAAATCCTCTGTTTAAAACCCTTCATAATCTGATGGTCCACCCCTACCTTTCCAGTATTCTTATAGTTTACTCTGCAGGCCCCCCCACCCCAATACTCTTTGATCTAGTGACATTGGCCTCCCTGCTGTTTCTCAAACAAGGCACTCCCTCTCCCCACTATGAAAGTTTTCACTGGCTGTGCCCCATGTTGCCATGGCTCTCCTCATCTCCACCTCTTGGCTTCCCTAGCTTCCCTCCAGCTAAAATCCCACATTCTACAGAAAGCCCTTCCTGATCTCTCTTAGTGCTAATGCTTTCCCTCTGCTGGATTATTCCATGATTTTACACCACATTTATTCTGTATATATTTTTTTGTACATAGTTCTTCATGTGTTGTCTCCCCAATCAGACTTCCTTAAGAATTGGCACTGTTGGGGGTGGAGTCAAGATGGTGGAGAAAAAGCAGGGATTTGCTTGAGCTCTCTCCCAAACCCTTCCAAATACCTGTAAAAATGATTCTAAACAAATTCTAGAGCAGCAGAACCCACAAAATGACAGAGTGAAACAAATTGCCAGCCCAAGACAACTTGGAAGGTTGATAGAAAAGGTCTGTTGCAGCAATCTGAGAAAAGAGCACAGTCCAGGATGGGCTGCACCAGCACAGACGAGCTGGAGCAGGCTCAGGGGACTGAATCACTGGTAGCTGTGGTGGTTTCCTGATTTCTCAACCCACAAACACTAAAGACAACTTAGAAGGTCAGTAAGAAAGGTCTGTTGGACCTGGGTGAGAGAGGAGCAAGGTCCAGCCGAGGCCCAGCCCCAGGACAGCCCCAGTGATAGCAGTAGCAGCTGCTTCCGGAGCACTCATCCCATAGACGGTGGGGGGATCTAGCAGCTGATCAGAGATGGATTACAGGGATCTCTTTGGTGGTGCTAAGGCAGGATTCTCTTGCTTTGCCCATACTTGGATCTGGGTCGAAGTCCTGGATGGAGGTCTTGGTGTGAGGAGGAGCATTGGCATGGTGGAGCTGGTGGCTGCAGTGGAGAGGGAATCCTCCTCACAGTTCTAAGGCAGAAAAGAGTGCTTGTGGTCACTCACAGACCAGAGCACAGACCACAAGAGGAGTAAACACCTTTTCTTTCATCATACAACCTTGGAAAAACCGAACTGTTTACAGGTCTCCAGAAACATTTCTGAAAATAGCTGCACAAAACCTTTGAAGCTTGGGACAGTACACCCTCCACACTGGAAGCAGAGACCTACCTTAACAAAGAGCTAAAAAGTTAAGTAATTGACTGAGAAAATAAGCAAACATTGGCAAAAAATCAGATTATAGAATCTTGCTTTGGTGACAACGAAGATCAAAACGTACAACCAGAAGAAGGCAAGAAAGTCAAAACTCCTACATCCAAAACCCCCCCAAAAATATTAATTGGTCGCAGGCTGTGGAAGAGCTCAAAAAGGATTTTGAAAATCAAGTAAGAAAAGTAGAGGAAAAATTGGGAAGAGAAATGAGAGTGATGCAAGAAAATCATGAAAAATGAGTCAACAGTTTGCTAAAGGAGACCCAAAAAAATGTTGAAGAAAATAACACCTTAAAGACTAACCCAAATAGCAAAAGAGGTCCAAAAAGCCAATGAGGAGAAGAATGCCTTGAAAGGCAGAATTAGCCAAATGGAAAAGGAGGTCTAAAAGACCACTGAAGAAAATACTACCTTAAAAATTAGAATGGAACAAATGGAAACTAATGACTTTATGAGAAATCAAGAAATTAAAAAATAAAACCAAAAGAATGAAAAAATAGAAGACAATGATTACCGTGTATAACCTATATCAGATTGCTATCTTGGAAGGGGGGAGGAGGAGGAGGCAGAAAAATCTGGAGCTCAAAATCTTATAAAAAATGAATGTTGAAAATTATCTTCAGATATAATTGGAAAAAATAAAATTCTATTAAATTTTTTTAAAAAACCTTTCAAATATGCTTCCACACTTGCTATCACTGAGTATTTTCTACTCTCCTGGCATCAGTTACCTTTTCCCCCCCACCTGTCTATTTTCTGTCCCCTTTGTTGCCTCCTCATCCAATTCCCAACCTGTTAAAGTAGGTGTTACCTAAAGTTCAGTCCCTGACCCTCATCTCTTCAGAGAAGAACTATACTGTCTCTCTTGGTAACCTCATTTGAAACTTAATTTAACTTTAATTTAAACTTAAATGCTATGTGTACATACTCCCAAATCTATATCTTCAATCCTGATAACTCTTCTAAGTTCCAGACCTATATTGTCAGAAGGACACAACACATTAAGGTTTATAAAACCTTTTTAAGTTGTGACACTTGCCATCCCGATCTCCTAGCTTGGCCCCTTTGGGTTTGGCTGTGGCTCAAGTGTGTCTTCCTTAAACTACAAAAAGACAATTTGTCCCTCTTAATTATCAAATGAAAGGGCTTAATATCTGAATCACTCACCAGATGGCACTTTGCTTGAGCTACCAGCTCATGTTTGTCAAGGGTTAAACCTGCAGAAAGACAGCTCGTCAGTCTTAATTATTGATTGAATTCAATGTCTGGATTGTCCACCAGATGGCGATTTGCTTGAGCCCAGGTTGGTCAGAGGAGGTTCCAGACTCATAAAGATGGGACCTGGCTTTGTGCCGGGAGGCAAATGAATACTTTGCACAGGTACCAACTAGAAGCTCCATCACTCACTACCCCATCGCTGGGTCCCAGCTCCACTGGGGGACTTGAGAAGGGTTCCTGTGCTGAGGGTTGGCAGTTGAGGGCAAGGAGTGGTCCTTGGCCCTAGGCTGTGTACTGATGGAGTAACAACTACTACTACAAACATTTATACACAACCTGCTATGCGCATTGTGCCAAGTAAGCGCTTTTCAAATATTATCTCCTTTGATCCTTGAAAACAACCCTAGGAGATATGTGCTATTATTATCCTTATTTATTTCACAGTTGAGGAAACAGAAGCAAAGAGAGGTTGGCTTGCTCAGGGTCACACAACTAATAAGCATCTGAGGTTAGATTTGAACTCATGTCTCCTTGACTCCAGGCCCAGCTGTCTAACCATTGTCTAGTCAACAGTTATGTGACTCTGACCCTGGGAGCTCAGTACGGTCTCAGTTTTAGAGGCCCCCTCCTACCTAGTCTGAAGCCTGCAGGAGAATAACCGAGGCAGGAATTCTAGCACAAAAGGGAACTTTCATTCCTCTCCTTCCTTTCAGAGTACTGCTCTGGATTTCTCTACCATGCCTCTCCTTTCTCTATCTCCCCCCCCCCCGCCCCCACCCCCACACCTGCTGTTAGCTTTCTTTGGTGGTCTGTTTTCCCCCATTAGAATATAAGCTCTGTCAGGTAAGGCACTACTGTCTCTTGCCTTTCTTTGTACCCCTCAGTCTTAGCTAGGTGCCAGGAATTAAGTAAGGACTTAATAAATATTTATTCACTGATGCTTCTGAACCTTCAGAGCTTTCCAGAAGACTAGACTGGTACTGAATTCCAACCAGGACAAGTCCTTTACCCAGACCCAAACCCAGGAGAGGAGATTACAGAGTTCATACCAAGAAGACAGAACTCAGACTTGGCTCTGGATTCCCTTCAGAATTACTAAAAGTTTACGAATCTCCAGCTTGAGCTGTCTTGGAGATCCTGGAACAACATAACTATAACAGGGGTTTGGTGCATGCCCTCATCACCTAAAATGGTATCACCTGTGTGGGAGTACTTGGAAGAGGAGGACTGGCACATGTGTAGATATTCTGGTTGGCCAATCATGTGGTTGGGAGCAGCCTCTTTGACTCGGCTGTGTAGCCAGAATGGTGATATGTCTTTAAAATTATCTGATTGAGGCAGTCTATCTGTATCTCCCCTCCCTTCTCCTCTCCTCCCCTCCCCTCTCCTCTCCTCTCCTGTCCTCTCTTCTCCTCTCCTGTCCTCTTCTCTCCCTCAGCAGGGCAGTGCATGAAGCCCACCTCCCTTCCCCACCCCCTCTCCAGGCCATGGCCCTGAGAAACAGACTTGGGGTTTTGGCCTTTCTTGGTCATTTTCACATCTGTGTGGTGGAGGAGAGTTAGACTCAGGTTATCTCCCATAACTGGGGTGCACTATTTTTTTATTAAGATTTTTTATTTTTAGTTTACAACACTCAGTTCCGCATGAACCTGAGTTCCAGATTTTCTTCCCCTCCTCCCCCCCTCTCCCCGTGTGGAATCCGCTAGATCTTCTACATATAACTTCACATGGAACTTATTTACACAATAGTCAAGTTGTAAAGAAGAATTATTACCGCTGGAATGAATCATGAGAAAGAAGAAACAAAACCAAAAAAAAAAAAAACCCAAGAGAAAAAAAAAGGCAAGCATAAAGTGTGCCTCAATCTGCATTCAGACTCTGGATGTCGATAGCTCTCTTCATCGTGAGTCCTTTGAAGTTGCCTTTGAACCTTGCGTTGCTGAGAAGAGCTAAGGCTATCAAGGTTAATCATCACAGAATCCATCTATCTGTGGCTGTGTATAATGTTCTCCTAGTTCTGCTCTGCTCACTCAGCATTATATTGTGTAGGTTTTTCCAGGTTATTATGAAGTCTGTATCTTCCACTGGGGTGCACTATTAAAAGACTATACAAACAAGGAAGGAGGAGGGGACTAGGAGACACAAACTTCACTTTCATATGAACTGGTCAAAAGAAAAAAGAATGCACATAGAGTTCGGTGCAGAAATACATTTTATTTGGCAGGGAAAATAGAAAGGAAAGGGAATAAAGGAGAGGTTAATAGAACTGAGGGTAGATTAGAGGAGATCACTCCTCAACAAAACAATGCAGGAAAGGGAAGAAAGGGTAAAAGCCTATGAAGTAGGCCTTTTTTCTGTCTTCTGTATGGTACTTTGTCTCTTCAGGTTTTTTTAGCTTAATCTATTTGAAGGCGACCCTATTTCCACATTCCTCCCCTCTTCCTTAGTCCCCTCTCCCCTTTGTCACTCCTTTCCCTAGTTTTGCTTAGCTTACTCTGTTTTCTTTCTTCCTTTTATTTAATTATCTAAATCTTCTCTTTTTTTCCTTTCAGTTAAGTAGTCGAGGAAAATCCCCACTTTTCCTCCTCTTCGTTTTGTTTGTTAATTTTTGTATTTAATTTCCTGTGGCTTTTTCTAAAAAGGTTTTCTTTCCTTCATTCTTTTCAACATTTTGTCTACTCTAAACTTTTATTCTTTGATTCATGACTTATTTTAATCCTTTAGTCTCTAAATCAAAGGGGATAATATCTATAAAGCTCTTGGTACAGTGCCTGGCACTTAGTAGGCACATAATAAAAGCTTGTTCTTTTTCCACCCCTCCCTCCCACCCACCTTTTGTGGCTCCAGTTCAAGTTTCTAAAATGTCTATTTTGAGTTTCATCTTCTAAACAGTTTTCTTGTTACTGCTTTGTAACTCTTGCCTTCTGTCCCTCTTTTTTCTGTTAAGTCATATATGCCATGAGCAGAGGCTCCGATCCTAGACTCGAGACAGGGGCCAGGAGCCGCAAGGAGAGAAGATCCAGAGTTGACAAGACTGCCAGCTATTGGGCAATAGGTTAGTGAGCTGGGGAAAACTGATTTTCCTCCCCATCTCCCCCAATTTCTCTTGTTTCTTAACTGTCATCTAGAATACACACTTTTGTATGAGCCTGATTGAGAATTCAGCAAGCCTGAAGTACAGTCTAGAAAGCTTCTTGGCCCAGGTCAGCCATTAACCTCGTTCCTCTCTGGACTCTTTCTCTACTACATCCCAGTAGCCTTCTCATTCAGGAAGATTCCTCTTTCCTTGCAGTTTTCTGGTGCTGGAAAATTCCTCTCCTCCTTTGGTCTCTTCCTCTGATTGGTCAGTTCCTCCTGGAATTTTAGGAAGAGGCCCAAGCTAGCCATTCCTTTATTCCTCTCTGGGTTCTGCTCCTGACTCTCCAGAATTCTTTCTCCACCATGTTCCTACATGGGTACCTTTCTTCCCCTTTCTGGGCTTCTTTTTTATGTGTTGTCTTCCCTGTTGGAATGTGAGTTCCTTGAGGGTGTGACAGGACCAGGTTTTTATTTTGTGACTCAATTTCTCTAGCCTTCCATCTATAATATGGATAGGTTTTACAGAAGACAAACCTGTCCCTGGGACCTGCCTCAGCTTCTCTGATATAGCTTCTCATTCATTTGCGGACATAAAAAGTCCCAGCCTAGAGTCTGGGCCTTTCAGACTTGATGAGCACCAAACCCCATGTGAGTCACCATACCCTGATCACCACTAACCAGATGAATTTCCAGATGAACATAAGAGGGGCTGGATTTAGAGAAGTTGTGTGTCACTGTGTCCTCGCTGCCTATCTTTGATGTGTTAGGGCAAAGTAAACCTCCTTTCGTCAATGTTCAATGACTTACTAGACCTCGTTCCATCCCAAAGTTGAACCTGAATTGAGAGTCCTACCTCCAACAGCAGACTTTATTATTTATTCACAGCACTTAGCACAGAGCCAGGCACACAGTAAGTGCTTAATAAGTGCTTGTTGTTGACTTGTTGACTTGTTCCCTTATTACTTTCCCATGAGTCAGCAGTGAATGTCAGTAGGATTGCATTTGACTTCCCCCTGAGATCTAAAAGGAGAAGGTTTAGGAGATGTCTGGATGTGTATGTCTCCATTTGATCTAGTTCCTCTTCACTTGAGTTTATGCCAGAGGCAGCTAAGTGGTACAGAAGGTAGAGTGCTGGTGTCAGGATGACCTAAGTTCTAAACCAGCCTTAGGCACATTAGCCGTGTCTGGGCAAGTCACTTAACTGGTCTGCCTCAGTTTCCTCTTCTGTAATATGGAGATAATGATAACACCTTCCTCCCAAAGTTGTTATGATTATAAAATGAGATAATATCCAATTGTTTCAATATCTTCACTGATAACTTATTATTTACTCAGCGTGTATGTGGGATTAAAACATTGGCACTGTAGTTTGCTTCCTTCTCCACTCACTGCCCTAACATTCTTCCTCTGAAGCAGAATGTGTAGTTCAGCCATCTCATCAGTGTCCCTAGATTTTTTAAGGGTCTGCCAACTTGTCATGTCTTTGGCAGTATATTTACCAAATTTATCTTTGGCTTGGGTATGACTGAAGGTTTCTTCTAGCTGCCCCATCTCCTTTCCTTTTCTGTCCCCATTGAGTAATTAATATATTAATAATCAATTAAGAGGCATTTGTTAAGCACCTACTAAGTGCTAGGAACTATGCTAGGTTAAAAGTACAATTATTTAAAATGTTTTTAATTTTTAATTTAATTTATTTATTATTATTTTAATTTTTAATTTCTGTTTTCTCAGATTCACTGTATAGATTGATGAATGCGTGAAATGCCATCTGATGAAGGTTGATGCCATGGACAAACACGGAGGATAATTATATCTGCAGTCCTGCCACCAAAAGCTAACAAAATTTAGCCAGTTAGTGGACACAGCGACTAAGATGGAAACCAGTACATCCACAAGGAGGGAATTTACCTGGGAAAGATTGAAGGCAAAAGGGAAAGGGGATGGCAGGGGATTGAGATGGACAAACAATGCCATGGAAACAACGAACATGAACTTGGGCAGACTTTGAGAGATAGTGGAGGATAAAAGAGCCTGGGCTACTATGGTCCATGAAGTCATGAGAAGTTAGATGCAACCGAACAAAAACAAGCTCCAAGAACCACTTGCCAGGAGCCCCACCCCTCTTGGGATTTAATGGTGAAACCTAGTTTTGTTACCCTCTCATCTCAGGCAGAGACATCAATAAACCAGACAAAATGGCGTTCAGGAGTAAGATCCATATAGGCAGGAGCTGAGGGCTTGGGCTGGAGCCTTCAATATGTAGTAGTAGTCACCACCTGTGGTAGTCACTACCTGTAGTAGTCATTACCTGTAATAGTCACCACCTGTTTGTTAAGGGCCCAGGGGGCCTTGAATGTACCATTTCCATTCAACAATAGAAAACTCTTGTGACCTACTCACCTTGTTTGAAAGAGACCATCTTGCATTATCCAACTCATAACAGGCAACTTTGGGTGAAGGGTGATAGCGTGACCTTGTATCATCTGCTTAGTAGCAACTAGGAGAACAATTGCTTTTCAAAAAGATTATAGTGGTAGCTGCTTTTGACTCTAGAAACCTTATGGCCATTTGGTCTGGCCACCCCTAGGTGTCTGTCAAAATCCACCTTGCCAGTGTCAGAAGCTCTTTCTGAACTGTATCTGGAATCATCTGGGTAAGAACTTCACTGAGTGGGCTGAATCCTGGATTCTCTTGGGTTAATTTCCTACTCCTTGTCGCTCATATGGGTCACCGTTCAATCCAGAGTCTCAGCCATTATTGCCGCATCTGGCCCAATCAACATTTTATCATCAATGCAGCTATTCCCATAAGTACCTTTAGGAAGGGAAGTCTCTTTTAGGTCTTTGCCCATCAGACCATGGCAGTATGAGAGCGAGTACAGATAGCCCTGGGGAAGGACAATGAAAGTACTCTTTCCCAGCTGAAAGCAAAGTGGTCCTGACTAATCTCAGGAACAGAGAAGGCGTTGGCAAGGCTGATATCCCAATACCACTCACCCTAGGCCTGGGCTACCTGGCTACCACATTGCCAAGATCAGGAACAGCTGTAGCAATGGGCATGATGACTTTGTTTAGCATCCCGTAGTCTACTATGAGCTGCCAGGTGCTATCTGCCTTGGGTATATGAAGTGCTCCAACCTCCTTCGTCTTCATCACCAGAGAGGAAATAGCTTTTACACCTCTCTCAGGATCCAGTATTGTTTGATATTAGCTATATAGGATCGTTTGGGTAACTCCAAGAGTGGCCATTTGGTTCTTCCCACAATAACCCACATAGAACTTGCCAAAAGGTCCTAAAAGGTTACTGACTTCCAAGAACTCATTATGTTCATTCCCACACTATACTCCTTCTGATTGATCCACATAGGGGGTCTTCCACCGGAGGAGGGATGTCTCTCCCCTCAGTGATCTGCCTCTCAAAACCTCCTAATGGAAATTAGAGTGTTTTTACATGTTAGTTTAGTGTCCTCTGGTATTATAGTAACCTAGCTGCTGGTGTCCAGCAGCTCCTCATATATGTGACATCCCATCACTCTCTGGCATATGGCCTTGAGATCTCTTGAGGTCCTACAACTATGGCTTTCCTAGCCTCAGAGAAACCCTGGCCTTGGCCTGAGGCAGATTCGTCTCCAAAGTCCCTCAAATGCCACTAAGGTTGGGAACCTTAGGGGATACCTTAAATTTAGGAGAGGTAAAGGGCTCTTACTGTCTCTGTCCTGGGATTTACAGATACAATTTCACTAGCACCTCCACATAAGCTATTTTCTTATAAGCTGTTTTCTTATCAACCATTTTTCAGAAGCCACACCCAAAGCTCCTTGCAGGAGAGCTACTCTGCCCGTCTGGCAGGGTGGTTGAAATAGGACCTTCTTCTACTATCCTCAGAGCACCTATTGGCATCCATAGCTCTGTTTGCTCTGATCTCTCCCAATCTTTCATTCAAATATTATCAGTTGAAGTGCCCAGGCTTGTATGGTTATGTCTACTAAGTCCTGTAGCTAACGTTGGCCTTAATTCTGGTGGGGTTCCACTCAGAAGGTGAGACTTAATTGCTCCCAAGGCAGGTCAGACATAGGGTGTGGCAGGCCATGGAGGAACTGCATAAATCCAATCAATCAAACCTCATTCCCTTCCTTAACTTCACCCCTTCCCCTGCAGATCACTATTGGAAAGCCAGCTTCGAAAGGACTCATCTTTACAGAGCCAGATACAAGTAACTTACTATCTCAGCCACCTAAAAAGGGACAAAAGGCACTCCCTGTCTGGAGCATCTAATTGATTTAGCTAACTTGTAAGGTCTTGGAGAACCCTGCAAGTCCATGAAATTGGCAGAATCTCTGAATTGGCTTTATTAAATAATGCTCTCGAGAGCCATTGCTCTGACGACTCATCAGGTTGCTGTTTAAAGTTTTTTTTTATAACCTAGAAAATTCCTTTGTAGTAAAAGCTGGCTCACCCTGTGCTCCCCGAAGGAAGAAGTCACACTCTGAGGTACAGTAATAGGGTAAGCCTGGAGTAACACAAGTGAAATTCCTGTCTTTTCCTCACTTCCACTGGGCAACAGGTATGTTTACATAATTGCCCTGGTTGGTGGGGGCGGGGAGAACTTGTAAAGACAATTTATCACAAGCTCCTGTTGCCTGAGAGTTAGTCAGACTCTGTGATGGACAGGAGGAATAACTAATGGACAATTAGCTTAGTGGACTCTTAGCAAAAGAAATGGCCCACCAGTTGTACAGAGTATTTGAATGTGATGTTTCAAGTGATAAAGACTTTGTATATTGTAACCCTAAAAACTTTTCCTGGAGATGGAGGACCTAGAGAAACCAGAGGCAGCATCTTTCCTGTCTAGAATTTCAGCTTTAGAGACTCCTAGGTTACAGGGCCTAGAAATGCTCAGAGTGAACCAAGGTCAGGTTTAAGAAGGTAAGTACATAGATGGTGGTAACTGATGATAAGTCTTTGACGTAAATTGTAGTGTTAAGCAGGGTGGGACTTTTTTACCGTTTTCTCTTTTGGAGCACTTAGGTAATCAAGTGCCTTTGATGAGTCTGGGTTCTGTTTTTTTGATTAAATCGGGAGTCCTTGATGACCTGCTTACATCAAGGGAAAGCCTAGTTCATGTAGGTCTGAGTCACATGGTTGTGACGCCTTTTGACGCTGAACAGAGTATATAAACTCAGAGGTTAGCGTTTGGAGCTCTCGCTCACTGGAAGAATATCATGTGATTTGACTAGACAAGACTCTGGGCAGCTGTTGTTAAGACCACCCCCCACCCCCACCCGGCTTTGGAAAACCCAGATGTTGGTGCTTCTCTGTTGACTATGTATATTGTGGTTTGGTTAGACAGAAATGTTGATCTGTTTATATTGTCTCTGTTTGTATTTCCTCTGAAATTCAGGGTGCTGGCTTTTCCCCCTGAACTAAGTGAATGATCTAAATATGTTTGATTAAAGTGAGATTGTTAACCCCTGCTTTCCTTAGAAAAGCAGATCAAAGAACTTGTGATGGCAGCCCTTCTGTGTGCTGGTGTTGTTGGTCTTACACAGCCACATCAACTAGGGGCAGAAAAATTTCATGGTCATAAGGGAGCTAAATCTCCCCCTATCTTTGACCATAATGACGTGTTACCCAAAAGGTATCGAGATAACAATACTAACATTTGCCCTTGTGACGTGTCTTGCATATAATTGCATGTATAGTTGCAAATGTTAATAATTTCATGTTTCTCAGTTATGCTTCTGTTTTATTTTGCTGTTTATGTTTATTTGCTAATATGCTACTATCATGTATTTACTATAGCTGTGCAATTCCAGTCTTTGTTTATTTTCCTATATGTCAACATTTATGCATGCTTGTTACTATTTAGGCCTATTAATAGTGTTATTGACAACTGTGCTTTTTAAAAAAATATTTATGACTTTTTGCTTTTGTACTGTATTCATGCATGTACTCTCATGATGTCAACATGTAATACATTTTGGAAGCATAATAAAAACTGAAAATATTGAGAATTAATATTAAGAAATAATATTTTCTCTCACTTAAAACCATTTCTAGACTTTTTCCTTTAGGAAAGCAAGTAGAACAAAAAGTAAGTCCCTTCTAAAGGAAACTGATTAAGAAAGAGAACCAATCCCAACTCTTGCTTAGTTCCATGCCTTGCCTATGCCTTGATGCAATTGTCTAGGGACCTACCAAGCGAAATGCACTCTACTATTATTCAGAAAGGATTGCAATATTGACCTCAGGCGATCAATATTGATCTCAGGGAGGAAATTCCTTTCCATTCTTTGAGGGGAATGATCAAGGAAGGAACTGAGTTATTGTAGTAGAAGGTTAAATTATTTTTCTGGAATGTTAACCCAAAACTGTATTTTCCTTGTTTAAGATCCCTATGTCACCTCAAATTACTTGGGCATGGAAAGGCGTAGGAAACTTTGGACATTTCTCTCTCTAAGCTAGAAATGCTTACATATTAGATTGATATTTAATATAGATTTTTTGGGCAGACTTGTGCCTAAAACAAAGTATTCATACTGTTCTTTGACAATGCCCTGCATGTAACAGGCATGATGCTTTGAATTTTGCTACTTCTGCTTAAGGGGAAGCACCAGGCCTAGAGTCAAGAAGATCTGAGTTCAAATCTAGCCTCAGACACTTACTAGTTGTACGACTCTGGGCAAGTCACTTAACCTGTATTTGTCTCAGTTCATCATCTGTAAAATGGGGACACGCTAGAGAAGGAAATGGCAAATCACCCCAGTATCTTTGCCAAGAAAACCCCAGTGATCATGCCCACGGTGTTCTGTAGAAGTGGACATGAATTGGACAGAACTGGACATGATTGAACAGTAACAATGTCTGCTAAATGTAGTGATGTATATTTGATATAAGTGGCATGATCACTACTGGTGTCAGACCAATAATCATTGTCATTTTAAGAGGTGTTTATTTTGATGCCACATCCTCTTACCTCAGATTCGGTATATTTTGCGCTGTACCACAAGACCTCTAGAAGCATATGCCCATAGGTAGAAAGACATGACTAAAAGTTCCCGAAGTTCCTGTGACTTTTGACCTCTAGGGGACTTTCGCAGCTAAGTGGAGACCGTGTGAAGGAGCAAAATGGAAGCGGTGTGGGGATGATGGAGAGGCAGGGTAGAGAAACTTCTGGTACTCCCTTCAGGACCATTAAAGCACAGAGCACAGTCATGGCTGGTAGCCATTGTTCATTTGGCAAATGAGAGCAGAGGACAGTAGAGAATAGTAGAAATGGAGGTTGGAGCATGGGAAATATCCAGATAAAGGCTAGAACAAGGAACTGAGAACAGACTGGGCAGCTGTTGGGTTAGTGAGATGAACAAATTCAGTCTACTACATTTTTTTTTCACCTTCCATCTCTGGAGCAAGAGCAGGAGAGCTGATCTTCTTATGTGTTCACCATTTATTACTTGTTTCTCCTCCAAACCAGTGTGTGTGTGTGTGTGTGTGTGTGTGTGTGTGTGTGTGTGTGTTTTGGCAGAGAGAAAGCTACAGGATGTTCCTAAAGTCTGGACTCATTGGCAAAAATGCATATTTTCAAGAAATGAAAATGAAATTTTCAACAACATTTTATTTAATTGGAATATTAACAAATAACATCTTCAATATGATTTCCATCATTTGTGATGCAAAAGTTGATGCGCTTTGCAATATTCACATGAACTTGATGCAGTAACTCCACATTGCCATCAATTTTAGCACTTTATGCGATTAATCAAGTGTATTGCATCTGTGATTTTCATTGAGTACAACCTCTCCTTTAGTATACCCCAGAAAAAGAAGTCACGGGGGCCAAGGTCTGTTAACATTCCAAATATTTCAAAATATGCATTTTTGCCTATGTGTCCACACTTTAGGGGCACCCTGTGTTTGTCCCCTCTCCGCTGCAACTGAAATGGTGGACATTTGGAAGCTTTATTCATTTGTTTACTTCATTTCTATACTATATAATACTGCTATTTAAAAAAAAAACACCTCAGTTGGTTATTCACTTACAGAGAATTTGACGATGCATAAGTGGAATGGAACTGAAAGCAGCATAGCTAAACCCAAAAGGAACTGTAGGATTTTCTTAAGGCAGGTTGGCCGGGGGCAGAGTCATTAAAGAAAGAATATTTGCTTTTAATAATAATTTTCCAGAGTGCCTATTTTTATGTTCAGATTGTAGCCAAGAGCTTTCCCTTTTGAACTCAGAAAGACATGACCAAAGAAGCCTTAAAATGATTGATTCCCACAGTTGTGGGGTTTGGGTACAGTTTTTGAGCCTTCTATTCTGAAGCAGCTTAGGCTAAGCTTTGTTTGAGGATTTCTGGTAAATACACAAACTCCTTGGGACCTTGTTCTTATGTCTTCCCTTCCCTCCACAGGACTTATATTAGGAACTTGACTATGAAAGGAAGAGATATAGGATGGGTTGATTAAGGGAATTATGGGGCTAACTAAAGGGTTTTTTTTTTAATATAAGATAAAGAAGACAAAAGCATGTTTGTAGGCATCAGGGAGCAAGCTAGTAAATACGAACATATTGTAGGTGAAAAAGAAAAGGAACAATAGACAGGACAAGCCTTTGGGGGAAAAGGGAGGAGGGGATGGTACCAAGGGCACAAGATCAGGATTGGTTTTATCAAGAAGAACCACCTCTTAGGGGCAGCAAGGTGGTGCAGTGAGTAGCCCTGGAGTCAGGAGGACCTGAGTTCAAATGTGACCTCAGACACTTGACACACTCACTAGCTGTGTGACCTTGGGCAAGTCACTTAACCCCAATTGCCCTGCCTTCCCTCCTGCAAAAAAAAAAAAAAAAAAGAAGAAGAAGAACCAGCTCTCCTTGAAGCAAAGGTCAAGACTACAGAATCTGGTTTAGAGAAGTTTTGGGCTGAAGAGCAGGAGGACAGAAAGGGGTAGTGAGAGTAAGTCAGGGTGAGCCAATCGCTGTCCTAAGCAGTTTACAAACATTACCTCATTTGGAAAGTAGGTGGCTCCTAGTATTATCTTCGTTTTACAGCTGAGGAAACGGAGTCACACCGCATTGAAGGGATTTGCCCAGGGTGACACAGCTAGGAAGTGTCTGAGGCTGGATTTGAACTCAGGTTTTCCTGACCCCAGACCCAGCACTCTCATGCACTGTGCCCCTTAGCAGCCTAGTGAGGACAGAGTGGGTCAGTTCACATTGCTTCATTTGCCTCTCAAACCAATAATTTTATTCACCTTTCCCATTTCCCCAGCTAGCCCTTCCCCATTGCCTGAAGGTTCTTCTTTTTAACAGTTTTGTGGGAAGTGATAATTCCATCTCTGACTCTCACCTCCTCCTTCGGCCTCCACGACTCGGCCTCTTCTCTCCTCTTCGCCTTCTGGCAGGGACTAGAGGGACTGTTGGGGCTGGGACAGGGGGGGCAGGTCCAGGGGCAGGGCGGATCCCGCTCCCCTGAGGAGGCTTGTAGACCAAGTGAAAGATGAAGGCATTACAGTACCTAAGGGAAGAAGTGAGATCAGGACCAGGGATGTGGATGAGAGGGTGCAGGGCTGAAGGTAGTCAGGTTTCTGAGTGGAATTTTACAGATAGGAGATTACAAATCTGGGTGTATGGAGTGGGGTGTTAAAGGGGGTGGAAGAAATGGGCACCATGAAAAGGGTCATCAAGGAGGAAGATATATGAGAAGCCTAGGAGCCTAGGAACGGAAGGTTCAGGATGATAATAGGGGAGTGTTAGGGAGCAAAGTAGTAGTGGGGAAGGAAAGGACAAGGGATTGAGGGGGTGCCCCTGCTGAGAGAGAAGGGCTTCAAGCACCAGTAGAACCCCTCACCAAGGCATGCAGTTGTCTGCGGCCCGGAGGCGGAAGGGTGATCGAAAGGGGTTGGGCTGTGGGGGGCTGGTCCCCCCTCCTGTGGCCCCAGCCATGGTCTGCTCATCCATGACACAGCTGTACTCACTGCTCTCCGTGAAAAACGCAGGGACTCGAAGAGACTGGAGAAGAATGTTCAGGATTAGAGTCCCCTTTTAAGCCTCCCCATGTGGGGAGTATCTCCACCCCCAGAGATTCTTGCCATAGGAAAAAAAATCAGAGGATAGGGACACAGAAGCACTTCACTCTTTGTCCACACTGGAGAACTAGAGAGGAGGGGGAAATATCTAAGATAAAGGGCAAGATCAAGAGATACCTAAAGACACCCAAAGAGTGAAAAGGTGGGCAAGGGTGGTCAGTAGCAGAAAGAAGGGAGAGGGGGATAGTGTCCACCATAGTCCCTTCTCCCCTCTCCGTCCACGCTTTCCTTTCCATTCTCTATACCTGTAATCGAGGCAGAGAACTCAACCAGGTGTCCTTGAGACCAAAGCCAGAGTTAAATCCTGAGGAAGAGGCAGAAGGGAGAAAGTGAAGAGAGTACTCCAGCTCCCTTCTCCCCATACACACACACACACACACACACACACACACACACACACACACACACACACACACACACACAGGCAGATGTGCACTGTATTGGTAATTAAGGTGGGACTTTTTTACCGTTTTCTCTTTTAGCACTTATTTCATCTAGTGCTTGATGAGTCTGGCCTTTGTTTCTTTGATTAAATCAGGAGTCTTTGATGACCTCCTTGTCTCAAGGGAAAGCCTGGTTTACATGGGTTTGAGTGACATGTTTGTGATGCCAGAGGCTTTTAGGCCACATGGGTTTGAGTCGAACATTGTCTTTGACCTTGAACAAGATATATAAACCCAGAGGTTGGCATTCTCCCTTGAGGGCTCTCAGTTACTGGAAGAGTGGTGTGGGACTGTGGGCAGCCATTTTCAGAGCCCCCAGCTTGTAAATCCAGATGTTGATGCTTTCCTGGTAACTACGAATTGTGATCTGGACTGTTTATATTGTGTATGTTTGTAATCTGTTTGTATTTGCTTTGAAGTTCAGGTTGCTGGCTTTTCCTCCTGAACTAAGTGAAATATTTGTATGTTGGATTAAAGTAAGATTGCTAACCCCTTAACGTTGCTTTCCTCAGTAAAGCAGGTCAAAAGAATCTATGTTAGCAGCCTTCTGTGTGCTGGTTGTTGGTTTTACACAGCCACAGTAGCTGCTAGCAAGACTGTTGCTACAAAATTGCATCGTTGTGCAGGATCTGAAGATTAAAAGGAAAGTATGGAGTTTTGGGGTGCTGAGATGGTGGTTGAATGCTTCCCAGTTATTGGCTTGCTCTTTGTACTTGTGGTGGCTATGGTTCAATGGAGCCCCAGGAGCAACAGAGGCCTGAAGGAGAACAGGCAAGTAGCAGTGACCCGAAGGAGGGGCCCTGGGAAATAACCTCTCCTTCCCCCTCCCTACCCCACTAGCGTTTGGAAGGATCCAGGCTGGAGCAGCGGCTGTGGGAGGAGAACAAGCTGAGGCTTGGGGGCGGGTTGAATGGCCTGAGCGAGGGCTTGAGTTGATAAGCCTAGCTCTGGAGGACTGTGATGGGAGGGTGAATGTCTGGAGATTATATCATATGACAGATTTTGAAACAGGAACAGAGAACTGCCTTTGGACAGACCTGAGAGAAAAATCAGAGAATGGTCTTTGTGCACACACACACACACACACACACACACACACACACACTCCACAAAGTCATTTGGGCCTCTCACCAATGACCAGGTCAGGCTTGGGTCCCTGAAGTAGGTGGTAGGGCCGGGCAGAAACCTTGATCTGAAGATCTCTACGGCTTCCCTTCTCTTTAGCTCCTGAGCCTGGACGAGCAGATACACCTGAGCCTGGACGGACAGACACTCCTGATCCATCCTGGTGGAAGGAGATCAGAGACAGCTTGAGGCAAGGCTTTTGGATACGGATTAAGAGAGGAAGAAATGAAAGTGAGAGAAAAGATGAGTTATGGGAAAGAAGAACACAGACTCTTCTGTGGCTGTGGTGGGGCAGAAGCTGTGTCTGGACTGTATCTGATACTCTCCGTTCAGGGTAACTCTCTCTCCCCAGGACCATCTTACCCTCTGAAGGGTAAAATGTTGCTGATCATTTTCAGGAGGCAAAGCACCACCTACAAATTGCAGCTCCAGGGCCACATGAGGGAGTAGAACAGAGAGCTCCTAGGGAGAAGAATGGGGAATGTTACACCTGACTGTCTACCCCTTCCCCCAACCACCACAACACTCTTGTCCTCTCCCCACCTCCATCCAGTCCAGTTCCTTCTGAATGTCCTCGGTATCTGCCTCTTTAACTTCCCTACTTGACCCTAAGGGACAAGGGTCAACTATTCCCACCCCCCTCTTCTAAGACCCAGGTGTCTGGGTTTTTTTTTCTTTCAGCTCACTCTCATCAAAGACCCCTATACTTCAGCTTCCCAGAACCTTCAGGCACTCAGCCATCTGCCTCCCTTAGTACCTTCCATGTCAGAAATCAACTAGTCCCATCCACCCCGTCTATTTTCCTCTTGAGTCTCACCCAAAACACCATGATGAGATCAAACTCCTTCCCAGCCTCAACCACATGGATTTTCAAGGACTGTTTGTTTTGGATGTTCAGCTCTGGGACTAGGGGTATATGTGGAAGGGGAGAGAGGGAGGGACAGTTTATTAAATGAATAATCCTTCAACCCTTCCCATTCTGTCTTCTATCTCCACCCCTCTACCTCTTCTTACTTCAGTTTGACCCCAACCCCCTTCACTGTTTCCCCCATCTCTAGTGCCTCCCAACTCCACCCATCTTCTCTGTTCTTTTCTTACAAGACTGGGGCACCAGGTGGGTAATAACATAGTAGACAGTCAGTGGGTAGGTAAGGAGAACAGCCAAGGGAGAGTCCAGGCCCAAGCCACGCCATGCATAGTAATCTTGCCAGGAACCTGGTTGTGGTGGGGAGATGAGGAGGGGTGAATGGATGGGTAGATGAAGTCTTATTGTGAGATATAGGTCTCCAGCCTTGTTTACTCCTCCCCATCACATCACTCATTGTTCTTAGGGACTCAGAGAGCAAGACCTCTAGCCTCTGGTTCCTGTCTTCCCCACCTTCCTCTCCTCCTTTCAGTGATGAAGGTGTCTAATTCTCCTCACCAAAAGGGCCTCGAGGTGGGTCAGGAGGCACTGGAGGCATCAGGGGGGGGCCATCTCCTTGAAGTAGCTGATAAGGATCTCCTGAGAGAAGAGATAGGTAGGGGTGGAGGAGGGATCCCCATTAGCTTAACCCTCCTTATCCCCTGGAGGCAGGGGAACCCTGGGCTGGTGTCTCTGGATCTGGGAGGAGGGAGAGGGACTATGGTTAATCATCACCATGGAGGAGCTGATCTGAAATTACACTTAAGAGGCATTTGGATAGGAACTGGGAGGTGGGGATGGGGGATGGGGGAGGAGTGACTAAGGGGGAGAACCTCTTTCTGTGAATTAGTGGGCTAGGAGAGGTGCTGGGGACAGAATGGTCCTGAGGTGGCCCTTGTTTGTGTACATGTATGTGTTTCAAGTGGATTTGGAGGGAGCTAGGAAATTTTCTCTGAAACTCCTGTCCCCTGCCAACCCCCACCACCTCAGCTCCCTTTGATATGTGGTCTACCCCACCACCATCAGAATGTCAGCTCCTTGAGGGTAGGGACTGGTCTTTCTTTTTGCTCTTGTTTGTATTCCCTGCCTTAGTACAGTGCCTGGCACTTAGTAAGAACTTAATAAATGCTTGTTGCCTGTTGCCTAGGACATCCTCTGGCCCTCCCTCCACCTCCTCCCTGTAATACCCTCCCATATTTCTCTAGTTGCATCCCCTATGGTCTTTGGAACAGGATAACTACAAGCAAGGCTGGGAGGAGGTGATAGGAAAGAATGGGTCACAGCACCACCACCCCTCCCCAAGCCTCCCAGGATGCCCTACGAACCACTGAGAAGGAGGCTGAGGGGAGGCCCATTGCCTGGGGGGTATCCTGGGGCAACAGGACCTGGGAGGAGCATGCTGAGTTGAGTCCAGTAGCCTCGTGTGAGGCCTCGGGAGGCCAGGAATGCCTCCTTATTAAACATCTCGCTTGTTACCTCTGGAGGAGCAGAGAAGGTATTGAGGGCCCAGATATCTATCTTCCTGGCACCAAGGAGTTTTGACACACTAACCTAGACCCTAGTATTTTGTACCCGAGTGCCCACACAAGACATCCCTCTTCTGGCCCCCAGCCTCAAAGTATCCCCTTCCTTTCTCCACCAAACCCTGCATTATTTTATCTTAGGAGTCCAGTATCTTTTCCTTTCCAAGTTCCTTGGTCCGTTACATACTCTCTAAAGGCCTAGTTCTTGGCCCCCCAGATTCCCCCAGGGGCTCAGGTATTCCTGGTACCAGCAGTGTAGGTGAAGGGCAAGGCTGCCAGCTCCCCAGCCCGCCCCATGAAAGCTGCAAGTCTTGGGCACCAGAATCGATGGCTCACATCATCTGGCCTGCGTCTCCAGTCAGCCCAGACACAGGTCTCCCCACAGTACAGGACTGCACCACACTGGGGGCTGGAGGAGATGGACCAAAGGTAGAATAGTTAAGGGGAAGGACAGGACACATAACCTAACAGACCTGTCCCTCTCCACCTTCAGCGTCTAACTCCTACTCATGACAAATGCTCACCAGGGCATCAACTTCACTTCAAAACTGTGTCTGTGACACACATGGCAGGCACGGGCACGGAGTGAGGCAAAAGTGAAGCCAGGACGGGGGCCCCATGTCCTCATTGGGGCTTTGGCTAGCTTCACCCCAAGCCTTGGGACCAAGCTTTCCAGCTCCCTGGGTAGATAGGAAGATGAATTTCAGCATGAGAATCCAGCCCTCTACCCCATCAGAAGCTAGCACATGGAACACCCAGGTCCCAAGCTCCCCTCCCCAGTCCCTATATTCCTCAGGGATATGGGCATACACACCCTCCATACCCTTCTGAAATCAATGCATTTAGGACCCCATGTTTCCCCTCTCTCCTTCCTGTGCCATTTTCCACACCCTTTTGGGACCCACAGCTCTGTACCGATGTAGCTGGGGGTCTCCCACTGTGAGCTGTCGGGGTCTTCTAGGATCTCCAGCTCCCATAGGGCAGGCCATACTGTGGCAGAGGAGAGTATAAGCTCTTTGGGCCAGGCCCTCAGCCCCAATGGCCCTGCCTCCACTCCCTTGGGGTCCACCCATCAGGAGGTCAATGCCCAGGATAGTGCCATGTTCATCAGTCACCAGAAGTAGGCAGGCCAGGTGTAGGGGGGCAGCATCTGAGAAAAGAGAGGGGAGAAGTCAGGTGAAAGGGAAGGAGGATTGGGGTTTGAGGAAAGGTAGAGCTGATGTACTATGTGGATTGGGGCTAGGGGTTCAGGGAAGAGGGGGAGCCTGAGAAGAGGCAGAAGCAGAGCTATAATTAAGAATTCCCATACATAGGGTAAATTCAGTAGAGTTGGGAGGATTGTCTATGCTCCTCTTCCCCTACCCCACACATCTTGCACATTAAAATCTCTTTTAATTCAACTAAAAATATTAAGAAATAAATATTTCTCTAGGCTAGTCCTTTTCAGATATACCACAAGGAAGAAAATTTTTATCACTACTTCTCAGGAAATTAAGACCTCCACTAAAAACCTCTCTGCTCTTTCTCTTAAGCCTAATCTTTTTCTTTTAGGAAAATGCGAAAAGGGTAGAGAAAGAAAGCTAAAGGTCCCAGAAAATGGGTTAAGGATGGTAACCATTTTTAGGAGAAATATCCCAGACCCAGTGGAGATCATTGCTTTCTCCCCATCCCCTGAAGGGATTACAGTAATGGCCTATTTAAGGACACCACTCTTAGTCCTCATTATCCCAAAAGGGATCTTTTTTGTTTGCTTTGGGTAACCCGGGACAAGCAGAGGGGGGAGATCTTGAGGAAAATGATTGTTTCAATTCTCCAGGAACTTTCCTGAAAGATTAAGTGACTATTTTTCTATTTGTTGATATAAAATGTCAACCCATTTTAAATTTAACCACATTTTATTATATTGTGAAATGCTCCTCATTCAGTATTCCTATAAATGTTACTTCAAAATGTCTTGTATTGGAGAGAAATGTCCAAGGGCATAAGAGGACTGTGTCAATGTGAATATTTCTCCAAGCAGAATAGAGCAAGGATAGGAACAGAGGCACTCTTGGTGGAGAGTGAGTAGTTGGGTCAAAACTGGGAGTAAGGTTGTATTTGGGCCTCTCACCACCTCTCTTGCCCCTTCTCTTCTCTGGCCCCATTTCCTCCTCTCCTCCATCCTCTCTGGTGTCCCCTCCGCTGCTGTCCTCTCCTGCCTCTTCCTCAGTATCTTCTGGCTCCCCAGGTGTCTCAGCATCCTGGGTGGGCTCCCGGCTAGTGGTGGCTTGTTCTCCTTCCTCCTCCAGTTCACCTTCCTCTCCACCCGTACCTTCCTCCTCCCCATCTTCTTCTTCCTCTCCATCTTCGAGGCTAACAAAGCTGACATAGGGGCTAAGGTCTCTGAGACAGAGAGGGGGCTCATCTCCCAAAAGACGGGCAGCGCCCAGGCCTGGTCCAGGTCCCTGCTTAGCACCTTGCCCCAAGCTGATCCCCACACTACGGTTGGGCAAGATGTGAAGGACCCAGAGGGCAGGGTCTGGGGGCAACCGTCTTACCTGGGCCTCCATCAACCTTGATCGACCCTCAGGGCCATTCCCCCCACCCACCCCAGTTCCCCGCTCTGAGGCAAACTTGCGGAACCAGCCAAATAGAAGGGCAGCAAAGTCGAGGAACTCATCCCGATAACCAGATACAAACTCCATGATTTCTAGGAGAGCAAAGGAGTCGAGTCACAGAGAAAGAAAAGGAACACAGGGAACTCATGTGAGGAACTGGAGTTGGAGTAAGAAAGGATGGAGTGAAGATAGGGAAGTAGGGACTATGATTTAGGGCTGGGCTGGGCTCATTAGGGTTAAAACTAAAGAGTGGATAGGGAAGAAGCCCCTGGATAGGAGTCTTGGGGATAGTGGCTGAAGAGTGAAGTGAAGAAGGGGGAGGGAAGGAGGGCTATGGTTTGGCATTAGAGTAAATGGGTCACTATTTAGGGTTAAGAGTGGAGGCTGTAAAGAAGGGAATAATAGTTGCTGAGAATAGGAAATAGGGGCTGGAGATAGAGGTTAACAGGGATTGAGTCAAAACCAGAAACTGAATCTAGAATGGAAATAATTTCATTCAGGGCTGAGTTTTTAGGTTTGTGCGAGGGAAACTGAGAAATGATCAGGAAAGAAAAGTGAATTTCATAACGGCCTATAATCAGAAAGTAGCAGGAAAAGGGCCAGGTTGCCCATCTGTCTAGGTCAGATTTGGATTGGATGTGTATGTACATGTTTGAGGGGCTCTCTATCTTTCTATTTCTATTTCTCCTCCACTATGTCTCCCCTACCTGCAGCGGCCGTCTCTGTTCGAAGGTAAATACTGTGGGGGCGTGGGGGAGGGTTGTGACATCACGCCCCCCCCCCCAACCTAGACCTAGCACCCTCGCGCAGAACGCCCCACCCCCACCCGGAGGCTAGATTCCCTTTACAACCCAGTGCGGAGTCTTTGGGCGCCAACACTCAAGTACTTTTTGTTTCTTTTATTTTTTAAAATGTCTTATGAACGCACTATTTTCTATTCTATACTTAACCACACTATTACCAAAAAAAAAAAAAAAAAAACCCCACCAAAAACCCAACAGTTAAGCAAAGGCTTTTTTCATTCTTTACTGAGAGCTTGTAACATTTTTGCACTTAAACCCTCCAATCCTCTACCAAGAGGAAAGCAGAATATTCCATCATCCCCTTATCTGCGATATTGACCTTTGGTAATAGTGACATCTGATCTGAGTGTTGTCTTCGTTTACATTATCGATCATTGTGTATACTGTTCTTTGGGATCTGCTTTCTTTTATCTGCGGGTTCAAACATGTCTCCCCAAATTTCCGAGGTTCTCATATTTATCATTACTCAAGGCATAATATTCTTTTATATTCAATTACCACCTTTAAAAATATTCCCCTAATGAATGGACACCTACTTTGTTTCTAAGGTTTTGCTACCACAAAGGTGCTGTTATGTATATTGACACATATGAGATCTTTCTGTCTTTGACTAGTAGTGGAATCGCTGGGTCAGAGGGTATGCACAGTTCAGCGACTTCTCTCATGTGTCCCAAATTGTTTTCCAGAATGACTAAATTAATTCCCAGACCCAGCAACTAATTTACAGTATAGTATATGTGAGCTAGTCTTCTTGCAACCCCTTTCACACTATTTCCATCTTTTGCTGCCTGTGCCCAGCTGAGGAGTGTTGAGGACACTTCGAAGTTCCTTCCTTAGTTGTCTCTCCTCTCAGGGAAGCAGCTGAATCCTGAATCTGTATTTCTTCTCCCCAGTCTTGAGAGCGCTCGTTTACTAGAGCCTACCACTGGGAAAAGGGGAAGTGAAAGTGCCTTGGGTTACCAAGCTCTGTCTGCAAAGAACCCCAGACTTCTTGTGGCACCCTTTCGATGCCCCCACTCCCTACCTACCCTAGTCATCTTTCCAGGCACTCCAGTCACGAACTTGGGGAAAATAGTGGGAATTTCCCGGTCTCAGCACCACCAAGTTTCTGCTCGCGGGAGTCGATTTCCATTTCTTTGCCTGTCCCAGCATGTTTGTTTCCTTTGCTTCCCAAAATCTGTGTCTGCCTTGTGGTCTCCCGGCCCTCCCACGCCATCCTCTCTCCAGTTGGGGAGGCAGATGTCGTCACTTTTTTTTTTCACCTTCTACCGAAACCAAAAATAACCCAACACCCCAGCCTAAATGAAGTAAAGGAGACTTTTAAGTCAGAGCTTTCTTCCTCTGAACTTTTGCTCTGGAGAGCCGGTCTCAACCTCTCGGGAGGCGGGGACCAGTGGGAGCTAAGTTATTGGGACCACGCCCCTGGCTGCCAGCCGTCCCAGGAGTTGGGGAATCCAGTTTATGGCTGGTAGCTCTGAGTTAGCCGTCCCAGGGCACCGGAGCATGAGAGGATCCTGGAGACCCCTGTTCTTGTTCCTGACGCTGATTCAGATAGGTTTGAGGGGATGGCGAATGGGTCGGGTTGAGAAACAAAGTGAAGGCGAGAGGGAATGACGGGACTGCGGGTTCTGGGGAGATAGCAGTGTCCTTTTGATTTGTGGTCGACTAATATCCCTGAGGGCCCAAAGGGCAAAGAGGCCCACGCACACATTGGGGTCCAAGGGGAAGGGCTCAGGAAGGGCGACCTGCCGGACACGTATAGGGAGAGAAAATTTGCGTATCTCTGAGGCGGTCAGACGCTCGAATTCTGGTCGGTGCGGAGGAAAAAAAGTTGTGCCAGGATGGGGGGCTGGGGTGAATGTGTGTGTTGGGAGGGTAGGGCGCGGAGAGGGGGGAGATGCTCGGCTTAGGTTTTCTTCCAGGTTGATGGTGTTGATTGGCCGGAGAGGAAGTACTGGTTAAACCACCTGAATCTTGCGGCTGGATAAGCTGGGATGTAGTTGCGGGGAAGGAATTGGGCAGGTGACTGTGGCACACCTGGGTCGTTACTATGTCCTCTCTCCCTCAGTCATTGGAAACCAGGGCAGCATTGTAGGAAGCTGTCCTTGTGACTTGAAGCTGTCCGATTCCCCGAATCCTGCACAGTGGCGATTACTCATTACTAATCTACAGGGATATGAAAGTTGCCACAACTACATAAGGTAGTACCCACCCAATCCCCCTTTTCCTCCCCGCCCCCAACTGCTCACTTGCTTCCACCAGATCTTTCCAGGCTGTTTTCTCCAGGAATCCATAGTACCCAGGGCCCAGGCTCTCTTAGACTCGGCCCTGCCCCGCTCCAGGTAAACTCTACCTTGACCAGTAGCCGGGGAATCCCAAGCTGTTTCATTGCTTAGGAATGAGGAAGGGAATTTGGAACTGAAAGTGAAAAAATGAATGTAAAAACGAAAACAATAAAGACCAATTTTTTCAGATTTGGAAAAATTGAGCCATATTGTATATACGGTTCAACTTTTAAGATATGAGAAAATAATCAGGTTGGGGCCATGTTGATATTTCTTCCCCTGTGCTTTCATTTCTATTGAAACTAGCAGCATGGCGAAACTGTAAGTTTCCACAGTAACTTCAGGAAATAAAAATGTCTTCTTAAAAAAAAAAATAAAGGAATGAGGAAGGGCCAACTGAGCTAGACTTCTAGCTGTGTAAAAGGGGGGGAAAAGTGAAACTTCAGAACAGGGAACTGAGGCAGTACACCTTCCCCAATTCCTAACCAGGTTCCGCCTGCCCAGAATAACTCTGTGTTCAAGCTCCAAAAACAGCTGGGTCCAGAAGCTAAGGACTTGCTTTGACAACCACGGTGAGAGTCCAGATAGCTCTAAACAACTTCTTCCCACCCTTCCCCATTATTAACATTATTTCTCTTCAGCTTTCTCTTTATTCAGTTTTCAGAGTTCTATCATCCCTTGATCTCAGGTCCTTCTCTTCTTCCCATCAGTTAATTCTGTTCCCTCACCTTCGCCTTTCTTTTGGCTTCCAGGTCAACTGTGTCTTCCTTTCTGCCTCCTCCCAAGCTATTGTTTTCCTTCCAATTCTCTCCTCAATTAAATTTAATAAACATTTTATACTAAGCAATTCAACAAGCATTTACTGAAATCCTACCATGTGCCAGGCACTATGCTAGATATTGAGTGAAGCTGCAGAGACAAAAAATGAAACGGTGGAAACAACATTCAATATACAAAGAAATTTTAGGGGAGAAGGCACTAACAACTGGGCTGATCAGGAAAGGGGGCAACTGAGCTGGGCTTTGAAGGAAGTTAGGCTGAGATATAGGCAGCTAGGAGGCACAGAAGGTAGAGTGCCAGGCCTGAAGTCAGGAAGACTCCTCTTCCTGAGTTCAAATCCAACCTCAAGACACTTACTAGTTGTGTGACCCTGGGCAAGTCACTTCACCCTGATTGCCTCAGTTTTTTTCATCTGGAGCTGGAGATGGCAATAGCAAACCACTCCAGTATTTGTGCCAAGAAGACCCCAAATGGGATCATGAAAAATTGGGCACAACTGAAAAAACTACTGACTGAGGACTGAAATAAAGGTTTGGAGTTCAGGAAAGAGGTGAGGGCTGGCTTCACAGACTTGGAAATCATCTGGATAAAGATAATAGATGAACCTATGGTAGCTGTTGAGGTTTAAGTAAGGGGAATAGAGGAAAAGAAGAGGGAACAGGACAGAGCCATAGGTGTACATCTAGCCAAAGGAGAAGGGACATAGATAATGATCCAGCAAAGGAAAATGAGGAACAATCACCTGGTCACAGGAGAACCAGGAAAGCATAAAAACCCAGGGAGGAGAGAGTACCTATCAGTGATTGCAACACTGCCAAATGTTGAATAGATCAGGTAGTAGAAGGACTGAAAAAAAGGCCCTTGGATTTAGCAGTTAAAAGATTGTGGGCAACATGGAAAGACTTACATGATTTGATGAAGAGTGAAGTAAAGTCAAAAAGCAATATACATAACGATTAAGACAATGCAAATGAAAAGAACCACCAAAAAATCAAAAAGGAGTGTTGGAAAATTACAGAGAACAGGCCCCAAAGAAAAGATACGACACACTCCTATTCCTTTGCAGATGTAAAATATTTTATCTATTTTTTAGCCTTGTTTGGTTTGCTGATTTTTTTTTCTTTTTATCCTTTTTCTTATGTGGAATGGCTCTCTGGGAGGGAGGGGGGAAATACTGGGAGAAATTCTGAGAATGTAAAAAACAAAAGAATGACATTTACTTAAAAAAAAGGGGGGGGGGAAATGTCAGTTTCTTTAGGGCAGGTACAGTTTTTGCTTTTTTTTTTCTATCTCCAAGCTTTGTACAGTTCCCTTACATAATAAATTCTTAATAAATGCTTGCTGATTGGGGAGGAAAAGGAGATTGTTGACAAGATTGGATTAAGAAGTTCTATTCTTTACATCTATCCCCTCTTTTAAATCTTCTACTTAATTCTCTTACCTTCCCCCCCATCTCTACTAGATCATTCACTTTGATTCCCTATTTCTTCACGTTTCTCTCCAGTTCCCCAGACTTCTCTCATCTTGTCTTCCCAGAATGTGGATTCGCCCGGACATACCAATCTGCACATCAGGGCACCCAGGATGATTACCCCACTACCACCATCCAGAGCCCAGGACTAAACCGATCATCCCCATTCACCACCACTGATCCATTCTCCCAGACCAACCAGTCAACAAGAACCCCGTCCAGCAGAATGAGGAATAGGTACCTCAATGATATCACCAGTGCCCCTCTGGAGAACAGCAGCATCGAAAACCTGAAGCGGGAAGCCGAGAAGGGACAAATGAACCAGCTGGGCACCTCTGCCACCATACCCATTCTGTGCCTACTTGGGATTGTCTTTGTGCTTACTGGAGCTCTTGCTTATGTCTTGTGTCGGAAGCGAGTGGCTGTAGAATCTCCAAAGCAGCGCTCCAAAGGTAAACATGGGATCCAGGTGTTCTGGTCCCATAAATCCCGGTTGTATAAAGGACCTAGGCAATCTGCCCTTTTAGACTCAGCTCCCTTTCCAGCCCCTGCTCCTTTGTCTCAGAGGCTACCTAGTACACCATAAAAAGCATTGAATTTAGAGTTGGAGGACCTGGGTTCAAATTCTGGCTCTGCTATTATATGACATCTATAAAATGAGGGCCTTGGACTAGAATGACCTTTAAGGTCCTTTCTAGCTCATGTAACGCTATGAAATAATTTCCCCTTTCTGGGCTTCATTCTCATCTGTACAGCAAGGGATTTAAAGACTCTTGCAAATTAAAATACTGTAAGTGGCAGAACCAGGAGCTGAAGCCAGGTTTTCTGACTCAGATTACAGTGCTCTGTCCATTATACCATCACCTCCTATCCAATCACTTTACAGAAGAGGAAACAGAGCTCCTAAGACTCAACTGAGATCATCTTTACTAGTTAAGGAGCACCTAAGCTAGTTAGTGGCAGAGTTAGGTCTGTGACTGTGGTCTTCTGACTTTGAATTTATGGCTTTATCTTGAGTGGCACTACAATCACCACATGCTGAGTGCCTACTGTATGCAGAGCACTATTTGAGCCTCTGAGCATTCCAAGAAGCCATAAGACAGTCTTTGATTTTGAGAGGCTTACTACTTGACTGAGCAAAGAGGAGATATCCCTAAAAAAGATACTTAACAACACCATATTAACCAAGTACCAAGAGGTAAAGATAGTCAGTGTAACACAGATGGGGCCAGTTGTGAACAGCTTCATACATGACCTGAGAAGGGCTTCTGAGAGGGCACAGGACTTGGATAAACAGAGAGTGGGCATAGAAACATTCCAGGCTGGATGACTTATTTGAACAAAGACAGAAATATATTCTAAGATCCATTAATAGGCCTGTTTTGCTAAAGCAGAGGAAATAAAGTTGGAGAGAGGCAGAGCCCAGATTGTATATGGTTTTGTTGCCTACTTCCACAGCCCTTATAGGAATAACTCTCACTACACATTGCCCACAGCTCCCGTTCTCTTCAGGGGTCTAGCCTCCCTTTTGTCTCATCTTTTTAGGTTTTCAGCTGATAATCCCTTGTGAGACAGATCAACCCAACTCCTTGATATAAGTCATGCTTCAGCCATCCGGAAACAGCAAGGCTTTTCTCCCAAGGCAACTATTCTACAATAATATTTGCTTCTCCCATTGAATGTAAAGATTTGGCATTAGTTTCATTAAAGGTGATTGTTTTCTAATTTCTAAGTCTATTCTGCAATGTCTCCCAGAAATCCTCTTCTGCTTGACAATTTTGTCTTCCCCCAAGTACATCCCATCAATATCTCCCCCTATACTGTTCTACTCTCTAGAATGTACCTAACCAAAGTCAACTAATTTACTCTTCTTGCTTCCCACCTCAGTATCAAGCTACTGCCCTGCTTTCCACCCCTCATATGACCTTGAACTCTAATTAGATGCCCTTATCCTCTCTTATCTTATAATGCATGGAAAATATAGGCTTATTAAAAATAGTCAGATCTTCTTGCCCATTTTGTGTGTCTGAGCTAGACGGAGGTGGCAAGAAGAACCCAAAAGTATTACGGGATAATGGAAATGTAGGGTGGAAGAAAGAAGTTGTATATTAGGATCTTCAACTTCTGGCTTAAGAGGTAATTTGTGGAGATTTCTTGAGTGAAGCAAGTCGTTATCTTTTCTCTTTCCCATGGATTTTCTTAGTGGTGAAGTCTGGTGGGACACCACCTACTTCTCTTCACTCTTCTCCGTACTTAGTATCATGGCCTGAATTACTTCTCTTACTTTGTCCAAGACAACAGAGGTATGGAAGAGGGGAAAAGAAGGGCCTCTGCCCTGCTTTAGGTCTCCAGCACCTGTTCACAGGTCCGTGCCAGCTCACTAAGTTTCAATCGAGCATAATCTACTCGTTTCAGTGCCATCTGGCAGTCCTTTCTTGATGAGTAGCTGGAACCCTCATGAGGCTGGCCAGTTGCTACCTAAGAATGAACACACACATGAGCTGGTTCTTATCTTCACTGCATTCCACAACCCACCACCTCATTCCCCTGAGGGATCCAGACATCCATCCAAATCCCACTAATATAATTCTTCAGGACCCAGGTATCCAGCTGCTTTCACTAATTTATTAAAGAAAATTATTAAGCAGATGCTTAGCGCTCTGTTCAAGATACTGGGAGTGATACAAAAATAAATAAGTCACTATCTTTATTAAACTTATGATTTAATAAATCTTTCTTTCCAGTTGCTTCCCAGCTTGTTTTAAGGTTATTGATTTTGAGATGGGAAGGAGGTCAGAGGTCTTGGGATCATAGATTTAGAGCTAGAAGGGTCAACAGCTAGAAGGCTGTTGAGTCCAATCCCCTAATTTTACAATTAAGGAAAATTAAGTACAGACCAATTACACAAATAGTAACTTTGAGGCAGTGTTTGACAACAAGTCTTCCCGCCTCCCACTTTCAGCGTGCTACCTAATTCTGCACTTCCCCCTGTCCATACTGTCACATAATGGCCAGCTACTTTGGACTTCGGAGTAGACAAAGTCCTAGGGCTGAAATCAAGGAATTTGAACGTGCACGTGTTTCTGGGATGTAGCCGGCAGTTTCTTGGCATCCGTTGGGCTTTGGATTATTTGAGGGAAACGCCCAGCACAGAGGACTGTCTCTCCTATGCTAAATGATGAGGACGAAGAAGGGAACACCTGGGCTGCTGAAGTTTTAAACACCGCCTACTCTCGCCCCGACCAACTACCCAAATCCATGCCCCAGATTTTAACTCCCAGGCCTCGCCCCCACCCCCTTCCCCAAGCACAGACTTCTCCCGGGGGACCTACCTGGGTCAGGTATCGGATTTGGGCTGACAATTCGGCCTCCACGTGCTGCACAGAGGAGGTGAAGGCTGCCGCCTGCCGGTCCAGCAGCCGCTCGTTTGCCTTCTCCTTGGACAGCTCCAGGATCACGTTTCCTACCCCGCAGAGAGCCCAAGTTTCGCTCAGTGGGGCGGAGCTCCCAACATGACCCCGCCCCCTCACCGAGCTAGGAGCTCCGCCCTCCGACTACTCGCCTAGGCTAGGAGTCTCCGCCCCACCCCGCCCCACCCGGGAATGAGGGAAGGACAAGCTGCCAAGTGGTTCTGCGCATGTGCGGCAAGCCAGGCCTCCTCGCGCTTAAACTCGGCTCTCACCGGCGCTCTGCAGGATGGTCCCTATCTCCCGTTCGATATCTTCCAAGGCCCTCAGCCGCTCGTTTGCCAAGCTATAAGTCGCCATGAGTGTAACGGGAATCCTTGCCGCGACTGTTTCCCAGCAGACCTCCGGTTTGAGAAACCCGCAACCCTGTCTCACGTCGGCCGGGCAGAAGCCGACCTACCGGCAGTAGATGCACTCCAACTCCCAGGAAGCTGCGCGCGGCCGGATGTCTCCCAGTAGACTACCACTCCCAGGAAACACCGCGCAGCCTGACACGCCCCTCCACCCCGAGGCCGGCCGGCCCAAACTTGCTTCTTGGTAGACTACAGCTCCCAAGAAGCCCCGCGCAGGCTGACGCTTCTCTGCCTCTGGTGGACTACATCTCCCGAGTTACTTAGGGCTGCACGAGACCGGAAGTGCAGTATTTGGGTAAGGTGGGGGGGGCCAATTATGGATTCTGTAGGGTTAATCCAACCCGTCTTCCCTAGGAACCCTTCCATAGTCCCCAGGCTTCTGACCGGTTCGACGTCACGGTAATTGCTTGCCGGGTGTCTGTTTGCTTTGGAATGGCCGAGAGGAGGGGGTGGTTTGGAGAGATCTTGAGCCTCTAGCGTCCCCGGGGAGCAACGAGCCGGGGTTAGATCTTGGGTAGCAGCTAGGTGCAGTGAATAGACCGCTGGACCCGGAGTTCGGGAGACCCGACTTCAAATGCGGCCTCAGACAATTTGTAGCCGCGTCACTCTGGGCCAGTCACCTAAATGCTGTATGAGTCAGATTTCTCATGTGTCAGACGGGAGTCATAGCCCCTATCTCCCAGAGTCGTGAGGACCAACGTGAGATAATAAATTGTAAAGCGCTTAGCACGTAGTAAGCCATATGTGGATATTTGTCGTGGTTCCGTCGCCTCCCGCTCTTCCTGACCCCATTTGGGATTTTCTGGGCAAAGACGCCAAAGTGATTTGCCATTTCCTTCTCCAGCATATTTGACAGATGAGGAAACTGAGGCAAACAGGGCGAAGCGACTTGCCCAGGGGCACACAGCTAGTGAATATCTGAGGCCAAATTTAAATTCAAGAAGAGTCTTCCGACGCTCTAGTCATTGTGCGACCTAGCTGCACGTACGAATGTTTGCTGTTATTAATGCCTGGACTGGAATCTTGCCCAGCCACTCACTACCTCCGTGACATTAAGCAAGAGAACTTCCCTCTCTGTCACCTCTTCATCTCAGAAATGAGGGGGTTAGATCCTTCGAACCAGCATCCTGTGATCTGTGCCTCCCCAAGGCAGGTCGGGGACAGTCTAGGATAGCCTGGTTTCACAGTGGATGAACTCTGGGCTCTAGGACTGACTGAGACCTCTTTAAAACAAGCTGTAGGTTCTCAGGATGCGTGTGGCTTTTTTGGTTAAGGTAGCTTGCATACATAGTTCTACATTTCCCCTTTTCAAAACCCTCATCGTCACTGAGTATCACAGGTCTGGCACTGGACACAGATTGTCTTTTTGCCCACCTGGAAGTCGGTGGTAAGACATTCATTTTCTTCCCAGCACGAAAACTAGAAAAAGTAAAATTAGAGCTTTGTTGGTTTGTCACTAGCACACAAAGAGAACAGGGATAGTCCAGTACGGGCCAGGGAGCCCATAGGAACGTCAGAGATGAAAAGGACAAATATATTCTAGCTATATAAAGGATATCCTTCCGAGGAAGTGATGAAATTGAGTTTCTGAACTTGGTGAGCGGAATGCCCAATCCTAAGGTATGAGCACACCCTATGTTGGGACTGCCCTCAGATTCAGAAGAATTGAGTCTGCTACTCGTTTGCCTGTGTGACCCTTGGGGCTTCAACCGTGCACCTCTTCTCTTCTCCCTACGTCACAGGGCTGTTGTGCTTTCAAATTCTGATCATGTGGTCTTCTCAAGGACAAAAGTAAAATAGTATTACTGCCACCTCTTCCCCACCCCCATAATTTTTTACTAGCCTCCAGGTCAAAGAAAATACATACACTTTCAGGTTTAAAAAATTATTCTCCTTTATGCTTAGATCCATAGCAATTCCCCTGCCTCCCAAGGGGACCATTTTCCTCCCCCTACCAATAAAGGGGTCCTACAATCCAGAAGGGGTTCAATAGAGGCAGTGACAGGTATACGTGTGGAAGGTGAGGGTTCTCTCTCTTCTCAATTATTCCTCACTCCCCCCCCCAAAAAAACCACCCCAAATAGAGATACAAACACAGCCTGCTGCTATAGGGGGCCACTGCAGCTTAAAATTAATGCCCAGCCTCAACCAAAAATTGTGTACAGTGCTTTTATGCTGGGGGGACATATGGAACCCTAATTAGAATAGGAAGCATGGTCTTGCTCTTATTCCCCCCAGCATCTCATTTCTCCTCTTCCACTCTCCCTCCCTAGCAGAATTGGTTATCTTAATCTTCATCCTTCATCCCTTTGAGCCGAAGCCTGGCGAAGTCCTCAAACACAATGTCATCATCTGTGCCATAGCTGGGAAAGGAAGCGAGGGAGGGCATGAGATAGAGAGGCTCCAGATTTCCCCACCACCCCAACCAAAAGAGAAAGAAGCGAGAGTGCTGGTGCTACAGATGACACGGAGATTTAGCAGTGACAGGGTTGAGCTGCTGGGCAGCCTCTTCACTAAGCCAGGTATTGTTGAGGCCTCATCCCTCCGAATCTTCTTCTCCCTTTACCCCCACCCATTATTAGAGAGGGCAGGGAATTGATGCTGTAGCAGGGTAGAGGAAAGTAGACTTAAAGCAAAAAGGAGTCCTCTTCCTTTTCCATGGAGGTAGGGGGAGGAGGGGTAAAGGCAGAGGTCTTCCTTACTTGGTCTCAAATTCGATGAGATTGGTGTCCACTGGGTCATTTATCTCAGGGGCAGCTAAATGGAATAGAAGGGGATGAACAGTTAGTTGGTGGGTCAAGAGAAGAATAAATTCCTCTTTATAGCCCTTTCCTACTCTATTCCTTTAACAACTTCCTGGAAATGGCTTGAGCTGGTGGAGGAATCTTACCTGATTGAGGTTTGGAGTGGGTGGGATGGTCATGAGGCTTGGGGTGCATTAGGACAAAGGGGAGCTCCACTGAAACATCCCTAGAGAAAGAAACAGTATGAGGGAAAAAGACAGGTAGCTACAGACACCAGGGAAAAGAAATAAAGTAGAAGAGCAGTACTCACCCTCCCCGAGACACAACCAGCTTCACTTTGACCCTATAGGACACCAGGATGCCCAGCACCTCCTTGTTCGCGCCTTCCTTCACTCTGCGAGGGGAAAGATGTTTAGTCTAGGTCTAAGAACATGGATGAACACCAACTTGGTGGAGTGGCCCCTGCCCCTGCCCCTCTCACACCCCTAACTGTCCTCTACGCCTCAGGAGGGCCTAATGTAGACTACAAGGAAAGCTTCCAGTGGATTTGGGGGCTTGAGTTAACCACACATAGTACCTGGAGCTGGAAGGATCTTCCAGCTAGTTCAACCATCTACTGTGACAGGGCAGAGCATGAAGGCTGAGAAAATGGGGAGCCAACAGGTCAGTTATGTTCTTCAATTTACTCATCTACAACCTTGGGCACTTGGCTTCACTTCCTAGGGGCTGAAATTTCTAAGGTCCCTTCCAGCCATAAATTCTGACTTATGAAATTACTTCCCCAGATTGACAAAGCTTGGATTAGAACTCAGGTGTCCAAATTCTCACTCTAAAAAACTTTTCACTGAATTGCAGCAGCTTCTACCAAGAGGCTAATAGGAAATGTAGCCTCAGCTCTGTTCCCAAGCAGGCTGAAGGCAAGAAAAATGAGAAAGAGGAAGGAAATAAGGAGGAGGAAGAAACAAAATACGAACTAGCTAAGAATATAGAACAGGCATAACACAAACAGGATTCCCCCTGCCCACTTGCATAGTACTGGAGGCCAGATTGGTATCTTCATGTTTGAGCTTCCCATCCAAGGCAAGTCCTCGTTTCTCCCTATTTTCACTGAGCAGTGGGGTTATATTATACACCTTACAGAATGTGGAACTGGGAGCCACCTGGTCACTGAAAAGAGAAAGAGTGGTTGTTTAGTAAGGAATGTTGGGCCTGGAGAGGAGAGCACAACTCAATTCCAGCTCTCAGAGCTCCAAACAGCCACTAAAATTTACTCATTTGACACTAGTCACCACTCTTTAATGGGTAGTACTTACAACGGAAGAAGGTATTTATTCTAAGAACTTTGTAGAAATTAGAGCAATTACCCTGTGAGCTCCCCATCATTCAAAGTATTCAAAGCACAGGCTGGATGGATGACTCAAGATTCTATTATTCCTTGCCCCTTTCTAGGTACAAACTAGTCCCTCCCTTTCCCACCCAGCCTGGAGAATCCTTGGTCTTGCCATCTCTCCTTTCCCCCAAGAAATGGGCCACTGGGGAGGGCCCTATCACTTACTCTTGTTCTATCAGAGCCACTGGACATTTATATTGAGCAGTGCTGAAGAGGCAGATATCAGCATATTGTCTCACTGTGGTGGAGAAAAGGTGAATCACCAGCAGAAAGCACCAGGAAAAGAATGAGAATGAGGAACAGGAAAAGAAATTGGGTCACAGCACCCCCAAAAGATGGGGAGACAGCTCGTAATCCCTCCCTCTACCCCTCTCCATTCCGGATCTGTACTTTAGCCACGTCTCCCCAATTTCTTGCCTCTCTGATCCACCACCCTCATAAAGGGGGTCCCCAGCCCGGTCTGCCCTTTGTTAAAGTTCTCCCACAAAATCCCCTTCTCGTCTCAACATTGCCTGGTTTGTCTCAGGCAGGGTCTTCCTCACATTCTTTGTTAGGGCCCCTTCCAAATATCTCTTCTACAGTTCCAGCCTCCCTCAATTCCTATTCAATAGGCCTTCATTCTTCACTTCATACCAGAAACTTTGATCTTCTTCACGGTCTTAGTGGAGTTGTTGGTGACGTGGACGTTAACACTAAGTGGTTCCCCATGGTAATACAGCTAGGAGAGAGGACAAGGAGAGGAATCTGTTAGTTTATCTCATCATCTGTCAAACTCTAGAGATGCTCTGCACTATCCTTGATGGGATCTATTTTATCAAAAATGGATAACTCCCTTCTTCAAAGGTATAGAAAAAGACCTTCACCATATTTTCTCAGTCTATGTACATCATACTATGTTCCCCCATTAGTCTAGCTCCATTTGTGGCAGGCCTTCAATCCAGGCCTTGTCCTTGAAATATTATTATAATAGCTAGCATCTATATAGTGCCTACTATGTGCCAGGCACTATGCTAATTGCTTTAGAAATATTTTCTTCTTTTCCTTCCTGTCATCTGTCCCCCATCCCACAAAGTTCCCTGTTGGGAGTGTTAGGTCCCTTCGTTATGATTACGATCTCTCCTCTTCTCCTCACCTCTTTGTCCAGTGAGGCCTCAAGGTGCAGGGATCGGTCAGACATGAGGAAGTTTCGAGCAGTTTCAGCAGTGGGCTGGGGTCCTGGTGTCTCTGGGGCAAACTGTACCTTCCTGATCACCAGCCGCACAGAATTCCTAGGCCAGGAAATCAGGGGGTGGGATAGGTGGTAGTGTTGGTAGTCAGTGAATTCCCCTGACTTTCCAAGATGCCATCTCTCCCCAACCTGATCACTAAGTCAGTCAACAGACATTTATTAAGCACTTACTATGTGCCAGATGCTATGCTACAAGTGCTGGGGAATAGAAAGAAAAGTAAATGACCATCCCTGCTCTCAAGGAGCTCACAGTCTGAGGAGACCACAAGCAAACAACTAGGTACAAACAAGCCATATACAGGATAAACTGGCAATAACCAACAGAGGGAAAGCATTCAACAGATCCACGATATCTCCATGCTGACTCCCACCTCACAAGGAACAGTAACAGTGACGGGGAAATGACAGGAGGCGGGTGGTATCGATCCCCTCACCTCTTGTGGATTTTCTCTTCCAGTGTTTTGGCACAGAAGGCTCGAATCTCAAAGTCTACACCGCAGGCCTCAATGGGAAGAGGCAGAAGCTAGAGTCAGTTCTCTGCACAGCACCTCAATCACTGGCCCTCCCCCCACCTGCCTCCTAAGTCTGTGTTGAGGGATGTTACCTGTCAGCATCTTACCATTCTTCTATCCGTATCTTCCCTACCAGACCTTCCAATCGTAATTTAGCTTCTTTGCTACCCTTAACCCCCCCACCCCATACCCCCCTCTCAGATCATTAGTCAACAGGCCTAACTATCCTTTTTCCCATTCCATACCCTTTAAAAAACATTTCCTGCTTCATTTTATGGTCTGTTTCCTAATGCTGCCTTTCAGGTCTCGGTCAGTGCCCTTCTACCCACCCCTACCCCCACCCTTCAACTTGCTCCCATTACCTTCCCTGTGTCCTCAGGTCCAGGTTGCAGTGTGACAGAACAGGGCAGGTTCTGTGGAATCTGGGAGAGTGGGAGGAAGGTGGCAAGTTTCCCCTGACCCTCCCCTCCCCCAAGGAAAAAAATCCTTCCCCAAGTGTCTGAGACTATAACTCCTTCTCTGGAAAAAACACAAAAACTATGATAATGATAAGAGGAAGGGCTGGGAGAACCCCATCTGGATGGGGGAATTTGGACTGGACTTTTGACTTCATGAATGTAGGGAATTCCTGGGAAGGAAACCAACTCTATTAATGCAAGCCAACATCTGCTCTGCATCTTACATTCAGAGAGTTGCCTGAGGCACAGAGAGTGACTTGTCTGGCATCAGAAAACCAGTTTGCCTCAGGCGCAGGACTTGAATCCAGGTCTTCCTACCTCCAAGGCCAGCCCTCTATGTACTATATCAAGCTGCCTTTCCCGTTGGAGTAATTAAGTAAGGAGGAAAGCCATTGAAGGGCTCTCTGAACGCTGGCAGGGAGAGTGTTGGCTTGGACAATATTTGGGCACCTGTTCTTCTATTATCCCTAGATAACCTCAGATATCCCTATTATGTCTATATCCCAAGGCTGCTAACAATGAGGTATTCTAGTCTTCCCAAACACATACTGGCAGGCTCCATGCCACCCTGAGGAAGGGGTTCTAAGGGATTTGCTGTAGAGAGGGAATCAGGTTGATCCTGATAGGCAAGAAGGTGTTGAAGGGCTAGAGGTGAAAAAAAATCCTCACTGTGAAGGAGAAGGGGTGAGCATGCTGGCCCAGCTTCCTCAGCAGTCGTTCCTGAAGGCGAGTGGTGGGTTGGGGTGGGTCAGGGACAGGGGGAAAAGCTTGGTATGTGGCGGCAAACAGGTCCTTTCGGAATGACAGGCCCAAAACGTCCAGATCCTCACGACCATATCGGAAGGCACAAGTCAATGTCACATATACTATGGGTGGGTAGGGAGGAGTAGGAGAAGGAGAAAAAGATGTCAGAAAGAAATCTTCCCTTCCCTGTAAAGAGCCCATTTTGGATTCTCTTAGTTAGCAAGACCCTCTGCCATTGTCTTTCTAGGTTCGTTTTTAAATTCTGTTACACAGTCTTAAAAAACGTCATACACCTGCCCTGTCTGTTCCATTACTAATTCTATTAAGGAGTTCCCACTCCTTCCACTCCCTCCTGCATTCAGCAGTGGGAAACCCAGGCCTCCAGGCCTTCTAGGTCCTTGGGTTAGGCCTTCTGACCGAGTCCAAGTTTTACAGAACAAATCTGTTTATTAAGGAGATTTGTTCTATGAAGTTTGGATTCAGTCAAAGGGCCACACTCAAGGACCTGGTGGGCCACAGTTCCCCACCCCCATCCCCTCCCCCCTGATCTAGTTAAAGCCTCCAGTTCCTGAGGTTTCTCACCTTTTCGGTCCTTCAGGTACTCTGGGTCCACTAGCACCACTCCATCTGTAAAGGAGACCCACAGGTTACTCTGACCTTGCCTGGTCCCTCCCTTTAATTTGTACCTTATCTGGGCACTTAAAGATGTGAGAGGGAACGTAATACGTAGACTCAAGCCCTGCCCCAGGAGCTTTCCTCTTCTCTGTGTCCAGGCCCAGTCAGAGCTTTTGCTCTTCCACTCACCCACAGGATCTACTCGATCCAGGTGATCCACAAAGTCCCTCTTGCCCAGGTACACTGTCAGCTGGCAGGAAAGCAAAGGGGGTAAGGCAAGGTATCAAAATCAAGTGGTACCAAGAAGGAATCCCCTCCCGTCTTCAACCTTCCCTGAATCCCTATTTCTTATGGATGCCCTCAAATCCCCTCCCTGTTCCCCTACAGTTGCCTAGTACCCCTGACTCCAACAAGACCCTTCCCAGGAAAGAAGACCTTAGGGACATGCTACCTCCAGGCCTGTCCTCACTCTCCACTAGGGATCCTGGAATGGGGTACACAGATCATAGCCTGGATGCCTAGGCTTTCCTCTTCTCCCCTTTGACCCAGAGCCTAAGGCACCTGCCCCTACTAACACCTACTCTCAGCTTCCCTAGGACATACACAGGCATGCATGTTGTCATAGTGGCAAGAAGGAAGGGGAAGTCAGCTTTCAGATATGACAGGAAGTGGGGAGTAGGGGGAGGGGTTGGGGAACCTTTGTGGGAAGATGAGACTATCGAAAGGAGATTGGGAAAGAGCAAGAAGCTTTGAGCTGTGGCTCAAGGGGCCTCACCTTGCAGTTAGGACTTGACTTCTTGAAGACCCTACCAAAACAAAGGGGAGAACACAATCATGTTTGGAGAGCCAAAGGACTCCCTTACCTTACCCTGGGAGACTGCCCCTTATTCCAAACCCATACCTCATTCTTTGTCCTCTTCACCTCTCCAAGAAACCCAGATTCCCCAAGGGGGCCCCAACCTTGGACCAGAAGTTAATGGGATTTGGAAGGTCATCACTATGGCACCATCCAGACCCACCTTGTCCCTTTCTAACTTAGTTGTTCCTCATGAGTCCTTTCCTAAGTGAGAAGGAATGGGAGTTGGGCAGCAGGGTGGTGGTGGGGGTTCTTTTAATGTGACAGCTATAAATAACTGTCAGAGCAGTTGGATAGGCCCCTGCCACCTCTCCCTACCCAACCCTACCTTCATTTGTTCTTCACCAGCCCGAGCAGGAGAGGGAAGACTCCACCAAGCGCAGAGCTATCGGTTTCATAAATCATTATCTAGGTCTAACCACCACCCCCCAAATCCAAACCACATTCGCTCTCCTCTTTTTAGAGGCTGACTCACCCTCAAGGGTACCGATAAGGGGCTGTAATAGTGACCACCTGGCATTTCAATTTATTGCCCAGCCATTTTCCTCTGCTTTCCCCCTTGATGTAGTCTGCTACAGCAGTTGCTGAAATCAGACTGCTGTGACAACCCTATGAGGTAGGTACCATGGGAGGTGGTGTCCCCAGCTTAAAGAGCAGGAAGCTGAAAGTGAGGGGGATGTAATTTTTCCCACAGTCAGATGTATAGTCAGTATTGAAAGCTGCATTCAAATCCAGGTTTTTCTGACTCCCAAGTCCATCATTTTAACTACTACAGGTTTTCACCATGTGAACCCAACTACCTAGGTATGGTCCTGTTCCACTAACAGTTTTCCAAGGCAGTCTTTTAGGCTATGACTTCACCCTGGGATTAAGGATAGGAAGTCTTTGGGGCCCCAACATGGCATTGTTTAGAATTTATTTTTCATAGCAACTGCCAAGGGGGTCTGCCTCTTCTCTGGATGAGACACCTTCCTACCTACCCCTCAGACACTCTTGTTTCTCATAAATGCTTCTCGGATAAACCTAAAATGGCCAACGTTGAATTATAACCACTTCAAGCTTTTCCCCATTTCCTTTCTCAACTTCCCGAAGGTCAGATTTCCTTAGTCCATTAAGTGAAAACTTTGAGAACCAACCCTTCTCCCATTCTCCCACACTGGCCCCTCCAGAAAAGTCGAATGACACTTCAACATGCTAGCCAGCAATTAGGTGGCACAGTGAATAGAGGGCCAGGCCTGGAGTCAGGAAGACCTGAGTTCAAATCCAGCCTCAGACACTTACTAGTTGTGTGACCCTGGGCAAGTCACTTGAACCTGTTTGCCTCAGTCTCCCCATTTGTAAAATGAGCTGCTGGAAAAGGGAAATGGTAAACCACTCCAGTATCTTTGCTAAGAAAACCTCAAGTGGGGTCACAAAGAGTTGGATATAACTGAACAAATGCTAGCCACCCTTTGTTTTCCCCTGGTTGTCATGGAAAGAACCCTGTTCTGATGTTCCCCCAAAGACCCAAGGGGTATCTATGCTTTTGTACTTTTTGTTTGCCTGCCCCTCTCCCTGCCCCCCCCCTCCAAATTAAATCAAGGGAGGGGCAGCATGGCATGTTTTTAAAAAGCACATTTTATTTGGTGTCGAAGGACTAGTTTTTAAATCCTAGGTCTGCTACTTAATATGCATATGGATTTGGGGTAAGTTGCTGTGTTTGTTTCCTTTTCTGCAAAGGGAGGGAGTCTAGATTATCTCTTAAGTCTTGCAGCTCTAAATTCTATGAGCCTGTCATCTTAGAGGCCTCAGGATGGTATTTACCTGGATGCTGGTTATTGGGGCAAAAGCCATTGCCCAAGAGAGGATTCCAATCCATCCTTGAGAGCAGGCACTATTTATTTTTCATTTGTGATTTCCTATCCATCAAGACTGAGCCGAGTGTTTTATGGCACATAGGAGCTTAATAAACATTTGTTCAGTTGAGCTGTTGAATGTCGTTAATTGCCCCAATCTTGGGAGGAGTTCACGTGTATGGAGAGTGGTGAAGATGACTGGGGGAGATCAAGGGAGTTGCCTAGAGGGGAGGGCCAGCAGAAGCAGGTGCCCCCCCCCTCCATTTCCTGCTATTCTGTCCATTTCCTGTGGCTCAAAGAAGGGGTAGTGGTGGTATGTGTGATAAATTGTGCCATGTCAGCAGCAGTCCCCTCCTTAGTGCACTCCCCCCAAAAAACCCACGCCACAGAACAAAAAAGGGGGATAGTCTCAAATCAACCACTTCCCTTTTTTTTTTCTTGGGATTCTAACACACCCACATCCCATGGCCTGCCCTTGTGAACTGTTCCTCCCCTTAACCCAAACATTCAGCTTTGGAGTCAGGAACGTAGACTCCCATTTTCTATCAATTTGCAAGAGATATGACAGATCAGCCTGCTAGGATATACTCTCAGCTCTTCTAGGGTTTTTTTTTTTTTTGGACCTTTTTTTCCCCTTCCTACCAGAAACAGTCATCCACCCCCAACAGCTCTAGGTCTCTAGTGGGTATTGGGTCACAACAGGAAGTGGATTCTACTGGAGTCCAAAAAACAGAAGTTGGGGTACAGAGGGTGCAAGGGGCCTTGACTTAAAATTATGTAGGAAGAGGGTATGCTAAAGTCAAATGGTGCTGGGGACCAGAGACACAGAAGCAGGTTAGGGTGGGATGCCAGCAACATCGGCTTTCAGTCTCTCATATATACTCTTCTCCTCCATAAAGCTGCTGCCTCTAGCAATCCTTGGGGGGTGAAGACAAAATATGTGGGTATCACAGGCTAGGATGCAGGTAGAGGGCACTCTTCCAGGGCGGGGGACTACTGTACAGGCGACTTCCTGTTTGTTTGGTACGAGACGGAGGGAGGGGGGCTGTCTCTCCCCAGCGGGTTCAGGCTTCCCTCTCCATGCACTATCCCCGGGGGTAACAGGCCACCTGCTGCTCCTCTTGGTGTCCCAGCATCTCAGCCACCACCAGACGGCTCAGGCGTCTACTGCCCCCCCCTCCCCCCCGTCCCTTTGGAATGCAGACTCCAGGCCCCGAGTCCTCACTCGTTTTAGTGTGCCATGCATGCTGCTCCCGTCCACCTCACATCCCCCATGGACCCACAAGCCCAGTCCTTCCAGCGCCCCTGCCCCCACTCCCATCCTTATTCCCCAGGCGCCCGGTCCCCGCTCTCCTCCCCATGCTCTCCATCCAGGGAGCCCGCAGCCACTCATTCTGCAAACCCTGGCTCTGAGCAATGCACCTCTTTTGCAGACCTCATCCCACTTACCTGGTCCCTGCTTTCTCCCCCATGGTGCGCACAGCAGTCCTCCCGGCTAGTAGCTCACAGCTTTCCTCGCCCGCTGCTTGGCCCAGCTCCTCCCCGCCAGCACTGCGCAAGCGCCTCACCACCTCTCTCCCCTCCCCATCCCAGAGAACCCGGGTCCGACGCGTCAGCCGGGGGATTCTGCCCCTCCCTCTCCCGGCCGAATCGCCAATTCTCCAAGGTGACTAGACGGTGAAGCGCAGCCCACCTCCCTGCCAAGCGCTGATTGGTGCTTCCTCAGCAACTGCTCCGGAGCGCTCTCTGCCCCTGTGCCCCTCCCCTCTCCCAGCCTCTCCGCAATTCCAGACAGCTATGTGGTTCCCCATTTGAAAGGGAGGCATCGCCCCGTTCCCCATCCCCGCCTCGGCCACACAAGCCCGGGGATTGGCTCTTCGTGTTCAGGCTCACGCGCCCATTGGTGGAATGGATATTCTTCCCTTCTCTAACCCTTCTTTGGTTCCCAGGATATGAGTGATCGCAGGACCAGGGATGTACATATGGTGTACATTCAACACTCATGCATTCGAGCCGCTGAAAACGAGTATCTTCCCCGAGGGCCTTCACCATACCCTACCATATAATGTCTCGGTACTTTCTGCCCCTCCCCCCCTTGGCTCAATATCTCTTCCCACCTGCCTCCTCCATACTCATCCACCCCACCACATCTTCATTCATTAATTGAATCATAGAAAATTTGTTTAACAAACTGGTGGAAAGCCAGCTTTCAGACAGCGAAAGACCTCTTAATCCAGAATCGGGAGCCTTCGGTTTGCAATTCGTTTATTATCTCTATGTTAAGGAAATCCTTAACCTTTCTGATCATATGACCTCATCTATAAAACAGAGCTAATTAACATTTGCATTGCCTCATTCACGATAAGAAAATGCTTTGTAAACCTTAAATCACTATACGAATCCGAATTACTATACAAAATGGCTGGGTTTTTTCTGAATTACTCCAGCAATTGCAACTATCACAATCTAGCACTTAATTACAAATGATCTCCATGCTACGTCTCTTCCTAGAAAGGCAGCAAAGTATGGTGGGAACAGCGCTTCATTTTGGGTCAGAGGAGACCTGGATTCCAAACCAGCCTCTAACACCATGACCAAGTACAAGTCTCAAACTCTCTCAAACCTGTGCCTTGTTTTCCACGTGGAGATAATGTAGGCAGTTTTTACCTGAAGGGCTGCTATTAGGAAAAAATGAGACCATACATAAGGCACTTTGCAAACCTTTGTGCTACAAATGGAAGCAATTACCTCTAAGATGGCTTGCAATTCTATGATGCCTAACAGTCTATGATTCTTCTACATCACATCCTTTGTGTCTCCCACTGCCTACCCTGTTTTCCAAGGCTCTGCTTCAGGATCCTCTACTCCCGAATTCCCTGATACATTCCTAAGATTGTCTTCTGAATTCAGGTTGTACTTTGACTACTATGGAGGAACACACACCCAGGCAAATTCATAATACTCTTGAGGAGCCTTCGGTCTAATAGACTTAGGGGGAGTATAAAGATAGTAAAGCAAGGGAACTTTGTGTATCAACTTTGTTGATTTCCTTTAGGAAGGATGATTTAGACTCTAAATTATTTTATAATAAATAATTTATTATCTTATAATTATATATAAATATAATATATTATAATTGTAAATTATAAAACAATTTATTATTTTATTCCTCCAGCTAAATTCCAGGCTCCACCCTGATCCCAAGCCAGCACGCTTAGAGGGCTACAAAGCTGGTGGTGTTGGGCTAAGGAATGGGCCCACTCAAAACTTATCCTATGCTGAGGGGGAAAGGAGGGCTCCCCCCCCTCAGCCCCCCCCCCCGCACGGTTTCCCTTCGCCTCCCTCCGAGAAAATACTCATCAATATTAATTAAATCACGCATTCCATCCTTGCTCTGTCCCACACCAGCCTCAACGCGCACGCGCAGCCTCTTCCTTTCTCGGTGGCGCCAGGCCCCCCTCTGCTCCTCAGTACGCATGCCTTAGTCCCCTCCTCCCCCTTCCTCCCGCCGCACAGTCGCAGCGTGTTGACATCATCACAGTGCGCAGCGGCCAAGAGTGCAGGCGAAGATGGCGGCAGCCGTGCTGAGCGGGAGCCCCACAGGTTCTGGGGCTGGGGGTCCGGGCGGGGCAGGCGGTCTCCCGGCCGCAGGTCCTGGGTCACGTCTCCGCATGCTGCTGTTGGAGAGCGTATCTGGGTTGTTGCAGCCTCGGGCCGGGCCTGCCGCCCCTCCCTCGCCCCCCACAGCCCCGCTGGTGCCGGGGCTCGTGCGTCTGCTGAGGCTGCACGGGATGATGGGCGGGGCCCAGGTGAAGTCGAGCGCCGGTGGGCGGGTCCTGGTTCGGGGGGAAGTGTGGGGAGGGGGTCCCTGCAGGGTGAGCTTTCGAGAGTGGTGCTGGGTTGAGGTAGCCCTAGAGGTGGGGTCAGCCCCCAAGTGAGCTTCCGAGGGGGACTTTGGGGGCGAAATCTGGCGGGAGGATGCCCAGGTAAAAGAGAGAAGTAGGGAGGATCCCTACTAGATAATAGGTTCGTTGTAAGGAATAGGGAGATGAACCCTGTCCTGCGGAAGCTGGGAGGAAAGCTAGTCTTGATTGGTTTTTCTCTTTTCTGTACTGATTCTCAGATTATCATCTATAGGGACCGTTCCTCCCCAGACTTCCATTCCCATATTTTCCAACAGTATCTTTCAGTATCATCTCACACTGAAAGGACTTGTAATTAGTATCTTCCTTTTCAACCAACATGGTACAGCCCAGGACACAGTTCTGCTACCTCCCCATAGTGTCTAGCCTCTTTATATATCTTAGCCTTAGTTTTCCTCATAAAATGAGTGGCCCCTTCCTTTCAGTGCTACTTGTCTTACTGTGAATCCCTCTAAAGTCACCGATTCTCTGATACCACTGTACTCTCAGTTACCCTGGCTCTATGTTTTAGAAGCATCTTTGACTCTTACTCGGTCATTTTGGAAGTATGATTCTTTTCTCCATTGTTATCCGTATCCCATTTATCACAAAGTCTTGTGTTAAAGAAGATGAATCTGGGTGGATCAGAAGGAGGGAGAAACTAGAGGCAGTAGGACAAGTTAGAAGACTATTTGCTCTTGAATTTACTTTTTTCTTTGTATCGCCACCATTTTCTTTGCATTCCCACTCTCATGGGCTAGGCCCATGTTACCTTATATCTGAAGTGATACAAGAATCTTGTAACTTGTCATACTGTCACCAGTTTCTCTACATCTATAGAATCCATCTAATGTCTTTTTTTAATATTGCATTCATTATTGTCACTTAAGTGCTCATAAGCTGTTACTCAGTGTCCATTGCTCAAAGCCCAAATTGGCCTTAATGAATTATTTTTCCCAGCCTGGCGCCAGTGTCCTTTTTTTGTCTTATATTTCTCAATTTCAGCTTTTAAGTGGTTCACGTCTAGTCACTGTTGTTGCGTTACTCAGAGTTTATATAAACCTCTGAGTTTTTGCACTTGATTGTTCCCCTAGGCTGGAATGCTGTTTTCTGCTCCTTCTCCTCACCTCTCCCTTCAGATTCTACCTCTGTGGCTCACCTTACCTTTTACTTGACTGCAGCAACTATCATTGTTCTCTTCCTCCTGCAAATTCTTATGGCATTTGTTTTACAATTCATTTGTCGCTTGATTATATACTGTGTTTTATTGTTATTGGTAATCTTCATATTTATGTGTTTTTTCCTGTGCTAAGATTTTGTGTTCCTTGAAGGCAGAGATTTTTGCCTTGTTTTTTTGTATTTCTATACTGTCTAGTTCAGTGTTGTCTAGCAAATAGTAAGTATTCACTGATTCATTGATTAACTCATCATCTCTCTTATATCCTGTCCACTTTGAATCACCTACTACACCACGACCAGAGACCATTTTTATACCATTTTCATCATTTCTTTCCCCTTTTCAAGAACCTCTGACAGCTCCCTGTTACAGTGTTATGTTTATAGCACAGTCTCCTTTGCCTGGCATCCCGAACCATTTGCAATTTGTCCCCTCTTTGTTTATCTTCCACTTTGTTTCCATTTTTCAACCACCAACCAATCTCACTACCTGCCTGGACACCAAATTTATTCTTCCATCTGCTTCTTTTGTTTCTCCTCACCAGGAATACTTCCCCTTTTCCCCACATTATTTATGTAAATCCTCAACCTTCTGCCTAACTTAGATAAAGCCTACCATGATGATTAGGTGACCTGACCTCTGATCTCTCAGAGATTCTTTTACTATTCTTTGGGGATTCTTAGTTATATGCTCTTGAGTCTTTTTCAAAAATTGTTTTTCATATAATTATCTTGAAGGCCCCCTACTGCACTTCCAAACAATATGGCAAGCTCCTTGAAAAACATGGCTGTGGCATGCTTCTTTCATATAACCCATGACACTAAGCATGGTAGGCACTTAGTAAATACATATTGAATTGAATGAGGCATGAAGCTAAAGAGTTTTATCAGTTTGAGGCAAGAGGCCAAGGCCTGTCTACATCAATGGATAGAAGTCTTCATATGATGGCTTCTGGGAGAATTGAGTTGGGTTTATAGGTGAGAGCTAGGATATTGAGTTTTGGAATAGTTGGGACTTTTCATATGATAGAGAAGTAATACCACGTGGGTTCTCCTACTTCCTTTCCTCTGCTTAATCTTGATTTCTCTTTTTCTCCATAGAACCTCTCAGCTGTGGGAGCACTAGTGGGTCTCAGTAATGCCCGACTTGGCTCCATCAAGACTCGGTGAGTCCTTTACCAAGTTTTATCCTTCACCTCAAGTCCAGCAACTCAACCACATATCCATCCCCATCCTTCTCATTTTCATTGGAGCTCAAGAAGGAACCTCCTAATTCCTCATGAGATCACTTTGTCCATCTCCCTGCTTCCATATCTTGGATGTAGTGGCTTCTTCTGGAAGCCGCCTTCCTGGTTTTTACAACTTCCTTGACTGGAAGTTAAATTTTGCATCTAATTATATTACCTTCTTACCCATTTCCAGTTGTACATTAATACTCGGGCCTTCTTAAAAGAAGCAGGAGTATCTCTTTAACTTTTGCTTCTCAGGCTGGAGCTCTTTCTCAATTTCTGCCAACCCCATTCTCACATCCTTTAGGAGTTAGGACTTAAGTCCCAGGAGATAGATAAAGAGAGGGAAGTATCACTTTCTGGAATCTAGCCCATCCTCTCAGACATTGCCCCTCCTCATCCTCTTGCCAGGTTTGAGGGATTGTGTTTGCTTTCCCTGCTGGTGGCGGAGAGTCCCACTGAGACGTTCCAGCAGCACAGTGTTTCCTGGCTCCGTAGTATTCAGCATGTCCTTCAGGTAAGCTTGTCCTCCTTCCCTCTTTCCCACCCCCTACCCCGCTTATTTCCTGGGTATGGTGGATTCCTTATGGGAAGAGAATCTGGTAAAGGAATAAGACCCATTCCATTGTAGACAGGAAGCGATCATGGGACAAGATTGCTGTTTTCAGCTCTTTGCTGTCATACTTAGCCATTGCATTTACTTAACTTCTTTGACCTTTATTACTGGCTATATAAAATGAACTCCCTTAAAACACATCCCATTTTAATCTCCATCTTGGCTTGCTTCCTTTATTAACATTCTTATCTCTGCTGACTTTTTAATCCTCCTATAGACTGGTAGGAGCCTGATGGAGAAAAGGGTTGAGTTTTGTTCTTCCACAGTTAAGATGTCCACTTACTTTGAAATCTAAACTCTTCTTTTCCTTCCTGGTCTTAGGAAGGGTGTGACCTAGCAAGCTTAGCAATAAGGAGAAGAGTCCTGTTGAAGCTGATGCTTTATGTCTGTAGGCAATGTGGAATGGTGAAAGGAGTAGTTAACATGAAGTTAGGAAGGCTGGAGTTCAAATTCTGCCACAGACACTTGTAAGCTATATGACCTTAGATGGGTCAATCTCAACCTCAGTTTTTTTCATTTGTGAAGGGGTGGTGGGGGTGGTAATAGTATACATCACCAGAATTGTTGTGAGGATCACATGGGCTGCTAGGTGGCAAAGTGGATAGAGTCCGGGCCTAGAGTCAGAAAGACTTAACTTCCTGAGTTCGAATTTGATTTTGGACTCTTACTAGCTATGTTCTCCTGGGCAAGTCACTTAACCCTGATTGTCTCAGTTTCCTCCTCTGTAAAATGAGCTGAAGAAAACCCCTCTAGTATCTTTGCCAAGAAAACCCTAATGAGGTCATGAAGAATCAGACATGGCTGAACAATAACAACAAAAGCCCTTTTCAAACTTTATATCACTACAGAGATGCAAAGACTCAGACTTCAGTCTGGGAGATGTTGCTGGTCATTTTCAGAAGGCAATAACTTGCTAGAAAGAGTTGAGATGTGGTTGGGGAAGGGGAAACTAGGCAGCCTGCAGCTTCTCCAACCCAGATGCAGCCAGAAAGTGCTCTGTCAGTGTTGGGAAAGGATATGAAAGTTTACAAACGTTTGATTCTTTTCTACTATTCCATGTATGCCTTTGTCTCTCCTGGCTCTCCTTTTCAGTCTTTCTCTTTTTTCAATATGTTGTCTTCTCCCAGTAGAAGTAAGCCCCTTGAGGTCAGGGACTGTCCTGATTGTCTTTCTGTTTGTATTTGTATTGATATCACTTGGCACATGGTAAATGCTTAATAAAGTGATAGTTGACTGACTAACCATCTCTAAATTCTGAACTTTTCTAACTATACTTTGTTGCCTCTTCTGATTGACCCTGGTATTCTTCCTAAAACCTCTTGTGCTGTCCTTTCCCTTTAGGAAGTAAGAACATGGGTTTTCCCTGGCCTCATCTTTCTTTTCCATCTCTTGCTTTTCAGTCCCAGGACCCAGCCCCTACTATGGAGTTGGCTGTGGCCATTCTGAGAGATCTGCTCCGATACTCAGCCCAGCTCCCTGAGCTCTCTCGAGACATCTCCACAAACCATTTGCCTGGCCTGCTGACATCTTTGCTGGGCCTCAAACCTGAGGTAGGGTTTATGCCCTCGGGGTAAGGCCTCACAGGTGAAATGGGGAGGATGAATGGATGAAGCAGGGAATGGGGATGAAGACTTAGAGGGTACTGGGGTTCAGGTGGGGATTTGAAAGCACTAGGGTGTGGGAGAGGCTCTTCCTCACTTTTCTTCTTATTTTCTCATAGTGTGAGCTGTCAGCATTGGAGGGAATGAAGGCCTGCATGACCTACTTCCCCCGGGCCTGTGGCTCCCTCAGAGTAAGTGACTGTGGCCACTCTGCCACCACTCCAGTCAGTTATGCTAGTTCTGTGATTCTATCCTCTCATGCTGTAAATTTCATAAGTAATCCACTGATTCCCCAAGGATGTTGTACGTGAGAATTTCAGCACCACTCTCTGGACTCCAGTTCTCTTGACCAGAACCTCAGTTTCTCTCGGTTGATCTCTAGAGTGGTCTTTGTTACCAATGGCTACAGTCATCCCCTTCTGCAAAACTTGCCAGTGGCTCTTATTATCTCTCTATACCAAACCCATTGACACTTAGCCAAGGTACCAGGGTAGGCTCTGGGGATACAATGACAAAACAGAGAATGATCCCTTTCTCATTTAGCTTACATCTCCTTGCTGAAGGAGGTGGAGAGATTCAGCATGTAACCAAAATATTATTTAAAGATGGAGAAAGCACTAACTACTACACAGATCAGGAAGAACTTCCTATCAGAGGAGGCCAATGAGTTGAACCTTGAAGAAAACCAGGAATTCTGAGTCAGAAATGAGAAAGAGGTATATTCTAGGAATGGAGGACAGTCTATACAGAAAGAAGGAGTCTGGAGAAAGATTATTTGATTCCGAATGAATGAAAAAGTCATTTATTAAGTACTTAATAAGTACAAAGTACTATAAACAGCAATTAGGCCAGTCTAAATGGAACCTAGACTATGTGAGGGGGAGTAATATGAGTAAGTTTGGAAAGACAGGCTAGAGCCAGACCATGAAGGGTTTTAAATGACAAAATAAAGAATTTGTATTTTATCCTGGAAGCCATAGAGAGTTACTTGAGGTCCCTGAGAATGGGAGCTGATGTCAGATTTGTTTTAGGACGATTATTTATTTTGGCAGTTCTGTGGAAGGTGGATTAGAGAGGGCAGAGGCTGAAAGCAGGGTAACCAGTTAAGAGGTTGATACAATAGTCAAGGTGGATGGTAGAGGTGTTATGGAGGTAGACTTGACCAGACATCACTTTTTAAAAATTAATTTTATTTATTTTTAGTAGTATCTTCTTTTTTTTCTTTTTAAAGAAATTAGTATTTTATTTTTCCCCAGTTACATATAAAAACAGTTTTTAACATTTGTTTATAAAACATTGAGTTCCTTCGAAAAGGGACAGGGTCAAGGGAGAAAATTCAGTAAAGGGGGATAGGTTAGGAAGGAGCAAAATATAGTTAAGTCTTTCACAGCATGAGTATTGTGGAAGGGTTTTACATAATGATATGCACGTGGCCTATATTGAATTGCTTGCCTTCTTAGGGAGGGTGAGTGGGGAGAGAATTTTGAACTAAAGTTTTAAGAACATCTTCAAAAAAAAAAGTTTTTGCATGCAACTAGGAAATAAGATATACAGGCAATGGGGCATAGAAATTTATCTTGCCCTACAAGAAAGTAAGGGACGGGGGGATGGGGAGGGGAGTGGGGTGATAGAAAGGAGGGCTGACTGGGGGACAGGCAACCAGAATGTATGCCGTTTTGGAGTGGGGGAGAGGGTAGAAATGGGGAGAAAATTTGTAATTCAAACTCTTGTGAAAATCAGTGCTGAAAACTAAAAATATTAAATTAAAGAAAAAAATAGGAAAAAAAAATAAAACATTGAGTTCCACATTCTCTCCCTTCATCCCTCCCCAGCTGCCTCATTGAGAAGGCAAGCAATGCAAGATACGTTATATATGTGTAGTCGTGCAAAACATTTTCACAATGATCCTGTTGTAAAAAAAAAAGTAGACAAAAAAAAAGTAAAAAAAGTTTGCTTCAATCTGTATTCAGATTTTTCATCATAAATCCTTCAGAGTTATCTTGGATCATTGTATGGCTGAGAATAGCTAAGTCGGTCATAGTCAATCATTATACAGTGTTACTGTTGTTGTGTACAATGTTCTCCTGGTTCTTTTCACTTCACTCATCATCAGTTCATGTAAGTCTTTCCAGGTTTTTCTGAAATCTGTCTGCCCATCATTTATTACAGCATGGTAGTATTCCATCACATTTATATACTACAACTTGTTCAGCCATTGCCAAATAGATGGACATCCCTTCAATTTCCAATTCTTGGCTACCACAAAAAGAGCTGCTATAAATATTTTTGTACATGTGGGTCCTTTTCCTTTTGTGATCTCTTTGGGATGTAGACCTAGTAGTGGTATTGCTGGAATAGTTCCAAATTGCTCTCCAGAATGGTTGGATCAGTTCACAACTCACTCTTACAAATTAATTGGATTTGGGAGAGCTTGGGACTAGTTGAGAATGATGCTGAGGTTGGGACCCTGAGTGTCTAGAAGGATGTTGGTACTTTCAGCTCTAATTAGACAGGGCAGTAAGGATAGAGGGCTAGGTCTGAGGGAAAGAGACTGAGTTCTGTTTTGGACATGTTAAGATTGAGGTAGATACCTGTGGGACCTCCATCTGGGAAATTCAGTCTGTCCAATAGACAATTAGTGGTGAGGGATTACAGCACAAGAGAGAGATTAGAGTTAGATGTATAGATCTGGAATCATTTGCATAGAGATCAACACATTAACAGAACTTATTAAGCATTTTATTAGGTGCTAAGTACTTTGTCACACTCGGGATGAAAAAACAAAAATTGAAATAGTCCCTGGCTTTAAGGAGCTTACATTATATTGGAGGGAAACTGGGCATATATACAAATGTAGAAAATATATGTAAAGAAAATACAAGGTAATTAGAGAAACAGAAGGCAGTAGCAGCTGGGGGTGTTGAGAAAGGCCTCATGTGGGAGGTATTGCTTGAGTTAAACTTTGAAGGAAAATAGGGATTTAAGAGGTAGTGAGGAAGGAATGCTTTACAGGCATGAGGCAGCAGCCAATCACAGAGACAGGAAATGGAATGTTTCTGAAAGAAAACAAAAAAAGGCCAGTTTGTCTGGATTGTAGAGTAGGCGAATTAGAGTATCTTGTAAAAATCCAAAAAACGGCAGGCTGGAGCCATGCTGGAAGTGCTTTTAAATGCAGAATAGAGTTTGTATTTGATCCTAGAGGGAGTAAGCCATTGGAACTTATTGAACAGGTCTATGGAGTGGCATTGAACTCTATAGGATAATCGATCCTATGGGAACATTGAGGGTGGGTGTTTAGAGAAAAGGTAGTTTGGGATGCTGTAGTTTGTCCTTCATTCTCAAAGAGGACCATGACATCAAGAATGTGTTGCCATGACTTGCAAGTGAATTGGATTTAAGTAGGGGAGGGCTGTACAAAGTCACCAGCCTTACTCTCTTCCTGACCCATCCGGGTCCAGTGGTAAGGTGTAGATCAGGATGACTGGAGATGGCCTTGGGTGCAGTGGGGAACCTTGGCCTTTTTAAGCTAATGTCTTTCCCAGTTCTCGGTTTCACTGAGGCAACACTCATTTGGAAAGAAATGAGGCACAGAATGGCCCCTTCTACCTGTCAGTCTGGGAAGGGAAGACCTTCAGGGTTTCTGGCCAAAACAGAAACAATTGGCTATTTACACTCACTCTGAGCCATCAGAGCCCAAACAGTGACCACCAGGTGGGACTTGGCCTGGGACCTATTGTTGCCCAGTCAGTGAGAGCTGTAGTGCCAGAGTGATTTGGGTTTAAGGAATGGATGAATAGTCAGGAGCCCTGGGTTACTGTGTTAAAGCACTAAAAGACAGTGGTGTCAAATTGAAATAGAAATGAATCTCTATGCGCAACATATTAATAAATTAGAAATAATTCTGTTAACTTATTGAAATTAATATTATTTACTAAATATTTTATATTACATTTTTATTTTGTGAAACATTTCCTGTTTACATTTTAATTTGGATCTATTCAAACTAAGGAGTATTGGTATCAATTTGACACCTCTGTACTAAGTGATCTTAGCCAAGCCATTTAACTCCTTAAGCCTCAGATTCTTCATCTCTAATACAAAAAGGCAAGGCTTTATTTCTAAGACCCTTCTGTCTTTAAATTGTTCACTACAGGAGAGCTGGACTAATGAAGGCTCAGGGAATTGGAATGTTTTGTTTATTTCACTTTATTGCTAATTGGGCAATACATGATGTTACTGTTTTTATGTAACCAAGTGTAGAATCATAGGATGTCACATATGTAAAAAGAACTTAGAACAAGAGTTCTTAATGTGGGGTCAAGGGTCTGTGGATAGAGCCTTGAGGGACACCCAAGGTTTGGGACTGAGACATGAGAAGTAATCCAGCAAGGGATAGAAGGAAAGAAGGAAGGGATGCATTGTCTTATATAGAATGTAAGCCTTTTTGTCATTCTAAATTTAAGATGTCTGTGGGACATTGTTCACAATGTCCAGTAGGCAGCTGGAGATGGGCGACTGAAGGTCAGGAGAAAGGCTAGTATAAAAAGGAAAAGATGGACAAACAGATTTGGAAATCCGCATGGAGATAATTGAATCTGGGATCTGATGAGATCATCGAGCAAAGTACTATCAAAGGAGAAAAGAATAGGGCCCAGGACAGAACCTTGGGGGACACCCAAGGGGTTCTGGGGTTGACAGTAAGAGGCAAGAAGGATGTCTGTTCCTTGCCTGGTATAATATACTGGACATTGTGAGGCATGACAGGAGGTGGACCTTTTTCTAGAGAGAGAGGTTAGTAGTTGTAACATGCTTCAAGAACCCGCCAAGAAGACTGAGAAGACTCCATCATTCAGGTATCAGAGAGTGATGGACGATGTCAAAGTCTGTAGAGAGGTCAAGAAGGATGAGGATCGAAAAGACCATTGGAATGACAAGAGATGTTGGTAGCTTTGGCAGGAGTGGTTTCAGTGGAATAATGAGGCCTAAGGGAGGAGGTAAAAAAAAGAATGAGAAGAAAGAAAGTGGAGGTGCTGGCTGTGTGTGTCTATGTCTGTGTGTCTGTCTAGGCCACTTGAAGGGATAGCAATATATATATTGGAACCTCTTCTATCAGGCCACATGTTTTAGTAGACAGAGTGCTGGACTAGGCATCAGCAACACCTAGCTTTACATCCTGCTGCAGGAACTTGTTAGCCATGTGGCCTTGGGCAAAATACAATCTCTGCGTCTCAGTTTCCTCTTCTGTAAAGTAAGGGTTAGGTGGCTTGAAAGGTCCTTTCCAGCTCCAAATCTGTGATTCTCTGTATAAGAGCATGAACTTGGGTAGAGAAAGACCGAGCCAGGTGCTGAACTCCTGGAGAAAATAGAGAGAATGAGCTGGGGGGCTTATCACTTCATCCAGAATTGGTATCAGTAATATGCATATAATACAGACCCCGGGGACAAAGGAAGAATCTAGAATCGGTGGTGGCGGCCAAGAAGGGTGCCCTGTCCTCCCTGCTGTAACGTACTGGGGGGCATGGCGGGTGCTGGGCTAGACGGAGGAAGCAGAGTAAAGAGGAGACACACTGTAGTAAGTGAAGTAAATGGGAGGAATGTGATAGGGAATCTTCTTTTTAAATCACTCCCATTTTCCTCGTTTACTTGTTGCTCTACCCACTTTACCACTCCCAGAACCAAAAAAGAAAAAAAAGTTCAGCACAACTCACTGTAGCCTGTGAAAAACTCTCATTGCTAGTGTTCCATCATCCCCCACCTCTGCAGAGCAGTGGGGGGGGGGGGGTGTCTTCTTGGAGGCCAGATAGGCCTCTTATAATTTTGTTAGTTGTCTGTATGTCTTAGATGTCAAGTCTTTGTTTGATATAAATAGAGAGGGATTTATTTGGAGGGGGACGGGATAGTAGGAATGGTAGCATTGGAAGAGTTTTCAGCTGGACAACCTGATGCTCTATTAGAGGAAGCTAAGTGGTTCAATGGATAGAATGCTAGGCCTGAAGATGATAAGACTTGGGTTCAAATCCTCCCTCAGACACTCACTAACTGTGAGGCCTTGGGGAAATCACTGAACCTGTTTGCCTCAGTTTTCTCATCTGCAAAATGGAAATAGCGATAGCGTATACCTTCCCGGATTGTTGTAAGGATTAAGTGAGATATTTGTAAAGCACTTAACACAGTGCCTGTCACATAGTAGGAGCTATACAATGGATGCGGAGAAAAGGAGGTACTATTTTGTTAGTCATGGTTGAAGGATGTAGAATTATCTGCTTGGGGTTTGGTCCTTTAATGTCCAGGCCTCTAATTCTGTCTTTTTTTTTTTTTTTTTTTTGCTTCCCACTTTCAGGTATACTTGTTCTGTTCTCTTCTTCTGCTCTTTCCCTTCCTCCCCTTTTCCTCTCCCCCTTTGTTCTCAGAACTCCTATAATCTCCTTTTTTTTGAGGAAACTTTGTAGGATATTTCACTTCCCATTAATACCTTCTCTTCCTCCAAAAAGCACTTTAACCTAACCCCTACTAACATTCGCCTTCCCCATGTTAATATTTTTTTTAATTTAATTTTTTCAATTATCAAGCATTTATTTTTTCACTCCTACCTTCCTCACACTTCCACTAGGAAGAAAAAAAGAAAGAAAGAAAGATAAAACCCTTGTAACAAATAAGCAGGCAAGCAAAACAAATTCCCGTATTGGCCATATCCAAAAATGTTTCTACGTATTTTACATACAGAATATCATTGTCAGGAAAGGGGTAGAAGTCTTCATCAGTCCACTGGAATCATGGTTGATCAAGTTTCTTTAAGTCTGTCAAAATTGTTTGTTTTTGCAGTGTTGATGTTATATTTCAGAGGTGGCAAACTTGTGGGACTGAAAAAGTGGCTGTAGAACTCATAAGTTACACGTTATTTTCCTGACTTTTCTCTGCATCAGTGCATGCAAGTTTTCCTAGGTTTCTCTAAAACTATATCTTCATTTCTTACAGCACAGTAGTAGTCCATGACATTCATAATTTGTTTATCCATTCCCTAATTGATGGGTACTCCTTCAGTTCTCTCTTCCCTCTTTCCACCACCCTACACATTGGGTAGGAAAAAAAGTTTAATAAATATGCATAGTCAAAACTGATTCCCACATTTTTATGTCTTAAAAATCTGGGTCCCAATTTGCACATTGAATCTATCACTTTTCTCTTCCTGGAAATGTTGGTCCTCTGGAATCAAGGTTGATCAGAGCTCTTAAATCTTTCAGAGTTGATTATCTAGATAATCTTATTGTATAAATTGTTCTTCTAGTTCTGTTCACTTCATTTGATATCACACTGCACAAGTCTCCAGGTTTCCCTGAAATGGTATCTTTCTTCATTTCTTATAGCATAGTAGAGTTCTGTTATATTCATACATGAAAATTTCTTCTGCAATTCCCCAATTAATGGATGCTCATCCTTTTTGGCTCTTTTGACACCACAGAAAGAGCTTCTATAAATATTTTTCCTTTTTCTTTGATTTCTTTGTGGTATAGGCCAGCATCGCTGGGTTAATGGGCAAGCACAGTTTAATAACTTTTTGGACACATTTGCTTTTAAGAATGACTGGTGGTGCTTGAGTCTTAAAATTTAAAAAAAGGAATGATTGATCCACTTCACAGTGCCAGAAAATGTACATCAGTGACCTGACTTTCTGCAGTCCTCCAACATATCATTTTTGCCAGTTTGATTGTTTTGAGGTAGAACTTTAAAATGCCTTTAATTTTATTAGTGATTTCAAATATTTTTCCCATATGATTATTGATAGCTTCTACTTTTTTCTTTGAAAACTGCCTGTTCATATCCTTGGACTACATATCTATTAGAATGGTTTTTAGTTTAATAATACTGAATGAATTCCTTATCTGTCATGGATAGGAAATTTTTATCAGAAAAACTTGCAGAGAGTTTTTTTTCCCGTTTGCCTGTTTCCCTTCCAACTTTAACTATTAGATTTGCTTGTGCGACCCCTTTTTAATTTCATATTATCAAAATAGACCATATTATCTTGTGTTAATCTTTCTGTTGCTTATATAGTCATGAAAGCTGCCTTCCATGGATCTGAGAGGTAATTTCTTCTTTACTGTAATTTGTTATCTCAATATATATGGTGTGAGGTGTTAATCTAAATCTTAATTTCTTCCAGACTGCTATTAAGTTTTTCCAAGTTTTTGTCAAATTGTGAGTCCTTCCCCAATAACTGGGATCTTTAGATTTATCAGCACTGCACTACTCTTTATTTCTGTGTATAATATACCTAATTGGTTCCGTTGATTGTCCTTTCTTTTTACCAGTACTAAATCATTTTAAAGATTACTTTGTAGTACAGTACAAGATCTGGTACTGATACTTCCTTTTTTTTTTTTTTTCATTTATTACTCTTGGGATTTTTGACCATTTAATTTCTTTATTTTTCTCATTTATTAAAGTGTTACATTGTTATTTTTATTGAGGTGGCACTGAATAAGTGAATTACTTTAGTTCGTATTGAAGTTTTTATTATATTGGCTTGCCCATGAGCAATTTATGTATCTGCAGTTATTTGGTCCTACCTTTATTTCTTTAAACAGTGTTTTGTAGTTATAGTCATATAGATCTTGTGTATATGTTAGTAGATAGACTCCTAAGTATTTTATACATTCTCTAGTTATTTTAAATGGAATTTCTCTATCCCATCTGTCTGGGCTTTGTTGGTAATGTACAAAAGTGGTTATAATTTTTGTGGATTTATTTTATATCCTGCAACTTTGCTGATGTTACTGTTTACTGATGTTAATTTTTTAGTTGCTTCTGGGTTTTTCTAAGTACACATCATACTTTCTGCAAAAAAAGGGATAATTTTGTTTCTTCTTGGTCTATTTTTAGACTAGTATTTCTAACATTATCAAATAAATATTAGGGCTGATAAAGGATATCCTTGCTTTACTCTGATCTTTTTGAAAAGGATTTTAGTTTATCCTCATTACATATAATGCTGGTTCTTTATTTGAGATGCTGTTCAGGTACTATGTATCATGATAGGGGACGGCCCGTTTGTTTGCTTTCTAGCATTTTTGACAGAAATAGTTGTTTTCTTCTTTCAAAACTTTTACCTATATTGCTATAATGATTTTTTGGGGGTTCTTATTATTAATGTGGTCGATTATGTTTCTAGATTTTCCTGATTTTTCCAACCCTTCATTTCTGGCATAAATCAGATTCAGTTTTACACACACACGCGCGCACACACACACACACACACACACACACACGTACACGTACACATACACGTATATTACATATGCAATGTATAGTCAGTTCTTAGTTTATGTAAATTTGCAGTATGCAAATTTGACTTTATATAGTTATGAAATAAATCTGCATTTAAAAAAATAATGTTAACTTTACTGTACAATACTGTGCTCTCATTCTGCTCCTGTTCTCAGCCTCCCAACCCCTTTCCCCCCAAAAAAACTTTTTTTAAAAAGCCCTCCCAAGTGAAAGCAGAAGAATGGGCATGTGGAGAGACTACCACCACCAGAATGGGTGCTTGGCTTGAGACCTCCAGCACTGAGAGAGACCTTTGCCCTGCTCCACCCACCGGCCCCTGTCTGCTGGTTTGTCTGTTTTGCCTTAGCTTTCTCCCTAGTGTTCATCCCTGTCGGGGAAGCACACACACCTGACCCACTGCCCCCCACCCACCCCCCTTACCCCTTGTCACTCGTCCTCTATCTGTGTCATTGTCCAGCCCCCACATGTCTTCTTTGTCCTGGTCCTCATGTGTCCTTGAACCATGTGGCAGGCACCTTCCCTCCACAGGCCCCCTTCCAGCCTTCCTCCCTCCCTTCCCCACTTCTTCAGGTTAAGTAAAAATGGCTTTTACGTAGAGATCTGCAGAATGATCCACTAACATGTGAGAACTGCACTTGAGAGCCCCTGCATGTGTGCATAGATACATACTTTTTTTTGCATTGATATTCATTAGGGATGTTGGTCTGTAGTTTTCTTCATTGTTTTGACCTGCCGTGGTTTAAGGATTAAGACCATATTTGTATCATAAAAGGAATTTGGTGGGATGCCTTATTTTGCTATTTTTGCAAATAGTTGGTGTAATACTGGAATTAATTGTGCTTTCGATGTTTGGTAGAGTTTATTTGTATATTCATCTGGTCCTGAGGTTTTTACTTTAGGAGTTCATTGATGGCTTGTTCAAATTCTTTTTCTGAGATTGACTTGTTTAAATTCTCTAATTTTTGTTCTGTTAGTCTGGATATGTCACATTTTTTTTGTAGATACTTGCTCATTTTCTTTGTAAGTTGTCAGTTTTATTGGCATTTAATTGAGTAAAGATTTCTAGTAATATTCTTTCTTCTGTTGTGAATTTTCCCTTTTTGTTTTTGATACTGGTAAACTGGTTTTTCTTTTTAATTAATTTAGGTAATGGTTTAATCTATTCTCCTGCCCCCCCCCAAAAAAAAAAACAACCAACAAAGACTCAGCTCCTTTTATTTATCAATTCAGTGTGGATTTTTAAAATTTTTGTTTTCAATTTTGTTAAACTCTTCTATGATTTCTATTTTGGTGTTTGATTGGTATTTCTTAATTTGTTGGTTTTCTAGTTATTTTAGTTGCATGCCCAATTAATTGATCTTTCTTTTGTTGATGAAAGTGTTTAGAGATAGAAAATTTTCCCCAAGACCTATTTTGACTGCATCCAGAAATTTTTTCAAGTGCTTCTCATTGTTATCATTATCTTTAATGAAATGATCTTAACTTTTTAATGATTTGTTTTGTGACCCACCAGTTTTTTAGGATTGAATTTAGTCTCCACTTGATTTTTCAGAAACATAATAATTGCTCACATTTATATAGTGATTTAAGATTTGCAAAGTGTTTTACAAATATTACCTCATTTTTATCCTCACAACAATCCTGGGAGGTAGGTGCTATTATTATTTCCAATTTACAGATAAGAAAACTGAGGCAAAGGGAGGTAGAGTGACTTGCTAAGGATCACACAGCTTGTGTCTGAGGCTGGATTTGAACTCAGGTCTTTCTGATTTTGACTCTCCAGTCTATCCACTGCACTACCTAGCTCCCTAGCTGATTGTGTGGATTGTTTATCTAATGTTGAACCATACTTGAATTCCTGTATAAATTCAGCTTGGGTCATGATGATTTCTTGGATGAATTGCTGTTGTATGTATTTTACAATATTGTGCTTAAAATTTTTGAATCAGTGTTCATTAATGATGTTGGTCTGTAGTTTGCCTTACAGTTAATTTATAATCATTCTTCAGTGGTCCCTCATTTAATATAACTTTTATTGCATCATGGTTAGTAAAGAATGTGGCTAATATTTTTGCTTTTCTGTATTTGTGATGTTTACATGACTGATTTTTGTAGATATGCTATGCACAGCTGAGAAATGTATGTACTCCTCCTCTTCGGTAATTACCAAAGCTCTTTCATATCTAAGTTTTCTAAAATTTTATTTAGTTCCTTTATGTCTTCTTGTTTATTTTTTGGTTAAGTTTGTCTAGCTCTGAGAGTGGTACATTGAGGTCCTCCACTAGTTTACCATCTATTTCTTCCTATAACTCATTTAGTTTATCTCATACTCTTCAGCAAAATATTTTTCCTTGTTTATCTTTTTTAATCAAATGAGTTTTTGCTGTTGCTTTGCCTGAGATCATGGTCACTATCCCTACTTTTTTGAGTTCAGCTGAACCATAATAGATATTGTTCCAATTCCTCATCTTAACTCTGTGTGAGTTTTAAATATGTTTCTTGTAAACAATGTATCTTTGGATTCTTCTTTCTAATCCATTCTGCTATCCTCTTCCATTTTATAGGTAAGCTTATCTTAGTCACGTTTATGATCATTTCCATTTATCCTATTCTCTTATAATTTTTCTTCTCTTTGTTTCGTGCTCCCTTTTTATCACAAGTTCTCACCATTTTTTGGTTTCCACTTACCACCTTACACTTCCTACCTCCATGTACTTGTACTCTTGTATCCTAGAACACAAGGGGTGGAGTGTGTCGGCAAGCAAAATGGCCTTTGTTAAAACAACTCTTCATCAGCTTGCTTGCTTTGAAGAAAACCCAGTACCTCACTAGTTCAATGAGGAAAAAGGAGTCCTGTCTTAATGAAAGAAAAGACCATCCTGTTATTTTCAAGCAGATGTAGAAGAACAAAACAAATGGCTATCAAATTGTGGACAAATGGAGACAAATCTGCCAAAATTTCTTGAATAACTAATGCGCCATTTATAACTAGTGTATGAATTTATATGCAGTGTCAGTGAGGGCTGACAAAGGGCCTGTGAATAATTTGAGTGTTAAATGCACTGGTTGTAATAATAATAACTTGTGCTTTAAATAATGTTTTTTGTGTTTATAAAGCACTTTCATCACAATAATCTGTCAGGTAGTTAGTACAGGTGTTATTATGCTCACATGGAGCCCATTAGAACTCCCCAACTTTTTTCAGTTAAACTTTTGTCTGTCTGTGCTCCCTCTCTTTCATTATGTAGTTGATTTTTTTTAAAATCCAGATTTATAACTTGAATAGTGTTTCCTATTATTTTTCTCATCTATTGATATTCTTGGATCCCATTTCTGTTGTCTGGGTATATTAGCTGTCACTCCTAGTTTTATGTTAGCTGTCATTTTTGTTAGCTTCCTATCTGTAACTTCATTTCTCCCACTTATTCATAGAGACCATATAGAAATCCGAGGAGGCCTAGTCACTTAACCAACTTTAACCTATTTCATGGACCTAATTCATGGACTTGATTGGGTCCGCAAGGATATTTTGAAACTTTGCCAAGTCACTTGGAAAAATGCAGATATATTTATGACATTCCTCTGTCAGAAATTAGGTTTGTTGTTGTTCAGTTAAATCCGGCTCTTTAAGAGCCTATTCAAGGTTTTCTTGGCAGAGATACTGCATTGGTTTGCCATTCCTTTTCCACCTCATTTTTACATTTGAGGAACTGAGGCAAAACAAGATTAAGAAATTTGCTCAAGGTCACACACTGATGTGTTTCTGATGGTGGATTTGAACTCAAGCAGGATGAGTCTTTCTGTTTCCAAGCCTAGCGCTCTATCCACTGGGCCACCTAATTAGGTTAGTTTTGCCTGTTCCGTTGATTTGTTTTTCCTGTCTAGTAAACATTTGTTAAGCACCTGCCTTCACTCAGGGATAACAAATTGCATTCTGCTGTGGTCAGATTCTGTTGTGTTCAGTTTGGGACACTGCTTGTGTTGGAAGGTTGTTGACAGAGGGAAGCACAACCAGAGGAGCGAGTAGTCTGGGAGTGTCTGAAAACCCTGCCATGTTAGAAATGATGTAGGAGCCCATGGGACTGTCAGTCTGGGAAGGAGGAGATGTATAAATGGGGTTCAGATGTTTGGGGAGCTGGCTGAAGGAACTAAACGAGGTGAGGGGGGGAGGCAGCCCGGGCTCCTTTCTCAGACGCTGAACTAGCCGGGAAACCCTGGACAAGTTACTTCATGTTGTTAGCCTCGGGTTCCTCATCATAAGATGGGAATAACAATAGTGTCTACCCCCAGAGTCCAGGACCAGGTATATGTGAAGTGCTTTGAAAACCTCTGAGCTAGTTGTTGTTAAACTCTGTACCTCCAGGGGGCAGAGCTGGGCTGGGTAAATGGTGTAAGAGTGGATTTGGAGGAAGTCGTCAGTTTTCTACCACAGTGATTTCCTCCCCATTCCATCGTACTCTTCCCAACAACAGAAAAACAAAAGTAGCCAAAATTCGTAATAAGTCTTCTAGAACATTCTTTTTTTCCCTTTTTTTCTGTAACATTCTTAACCTCTCTCTTTACTGAGAGGAGGAAGGTATGATTCTGTCAGCTTAGTCCGTGGCTTCCATTATGTCCCAACTAAAATCCTAACTTCTATCGGAAGACTTTCCCCACCCTCTCTTAATTCCAGTGCCTTCCTCTATTAATTATTTCCTAATTATCCTGTAGCTTGCTTTGTATATATTTGTTTGCATGTTAGCTCTCCCACTAGATCATAAGCTTCTTGAGGACAGGAAATGCCTTTGTACCTCTTTTTTAAATCTCCAGCAAGTAGCACCTGGCATATAGTAGGTGCTTAATAAGTGTTGATTGACTGGTCTTACCTGTTTCAGAATATTTTCATAGATAATGGAAACTGAGACCCAGAGAAAGTGAAGTTACTTTGCCTAAGGTCCTATAGCTAGTTTTAGGGAGAGTTCTAAAACACTGCTGCTGTGCCCTCCCCCCATTTAAAAAAAATGTCATATCATTATAGATTTATGATTAGGCTTGAAGGATCTTAAGATCCTCAATTCCTCATTTTACAGCAAATGAGGAAACTGAGAACCAGAAAATTCAAGAGACTTGTTCAAGGGTAAATCACTTGCCTGGCACATATCCAGTGCTTGTTGACTTACTGTGGTTTATACCACTCTGCCCTCTGGGGACTAGGTTAAAGTATACGGTAAGACCTGATTAGAAGATTACTTTGGTAAACATTATTAATTACTTGATTGAGAACTTAGATTTGAACCTAGGTACTATAATTCAAAATCCAGTATTCTTTCCATAACGTTCCACTGCCTCCCTCCTAATTCAAAGGCTTTCCATTGTTCCTCTTCCCCTGCTATTTCCTCCTTCATACCCTTCTCCTTGCAAAGGCACTCTTAAAGTTCCGTCCTCCAGGAGATCCATCCCTGTTATCATTTCCCCACCCCCCCACCCCTTTAGTCTTCATCTTCTCTTTATTCACCCATGTATTCTTAACCTCACCTGATTTAACCATCCCTGCAAGCTAGAAGAGATACAGATTTTTATCTCTTCTTCCTTTCTCAGTTTAAACCTCCTGAGATATCAGATGCCTCCACATCTCTTTTTCATTCACTTCTTAACTCCCTCTAGTTAGGAGGGGAGAACTGGGGGAATCATCAACTGCTTTTTGGACGAAAACATATACTTCATTGTATTTCCCCCCAAATCCTCCGCTCCTAACTTTCTTATTACTGCCATCCTCCCAGTCACCCAGCCTTGAAACCTCAGTTTCATCATCATACTCATTTACCCCACATATCCAGTCTCTTGTCAAATCTTGCTGTTTTCATCTCCACAGCATCTTGTATATACATCCTTTTTTCTTCACTCAAAACCATTACCATAATACAGGCTTTCATCACTTCTTCTCTGTCCTTCTGTAATAGTGACCCATTGATCAGTTCAATTCAGGTCTCTTCCACCACTCTGCTATAACTTTCACTCAGCTACCAAAGTGATTTTCCTAAAGCACAGTTCTGCCCATGTGTTATAGGATACATAATCTAATCAGCTATGTATCCTAGAACATACATTGTGATCCAATTACGCAGGAAACTACACCATGTCCTTCCTGCTGTCCTGTACCCTCCCTGCACCCCATGTCAGTAAACTTCAGTGGCTCTTTGTTAGCTCCAGGATCAAAAATAAAATTTTTTATTTGGCATTTGGAGGAGGTTAGGTGGTTCAGGGGCCTAGACTTAGGAAGATCCGAGTTCAAATCTAGCCTCAGACACTTATTACCTGTGTGATTCTGGGCAAAACACTTAACTTCTGTTTGCCTTCATCCACTGGAGAAAGAAATAACCACCCATTCCAAGAAAATCCCATGGGCAGCATTGGTGTGCTATGGTCCACAGAGTCAGGAAAAGTCAGACATGACTAAACAAAAACACTTGACATTTAAGGCCCTTCGTAACCAGGCTGGGGGGGGGGGGGGCGGTGTTATAGTTAAATGCATGATGCATGTATCTCTTCCATTAGAATATGAGCTCTGTGAAAGCTGGTAGGGGTTTTTTTGTTGTTTTTTTTTTTTGACCATTCTTTGTATCCTTGGGTGCTTCCCTGGCATATAGTAAATGCTTAATAAATGCTTATTTACCGATAATTGTTTCTCAAGGAGTAGGTTGAAGCTTCCATTGGTACAGTGATGAAAAGATCTCTTGGCAAATTAATTTGGTAAATGTTATAACTTACTTGGTTGAGAACATTTCTTCCCTAAGAATGTTAGCTTTTAAACTTACGGCAAAAGTTACAAAAATTAGCTGTTTTGGTCTTTAAGGAAATTTTAAGAAATGAGATGTTTTCACCATGAACTTTTTTGGGGGAGAGAACAAATGGCAAATGAGTCTTAAATATTCATTAGGCAAAGAAGACAGAACTTCTCTAGGCAACACTTCCAACAGCAGGTATTTCAGACTAAAATGATACCTTTCCTTGAAAAATAAAATGTAATTCAGGATATTTTTTTCCTTAGGAATGCTTTTTGTTTAGTTCTATCTCTAAGTTCTATCTATCTAAGTTTTTTTTTAAACAGGTTTTGCCTCGGTTACTTCCTCTTGTTCATCATCCTTCATAAGATTTTACAGATCAGCTTATATTTAACTTGGTGTTGTTGCCTTTGGCACCCAAATCTGTTGCTATTATGCATTCTAGAATCAGTTTTTTTTTAAGAAGAATGAGAAATAGTTTAAATAATTTAACCCAGAACTATTAAGTGATTGAAAATGCTGGAAATGGACATCAGAAATGACATTAACACTGATTATAATAATTATATCCAGGAATTTAACCAATGTAAATTAATTGGCACAATAAGGAGACCAGAAAAACTCAGCATCTTAGTCAGAAGATGTCTATAAACTCCTTCATGATCAGTATCATTTCATAAAGCAAAAAGAAGCAGTGGAAGGTAAAATCAAGCATAAAGTCATCCTAAGAGCATTAAGAGAGAGTAGATAGAGTCAGAAAGATTCCTCTTCCCGAGTTCAAATCCAGTCTCAGATATTTACTAGCTGTATGATCCTGCCAAGTCACTTACCCATTTGCTTCATCTGTAAAATGAGCTAAAGAAGGAAATAGAAAACCATTCTAAAATTTTTGCCAAGAAAACCCCAAATGGGGTTAGGAAGAGTCAGACTCAACTGTGAAATGACTGAAGAACAGCAAAGAGCATTCATAATGGAATGAGGACTACACACAGAAGGAAACTAAAAAGATTTGCAAAAACCGTTTTAACCAGTTGTTTTCTGTGTCTAGGACTATGGAGCCACCACACATATCTACAAGTCTACTATGTACTGCCCCTTTAATGGGAGACCTAGGAGTGTAAACCGGCACACTTGGACTGGATAGTCCTTGTCCTGGATCTCTTAGAGTGGAGGAACAAAGTCAAGAAAAGCAGCCAGACTTTACTGAATTTATATGCTTCATGCTGGAGCAATACAGTTTTTTTCCTCAGGCTTCTAAACTTTCCTCTTAGCATCCATAGGAGTCAAAGTCTTTTGGCTTATTTGCCATTTAGGTATGTCCTGACCCCTAAGTCTTCCATTAAGATGCAGCGAAGTGCTGTGGGCTTGGAGTCTAGACCCTTGGCTTAGCTCTGTCACCAGCTCAGATCATCTTCCTGTTTTTGGATTGCAGTTTCTTCATCTCTGAATGAGGGAGATTGATGTTTAAGGTCCCTTTTAGTCTAACATTCTGTGAGCCTGCTTTTTTATTTTTTGAAGCAGACTGTGAACGGGATTACACGTGTGATCTGGATTAACGAGCTTTGTACAAGTCAGCTTTTAACGAAATGTGCTGATGAGGAGTGGGGGGCACTTCACTTGCCAATCTGTACCACTTAACTCAAGGAAGTCATGGCCTTCTTTTTCCAACAAAATGCTAATTGTTTTGAGGAACTTCCTAGTTCCTAATAGCTGAGTTTTTAGGTTGTTCCTTGCTGTGTCTAGTTGGCCCCTTGATTGCCAACACCCAAGATGAGGGTTTGTTTTTGAAATTTCCCCAAGGGCTTGAATTTCTCAGAATTTTTGCGTATTTGGACTTTTTGTGAAACATGAGAGCTTCTATGAAAGATGAGAGCTCTCTTTTCCTCTATGATTGGCCAAAGAAACCTCAGGGCCATGCAGACTTCAGCCCCTAGTGATTCCCCTGAAGGAAAGATTATCCAACCTTGTAGGGTGTATTCTATCCCTCTGGTTTATTTACCCCACCCATTCTTTCTTGCTAAAACGTTAAAACAGTTCCTTAGAAATAGGGAGGAGGCTATTTTGGCTTTTGGTCTAGGCTCCTCAAATTACTTTCTCTTACTTGCTTCCTCTATTTGGATAAACCATAACTTTGCCACAGGAATCCAGCTTTGTTGATTAGTGCAGGCCTTAGCAGCTATCTGAAAAATGATACTGTTGGGAAAACTAGAGTTTTAATTTGTTATTGGGTATGAATCCTGAGTGACATCTATGTGAAGCATAGAAATGCTTTTGGAATCAAAACTAAAATGATTTCTGGGTTTTCTATCTATTTTCTATTTCTTATCTGTTCTTTTTCAGTCTAGATAATAAAGATGTTAAGATTGTTCATTCTTTGTCATAGAATAAATATGAACACTATCATTAGGAAAAGTTTTCTAAAAGTAACTGTCTAGAATTGTAATGGGAGTTCAAGAGACCCCTTCATTTGGAAGTCTTTGAGTGGAAGCTTGTCAGGGATGTTGGAGAAGAGATTTCTGGTCAGGCTTAGGTTGGAATAAATGTCATTTGAGGTTCTTTCAGTTTTGGGGATTCTGGTGACTGGTCTGTCCAAAATGTACACAGGTAATTAGTCTTCAAGTAATTTGAAGAGGGAGGGAGCATCAGAACCCTGGAGGATCAGCATGGCTTCATGGAGGAAATTGTACCTTAAGCTGACTCTTGAAGAGAGTTGGGGATTCTGAGGCCTAAAGATAGGGGCACGTTGTAGGCATGGGAGATTGTACAAGTGCCCAGAAGTAGGAGGTGGGATGTGGAGTTTGGAGGCGTTTAGTCCAGTTTGGCTAGAACCCAGAATGCATAAAAGGGAGGAATCAAATGATGAGCCAGGTCGTAGAAAGGCTTCCAGACTGAGAAGTTTATAGTGTATCCTAGAGGCAGTGGGGAGCCATGGAAGGGTTTTGATAATGGGGAAAGAGAATGGGGGAATAAGCATGGATATAGCACTTATTATGTACTAGGCACTGTGCAAGGTGCTTTTTACAAATATATCGTTTGGTCCTCACAAAGGTTATGCAAGGTGGGTGTTCTTATCTCATTTTACAGTTGAGGAAACTGAGGTAAACAGGCTTTAAGCAACTTGCCCAGGGTCATAAAGCTAGTGATTGTCTGTTTGACTTTGGGTCTTCTGGACTCCAGGCCCAGCAGTCTATCCGCTGGCCTACTAGCTGCCTCTGAGAGATATGTTCAGATCTATGCCTTAAGAAAATTCTTTTTGCAGGTGTGTGGAGAGAAGAGAGATAAAAATTTATCCTAAGTTCGGGCAGGAGGTGATAGAGTGGTAGCCATGCAGGTGGAGAGCGAAGCAGAATTGGGTCATCCAAGCCTAGGGATTGTTTGTTTTGAACATGGCTGGCTATGCCCTTCACAGAAATAAGGAAATTCTGGAGGCAGGGACAGGTTCAGGAAGGAAGATAGTCTTGTTTGGGGCATTTTCCAGAATACAGTCTATACTCAGGGCATTCATTGCCTTTCTCATTGTCTTTCCCGGTGCCCAGACAGTTTCTAAAACATCCCTCATCTATTATTGTTACAGCAACTGGCCCTCCCACTTGCTGGTCCCTTGTGTGAGCTTCCATCTTTGCTTCCGCAACCCATATCATCTAAATTCTAAATTCTACCCATCCTTCAAAACCTAGTTAAGGGACTGGCTTGTGTCTAGAAAAATGTCAGGAGAGGGAAGAGGAGGATGAGTGGAGGCAAATTTGGCTTTCGAGAAAGAATAGAAATGGTGCTTCCTGTGCATTTCCCACTTTCACAAGCGCCTGCTGTCCTGGTGATCCACAGCATATAAGTCAGGGGTTCATTTGTTGCCATCAGGCAGTATGAGATCCTCTGAATGTTCCTCAGTTCCTGTCTTTGGTAAATGCTAATTAAGATTATAAGTATTGTTGGGGGGAGTGGGGGAAGGAGTTCCTTTATCTTTCTCAATAATTCCCTTTCCCTCCAGGGCAAACTGGCCTCCTTTTTCCTATCCAGAGTTGAAGCCTTGAGCCCTCAACTCCAGCAGGTAAAAAAGGGTTGTGGGGGGGACATAATAATGGAGGCTGGAAAGGGTAGGGTGGGGAAGAATACAGAAAAGGCTAGATATCCCTACTTTTAACTTTATGTCAGTCATATTGGGATGATTCTGTACCTTTGCCCATGCAGTTCTCCCCCTTAAATTTTTCTCTCGCCTCTGGCATATTCTAGTCTAAGATTTGTCTTTCCCTCCTACCCAACCCACATAGACACCTCTACCTACTTCCTTGTCTCTTCACCTGTTTATGTCTGTCTTCTTCTGAGCTCATTGTGTCTTGGTCTTCCTTTCTTCCTTTGTTTCCCTCAGGTTTAGAATCTTTTTTTCCACCACCATCCCCCAACCCCATTCCATGTTTCTCACTAGTACTTGGGGAGGATCACAGAGTGATTCCCTTGGGTGACCCAGTTCCTGACTCTCCTTCCTAACTATAGTTGGCGTGTGAGTGTTACGCGAGGTTGCCTGCCCTGGGGGCTGGCTTCTCCCAGGGCCTGAAGCACACAGAGAGCTGGGAACAGGAGTTACATTGTCTACTGGCCTCACTACATGGCCTTTTGGGGGCCCTCTACGAGGGCGCAGAGACTGGTATGGTTGGGTCAGGATTAGTGGCTGGGAGAATGGTGGGGTTGGTAGGGTTTGATTGTTGTAGTCCTTGGGAAGGTGATGATGAGAAGGGTGGGAGGGGAGATTGTTGTCAGAATGGCATGGTTGTGGGTTGGGGGATGACTGTCAAGGGGTCATTCATTCATTGATTATCTCTTGCCTCCTGTGGGAAAAACACCCCTTATGCTAAATAAGGCAAAGATAGAGGTATAGAGGTGGGATCTGGGAAAACTTGAGAAGCTCTCATTTTGTTGAAACAGAACAGGGCATGTGGAGATGAACAGCATGCCTGTTTTAGGCATGAGTGTAAGGATACTTAACCTGAGCAGGGTAGAGTTAATCTGGGAAGATATCGTGGATTTGAATTTTGGGCAAAGGGATGACTAAAGGTAGGGAGTTTATTGGCTGTCACTGTGTGTGTGTGTGTGTGTGTGTGTGTGTGTGTGTGTATGTGTATGTATATGTATATGTATATGTATGTATCCAGCCCCAATACAATATGAAGGTCCTGGAGTGGAGCTGCTGCTGCCACCCCCTGCAGATAATGATGTTCATGGTCTTCTCCAGCTTCGACAAAGGTTTTCAGGGCTGGCCCGATGTCTGGGGCTCATGCTCAGGTGTGGGAAAGGGAATGACATGGTATGGGGAGGTGGGGGTGGGGGGTGGAAGAATGATAAAGGTTGAAGAGGGGAGGGCCTGGAAAGAGGCTGAGTGAGAGATGGGAGTCAGGAGGGATTAGGATTCACCTCTGGCTGGGGTGCTCTCAGGGGTGAGGAGGGCAAGAAATGATACTGGGCAGGGCCCCAGGGAAGCAATGAAACGACCAGAGTAAAAGGGCTGGTCACTTGGAGGGCCCAGGCCTGAGAGCATCTTGTCCCTGCCTCCACTTGCAGCTCAGAATTTGGGGCACCAGTGTCTGTGCCAGTGCAGGACATACTGGACATTATCTGCCGGACCCTCAGTGTTAGTGGCAAGAACATTGTAAGTGAGGAACTACTCATCGTATCTCCATAGATCACCTGTGCTATCCTTATCTGCCCCAGGATCCCTTGACTCCCTAAGAATCAGGGTTCCTTATACTCTCTGACTCCCTCTCCAAAAATGCCTATACCTTTTCACTTTTCCTTATCTTCTTTCTTCATTGCTTCCTTACCCTCCTTTCCTCCCACCCCTCTACCCTACTCCCGGCCTGCCCTTTCACCATGAACATACTAATTTTTCTCTTGACCAGAGCTGGCTGGGGGATGGTCCTTTAAGGCTACTGCTGTTGCCCTCTCTCCACCTGGAGGCCCTGGATCTGCTCTCTGCCCTTATCCTTTCGTGAGTGTGATTGGGGAGGGGGGAGTTGTTGAGGGAGTTGGGAAGTGATCTCAGTGTTCACATTCTCCCCTCACTCTTCCAGGTGTGGGAGTCGACTTGTTCGATTTGGGGGACTTATCTGCCGCCTGCTTCCCCAGGTCCTTAACACCTGGAGTGCTGGGCGAGACCCCCTTCCCCCAGGCCAGGAGAGACCTTATAGGTAATGAAGCTTTAGGAGTGTTGTAGTAGTGTTGGGGAGAGTAGATGGGGTATAGGAAGAAGTCAACTGAGAGGATTGTGTGAGAGGTGGGTTCTAAGAGAGGAGTGGAGAGAAAAGACCCCTTCACACCCATAACTCTCTCCCTTTGTCTCCCAGTGCAGTTCGGGCGAAGGTGTACTCAGTGCTGGAACTATGGGTACAGACCTGTGGGGCTGGGGCTGGGGTACTCCAGGGGGGAGCTCAGTCTGAGGCTCTGCTCACCCACCTGCTTAGTGACATCTTCCCACCTGCCGAAGCCCTCAAGGTGAGGCCTGAGTCTTCAATCTCAGTTTCTCCCAAACATTCTTCCAACCTGTCTCTACCTCCTTTATTCCTTTCCTTTCTCCTTTTTCATTTATCGTACATTCTAACTTACCCAGTAATAATACTCTTCCTGCCCCCTCCCCAACCCCCACCTCCGTCCCCAAGCTTCGGGGTCCCCGGGTCACCCAAGATGGAGGATTGCAGTCTGGGAAGCCTAGCGCCCCCAAGAAACTAAAGTTGGACTCAGGGGAAGCTGTGGTCCCACCCATGCACAGGAAGGGAGATAGCAATGCCAACAGCGATGTCTGTACCACTGCCCTGAGAGGTGAGGCTCCTTGACAGCACTGAGAAATGTTCTCTAATTTGGGGGAGTCATCCCGGTTTCCCTCACTCACATGAACCCCTTCCCATCCTCCCAGGTTTGAGCCGGACCATCCTCATGTGCGGGCCCCTCATCAAGGAAGAGACTCACAGAGTTGGTCTCCTGCATCGGGATCTTGGATTTGGGGTGGAGGGTGAAGGGGTGAAGCCTGGCATGTTGGTGATGAGAGTGACTGGCCTTTTCTCTCCTTTTCCCCCTACGATAAGTGTTTGGTGGCAGAATTGAGGGAGGAGAGGGGGCGGGGGGCTGTCGCTTAGTGTGTGACCTCTCTTTTTGACTCCCTCAGCGACTCCATGAGTTGACATTGCCCATGGTGATGGGCACCCAACAGGGTGAGATTCCTGGAGGTTCTCCCTATACCAGTGCCCGATGTCGCCGAGAGCTCTACCGCCTGCTACTTGCTCTGTTGCTGGCACCAGCACCACAATGCCCTCCCCCCCTCACCTGTGCCCTGCAAGCTTTCTCCCTTGGCCAGCGTGAGGAGAACCTTGAGGTACCTACCTCTGAATGCCCTCACTTCTCTGGGAGGTACTCCCTCCTCTTCTAGCCTTTGACCCAGGTTTTCTGCCCATCTTTGGGAAACAGCCTATCTATGAATGCTCCTTGCTCTTTTCCTTTTTACTGTGTCACATCTCAGGTCTTCCCTTGCCCTGGAGCTCAGCTTCTATTTTTCTCCTTTTCTGGCTTTTCTGATCCCTTGTCTGACTTGGCTCCTCTTAGATTCTTCCCTGCCCTTCTCTTCTCTCCCATGGTGCTAATAGTCCCAATTTTCTCTCTTCTCCCTCCTCCAGGTCTCTTCCTTCTGCTCTGAGGCACTAGTGACCTGTGCTGCCTTGGCCCACCCTCGAGTCCCTCCTCTCCAGTCCCCAGGTCCCTCCAGTCCCCCAACTGCTCCCTCAACTCAGCCTGAGCCCCCTTCCCCCTTCCGGGCCCCACCTTTCCATCCCCCTGGTCCTCGGCCCCCGATCTCTGCCACAGCTAACCACTTGGGCCTCCCTGTCCCAGGCTTGGTGTCTGTGCCCCCTCGACTTCTCCCTGGCCCTGAAAACCATCGGGCAGCCCTTAGTGAGGATTCTGCCCCAGCCCCTGCTGGGACGTCCCCACCCTCCCAGCCCCCAGATGAGGCCTTTGGAGGGAGGCCTCCCCGACCAGCATTTGTTCATTATGAGAAGGAGGAGACGTCAGATGTGGAGATCTCTCTGGAGAGTGACTCAGATGACAGTGTGGTGATTGTGCCAGAGGGGTTACTGCCCCTGCCCCCTGCACCACCCCAGGGTGGCACACCACCTCCAGCACCACCTGTTGTTGCTACTGCTGCCTCCCCACCCCTGCCACCCAAAGAAGAGCCTGAGGAGCTGCCCCCTGCCCCTGGACCCCTCCCACCTCCACCAGGGCCTGGAGCCCTCCCACCACCCCAGCTGGTGGCTGAAGGGACACCTGGTGGGGGACCCCCTCCACTGGAAGAAGACCTAACAGTTATCAACATCAACAGCAGCGATGAGGAAGAGGAGGAGGAGGAAGAGGAGGAGGAGGAAGAGGAAGAGGACTTCCCAGAGGATGAGGATGAGGAGGATGAGGAGGAAGAATATTTTGAAGAAGAGGAAGAAGAGGAGGAAGAATTTGAAGAGGAGTTTGAGGAAGAAGAGGAAGGAGAGCTTGAGGAAGAGGAAGAGGAGGAGGAGGAAGAGGAAGAAGAGGAAGAGCTAGAGGAGGTAGAATTTGAACCAGCAGAGGGTGAGGTAGAGGATAGGGGAGCCCCTCCGCCAGATTCTTCCCCCCCTCCCGCTCCCTCTGAGCCTCCCAAGGAAGAGCCAGAGCCTGGCCTCCTGATGGAAGTAGAAGAACCCAGTGCTGAGGATGAAAAGGAGAGTGGCGGTGCCCCTCCTCTGGCCCTTGAGGCTTCATCCCCTCAAGGAGACAGGGAGGAGGAAGTTAGAACAGTTGTACCAGAAGCACCTCCTGCCGAAGAGCCAGCCGGAAATGAGCCCCCTGCCTTAAGTGGGGAGGGGACTGATGGGAGGGGCAGTCAAGAGCCTCCGCCAGCCAAGGCTGCTGAGGCGACAGCAACAGAGACCGAAACAGCACCCATGGGGGAGGTAAGAGGGATGTGGACAGGAGGGGGGTGCTGGTGGTGGGTGGAGGAGGAAGAGGCTGCTTCCTAGGCCAATTATAGCTTCCAACCTTATCTATACTTCCCTTTTGTCTGTGGCTTTCTACCTCTCCAGAAGGAACAGGATGACACAGCCGCTATGCTGGCCGATTTCATTGACTGCCCCCCTGATGAAGAGAAGCCAACACCTCCACCTGAGCCTGACTCTTAGCACCCCCTCCACACTTACACCTCCCAGGTCTTCAACTTAAATAAAGTCATTATCTGTATATCAGCCAAAGCCTCTGCTTCTACTTTTGCCTGCTGTGCCCCATTTTCTCTTAGAAGACATCTCAGACCTGGTGGGAGGAGATACTGGCCTTCTGTTTCCCTCTGCACTCACCTCTCCTTCCACCTCTCTCCCTCTTCTCTCCTCCCACTAGCCTTCTCTGTGGAGACCAAAGCTCAGCAGCCTCATCTCTTCTTTCCCATCAGTAGGTGTCCTGGGCTCTGACTGACCATCTTAGTATTTTTATAGCATCATCATTTTAACGCCCATAACAATAATAACAGGACCACAGGATTGCCTCGGGGAACCAGGCGGCAAGTACCGTTGTTCCCATCTTACAGGAATGAAAACTGAGACCCAGAAGAGAAGGTCCCACAGAAAAACTAGGGATGTACCATATACCAGGGTCCACAAACCTGTGCCTGGTTGTGAAGAGGGATGATGGGTCAGGGTGCAGACCCCCAGAGGACAAGTCTTCTACACTTAGTGTGGTCTGCTAGGGGAGGTGACATTTCACCTAAAATTGTTGGTAATAGTTGTTGGAGCCCCTGGGCATGATGTGGTCCAGTCCTCTAGGGTTATTAGGAAGCAGGCTCAAGAGAAGTAAGGTGATTCAGCCAAAGTTACACAAATAAGTGGCAGAGCCAAGATTTGAACCCAGGTGCTCAACTCTCAATCCAGTACTCTTTTCAGGCAATATGTTATTATGTCCCCAACTGGATTTCCATTTAGAGTATAGACTTAAAGTAAGGACTCTTCATTTGGAGCAAGTAAGGCTGAAAGGGAGTGACCATAGATGTTTTTAAAGCATGAAAGGAATGAGTGAGATAGAGATGATGGAATTTTGGAGTCTTTGAAAGTATTCTGAAGAATGGGTGTAACCTCAGCTCCAGCTATTCTGCAGCTGGACAAATGCTGTTCATTTTCTCAAGGCTGCTGATAGTTCTTGATACTTTGGGTTTCCTCTCCAGGTGCAAAGTCTAGCAGTGGCCCAGGAATTTGGAGACCTGGGTTCTAGTCCCAGCCCTTCCTTCCACTAGTTGTACAACCTTGGGTGAGGCACTTTAGTTCTCATCATCTTTGTGAGAGTCTTAGACTAGATTATTTCCAAACTCTCCTAACTTGGATTTAATAAACTGTGACTCAGTGATCTTCCCCACCCACTTCCTAGCTTTGCCCCGGCAGTAAATCTGCTCTTCTTCCAGACCTTCTGGGGTCTGTCCCTTTGTGTTCATGTGTCTGTATCTCTGGTTCTATAGAAATTAGGTGTCAGGTGGGTTGCCCAAGTTGTTCAGAAGAAGTTTGGTGTGTTGCAAAGAAGAAACCGAGGTCAGATCCTAGTTAGCTTCAAAAACTATTACTGTGTACATGGCAAAATCAATTTATTTCCCTGGGCCTCAGTTTACTAATATGTGAAATGAGAAAGCTAGACTAAATGACCAAGGTGGGAGTGCAGAGATGGGTGGAGGGAAGGGCTTCTAGCTCCAGATCCGGAATCCTGGGATCACTCATTTCAAATTTCCTTCTGTTGGGTTGAATGCAACATTCCAGTCCTATAGTAAAACAGGAAATCTGATCCTATCAGTCCTTGCCTAAATCTTCCCATTTCTAGACTAAATATTCTGTTTCAACTGATTCTCAAGTGTCACTGACTCTTATTTTGTTAGTATCCATCCATAAAATATGATGCCTAGAAAAGAACCTAAATCCTCTGGGTATGTGCTTTCACCTGGGCCAAGTAAGAGAGTGCCAGGACCTCTTGTGTATTGGATTGTGTAATGGTTGTGTGTCTGTGTGTACTTATTTTGCCACACTGTTGACTCATGAATTTGCTGAAAAGGTCTTTCACGTGAACCCTTACATCCACACTTCCTCTATGTTGTCTTGGTGCAGTTGATGGTTTTCTTTTCCAGACCTGAGTGGAGAATTTTATATTTATCCCTATTAAATTTCATCTTACTGTATTTGGCTCCATTGTTCTGGCTAGATCAAGTTTTTAAAATCCTGACTTTACTTTATCTAATGTGCTAAGTATGCCTCCCAGCTTTCATCATCTACAAATCTGATTAGTAGCCATGTATCTCTTCATTTGTGTAAAAATGTTGAACAAAACAGGAAGACTAGATCCTTGCACACTCTGCTAGAGATTTTACAGATTAAATAACTACTCTGAGTCTGGACTGTCATTCAGCCCTTGTATCTATGTTGCCCAGCTGGGTAGGATGAGATTGCTTAGTGGACTTTAGCCGAACTTGGGTGGGTGCCCCCCAAACATACCGGATTCCAAACCTAGCGCTCACTCCACCGGGAATGCCCTCCCTTCTGCTTACACAATCCTGTGTCTCTCAAGACCCACCTCAGTTCACACATGTATCATGTAACCTCACTTATTCCTTCCAGTCCATAGCAATCCATTTTTCTTGGGTCTTATGGTACTTCCTGCTTGTGTTCCTTGAGTTGGCACTTACAGCATAGGCCCAGTGTCTTATCTTTTCATGTCATTGAGTCCCTGAGTGGAGTTGGAAGGGACTTCAGAAATAGACCATCTAGTTCAGCCTCGATATTTTATGGAAGAGAAAATTAAGGCCCAGAAAAGTGAAGTTCTTTGCCCAGAACAAAGCTGTTTCTTGGCTAGAATCTGGTGCTTTTTCCTTCTCTACCATCTTGCCTCCTCTATAAAACTACTGGACAATTGTTTGTTTTTGCATTCCAGTGGCCTTGAGAAAGAGACTTCCACAAACCCAGATGAAGGTCAACAGACAAGGGAGTTGAGATAGGGGCATAAAATGAATGAGCATGCCAACTGGAAGCATGAGAGGAGAGAAGAGAGGGATGGGGCAGAAGTAAATGACCTGAGATGAGGTTGAATTAATGAATGTGGCAATGAAGAAAGGTTAGTCCAGGCAACAGTTCCTTCTTTGTCCCATTTTCCCAGAGCACAGAACTGAGAACATTAGGGACAGCATGAAAATTGTTTCCAAACCTGTGATTTCATGAGCGCTGACAGGGAAATTGTCTATCACAGCCTTTTAGAGAGTGGGCTGGAATACTGAAAGGTTGTGACTTTCTTAGGGTCACAAAGCCAATGTGTTAAGGAGTACTGACTCTAGATCAGTTCTCTATCCACTATGACACGTAGCCCCCTGTTGACACCCAAAAAACAGCCCCAAACTAGGTGACAAGTTATTTCTAGGCTGCTGAAATAAATTCAGTACCTTCATTGTCCTACCCCAAGTCACTCCCACAAACTAAGAGGCAGGCAGCTACCTGTGCTCCTGAAGTTCATTCCCGGACTGGGGAACTGTGTAGGGACAGGGAACACAAAAGACCTTAACTGGGGTCCCTAGGCTGAGATCACGTCTCACTCAACCATCTGGTGAGGTAGGGTAACCAGTTCAGAGTTCAGACCCCACAAAATTCCCTTCTATCCCAATGTCTCTCTGCAAGGACTATGATGGAATCACAGTTCACTACTGCCAGGAATCAGGAATTTCTTCTCTGAAGACTGGGCCCTGGGGTCACTGACTGCCACTGTCACCTCTTCCTTTCTCCATAAGAGAATAAGCTCAGATACACTCACACACCATGTCCAGTCTTCTTCCTCACTGTAACTAGATGAATTCCCCACACCAGATTGGCCTCATACACTTGTTTCCTGTCTCTTCGTATATTAGTATAGCTTCTTTTCAGTACTAGTCCAAAACTTTTTCCTGTGAAACTTTTCTGAACACTACAAAAGATAAAACGGCTCTCTTCACAACTAGCCAGATTCTATGTTGCTACCCTCCCTAGGTTTTGTCCACAGAATTTTCCTCCACAAGTCACTCCATTTCTGGACCTTATCCCATGACCTAGGTCTGAGGGAGGCTCCCCTGAGTTTCTGCTGCTTTCGGTCTTTTGTAATAGCCTGTTAAAGACCTTTTAATCTCTTTCTAATCTAATGCATTTGTGTGCTCTTTCAATCTGGTTTCTCTACCCTAAACTTTTTTTTTTTTCCAAAATTTCATCTACACCCTCACCCCTTGTCATCCTCTAGTTTTACCAGCCCACACAGGTACTACAGACTTTGGTCCTGTTCCTAGCTTTCCATTTGTTTCTCCCAGGCAAACCTTAAGAGTTTTTTTTTTAATTTTGTTTTTAGTTTGGACTTGTGATTTCACTAGAGAACTTTGGATGAGTAAACTCTGCTAATGCAGAGCAGCATTTTCTAGTCTTAAAACAGTAGCCTGGCAAACTGAACGCCTCAAGGTTACACAGCCAGTAAAGTGTCTGAGACAGGAGGATTTGTACCCATGTCTTAACCACGAGGTTGGCCCTTATACCCACTACATCATGTTTCCTCTCTAAGACAAAGGGCATTCCCATATCTAACAACCAATACATTTTGTTGCTCTACACGCTCAGACTGGGAATATTATATTATGTTGAAGGTGCAGGGTTCTTTTTTGGTCACATTTTCGCCCTCTACTTCCATGCCCATAGCAGAGATCCAGTCCCTGCCCTCAAGTTCCTGCTGTCTAATTGAAGGGATGACAGGGCTGCTAAACTGTCTAGTAATAAAGGGAGGAAAACCCATAAAACAGCATTAAGGAAAAGACCTTCAGAGGAAAAAGACCTGCTTTACCTTCCTGAGATTACAGCTTTGTGTTAGCTTCTTCAGGAGAGGTACTGGCCACTCTTCATGGTCATCTTTGGACAAACCTAGGCTATTGTATGTGGGAAGAGCCTCTTAATGTGTCTCTTACACACCTACGGATTTGTGCATTGGAAAAGAGGAACGGGAACAGCTGCTGTGACCCAAACCAATGTCTCAATTCCTTTGGGTAACCAGACTTATACCTCTTCCTGACTCCAGGGCTGGTCTTCAGTATCTTTGGACTCTGGGGTTTCAGATGTGCCAGCTTCTCTTGGCACTCAGAATGGAATGTGTGTGTCTGCCTCCTCACACCTCTGCTTTCTGCCAGAGGCTGGGCCTGGTGGACCTTCATGTGACTCTAATCTTAGGATCCAGGCCTTATGCCTCTTAGGGAGAAATTCTCATCTTGTTTTCTCCCTTTTTTCTTTGTCTCCCCTCGTTCTCTTTTCTGTTCTCTCCTTGTCACACCATACTTCTTCATATCCTCTCTCTAGTCTCTTTTGACTTTCTCTTTTCTCTGGTTCTCCCCTAATTTTCCTTTCTCTTATAACATTTATCACATAGGCCTTGTCTAACAGGGATTTTTAGATAGATCTGGAATGCTCCATTCCCTTTCTCTGGTGGATTAGATTTCTGTCTTTGCGGACAGTACAATGATGATGGCTGAGACTGGGCAACCACTCCACTCCCCTTTCTGAAGATATAGGCAGGGGAATTGGGGTAGAATCTTATCAGAAGTTTGCTGTCCATAGATAAGAGGTAAGAGGGAGAGAGCATTTGGGACAGAAGTTGGGACAAGGGGAAGGGAATTAGTTCCTCCCAGAACTGGAGGGGAATAGCTTAATCTCTGACAATTTGGCTTCCTCTATATACCATGCCCTTATTACACATACTATAACCACAAATAGCAAGCAAACATTTATCAAAGCAAGCAAGTAAACGATAATCACGGAAGCTACAGATTAGGTAATCGAGGACACTGGAGTGAAGGGGACTTGGTCACCCAGGCATAAGATGAAAGCCCTAATGGGAGAGACTGATTTCACCCTAGGAATCTACTACCAGTCCCTGGGGATCTTAGGCATTGGCAATGAATGTACATGTTGATGTGCTAGCTTTTTCTCCCATGCCTGTGACTTCAGAGGCCTCTCCTTTTCCAGAAGTGTCTCCACCCATCAGGAGTAACATCTTCCTACGTGTATGCAGTGTCAACAGGCCCGTCCTTCAGGAGGTAAACCCAGCTAGGTGGAGTAGGGCTGCACTCTGAAGGCATGCCTACATAGATTTCCCCAACTGGCTGGGAATCCAGACAAGGTACTTTGAGTCAGAATCCAGAGAAACATTGCTTATACTTCCACTTGTATGTTTTTCTACCTAGCCAGGGTACACAATTCAAAGCACGAGTTTTGGGTAGATAGTAAGAAGAGTTGTCAGAAAATATTTCCCACGTAAAACATTGTCTGATAAATATCCTTCAGAAGGAAGAGTGGACAAACGTAGACAATACATATGGTCAGGGCCTAGGTGTAGAGGGAGGCCATACCTGTGAAAGTTCCTCTAATATCAGATCACAATCTATCCCTGCCAATCTTGTGCTCCTTTTGTCCATGGTCTACTGGAGATTGGCCAAAGTAGATCTACCTAACATGATGGGACCCTTACTTGTATTTCCCTGACGTGATGGAGCACTCTGGCTGTCCCCCTGCCAGATCCCATCTTCTCTTCCCATCATACAAGTCCTTGATTACATCTTTTACACCTGTTCTTCTTGGTCCCTGTATATGTTGCTATCGACTCATATCCACCCTTCACCTCTCCCATCGTGATATTTTTTAATTCTTCAAACACTTTTACAGTCTGTACTTTGCTATCATATGAGCAATACCATTGGAAGGTTATTATTTTTTTTTAAAAAGACAAATTTTTATGAGAAGCTTGTGGTCATTAAGAGAGCTTTGCAATTTCCCAAAGGCAATCCATTATTCAGTCCATATCTTCCTCTTATTCAACCTGGGTTCAATTTACTGTCTCTCTATAATGTCTGTCTCAGTTATACTTACTGAAGGACAGGCTCTATGGGTTGTCCATCCAGATTTTTCCTATGTGGACTGTCACACCAAATGCCCTTGGGGGATCTCTTCTAGGAATCTCTGCAATGTTCTTCAGCTACATACATACATCTGAAAGACCTCATCAAGACCAGGGAATCCTGCCACCACAGTGCTAAATCCCTTTTGTAAGCATACATCTCCCTTTTTTATGCCTCACCTGATGTTTATGATTTAAGGGTTGATACATAACAGAGCTGTTACTGTTGTTACATGGTCCAAGGAATTCTGAATGATCTTGATGCATGGATGGAGAGATGCCTTGTAAAAACAGCATGGCAAGGTAGTGTTTGTTCTACCTAGTCAAATGCATTTTCATAATCAACAAATAATAAAAAAAAATTGGGCTCTTCCAGTCTACATCTTTTGATTAATTGTGAAATGGTAAGGAGGTAAAAGTTCTTGTTTCCTGGTTGAAGATGTCCTTGATTCATGGTTCAATGACTCTCAAAAGGATTGTGTATGGATGGTGAGTAGACATGTAGGACTATACATAACTATGCTTTTGACCACATCTTTTTATCATTAACAAGGCCTGAGACTTTTTCTATACTTTTGATATCTTCCCCCTCAATCAGCTACCTTGTCCAAGAACATTTGGTCCAATACAACTGCTTTTCCTTCTTTTTCCACTTCTAGGACTGTGATGTTGGGGAAGAGGGAGAGGGAAAAAGGAACAAGCATTTATTGAGCACATACTGTGTACCAGGCACTGTGATAAGTGCTTTACATCTCCTTTATCTCATTTGATCCCCACCACAACTCTGGGAGGAAGGTGCTGTTATTATTTTAGAGTTGAGGAAACAGATTTGCCCAGGGTCACACAGCTAGTAAGTGTTTGAACTCAGGTATTCCTGACTCCAAGCACAGTGCTCTATGCAGTTCCACACTTAGCTGCCTCTAGAGATCCAATAGGGATGGGGCTATTAGCCTTGATGGAGAAAATAGTTTATTGTAATGAATTTTGCAAATATTTCCCATTTTCTTCTGTTTGTTGTCCTTCTGTTTTCTTTTCATTTTTTTTGACAAAAGTTTTTCCTTATGAATTAGAAAACTATCAGCACATATGAACATTTTCCTGTAAGAGAAGGCCAGAAAAAGGTCCTATTAGATGGTTACTCTATTACATAGGCTTGTTTTAAAAAATACTCATCAACATTCACAGAGTGGTACCAACAATGCCTTGCCTATTTTTGTTACCTTCTGAATTTCCTTCTTTCTTTTGTGTATTTTTAAAATAGTTCGTTGATGCTTTTTTCTTTGTTTTTAATCACTATCAGTATATCCTGATACCCCTGCCTCCCAACTCTGCCACCAGCAAATGAAAGCCCTCCCTTATTATACATAAATATAGTCAAGGAAAACAAATTTGTGCTTTGTTGGTTGCTTCTAAAAATGTATGACCTCCCCTTCATCACCTCTATACCAAGAAGAGAGGAGGCATGCTTCATCATCAGCCTTGTGGAGTCCTGATTAATCATTGCATTGGTCAGAGTTTATTTATACACACACACACACATATATTATATATACATACATAGATATACACATTTTTTTTATTTTTCTCCCCAATTACATGTTAAAACAATTTGTTAACATTTGGGCTTTTTTTAAGTTTTGAGTTCCAAATTTAATCCCTCCTTCCCTTCCCTGAGATGTAAGCAATAAGATATATGTTATACATGTACAATCTTGTAAAGCATTTCCATATTAGTCATTTTGTACAAGAATACTCGAATAAAAGAAAAAGAATGAAAGAATGTAGGAAATGGCATGCTTCAGTCTGTATTCAAACAATATCCGTTCTTTTTCTGGAGGTGGATAGTATGCCTCAGCATTAGTCTTTTGGCATTGTCTTGGTTCACTATATTGCTGAGAATAGTTAAGTCATTCACAGTTCATCATATATGTTACTGTGTATGACATTCTCCTGATTCTGTTCACTTCATTTTGCATCAGTTCATGTAAGTCTTCTCAGGTTTTTTTTTAAAGCCTTATTTTTTTTATTGTCAAATTTAGATAGGTAGGGATGAGTAAGGGACCATAGAGAACATTGCATAGAAGGTCTTGATTTGAGAGAGAAGGAAAGGGACGCCCCACCCCCAAGTGGGAGTGACTTATCCAAGGTGGTAGACCTGGCAAGGGAGAGCCAACAAGGGATTAGATCCTTCTTTGGGGTTGGGAGTAAAGTGGAAGATCAGAGGTATGTTTTTGCCTGACCTTGGGGTGGGTCCTGGCTGAATGCTTCAGAGGACAGGAGGCAGATTTTTTGATTTGGAGTTGCTGGACTGTAGGTTTGGATGTCTTTTGGATCTGTCTGGTTGCCAAGGAAAGCAGAAGCTGACCCCTGGTCCAGCTGAATTCTTCGTCAGCTGCTGTCCTTGGTCCTGTCTCCCAGGGCCTAAACACAAGGTCAGCCTGGGCTGGCCCTGCAGGAACATAATTCCAGATGGACACTCCAAATCTCTGGTAGGTGTCCAGCTTCTTATACTCAGATTCTTTAGTCACCTGGGCATAATAGGAGCGCCTCTGGGTTGGGAAGTGCTTGCTGGGGCTTCTTGGGAGAATGTAGGTATTTCCTGAGGGAAGCAGTGAGGACTGAAAACGATACGCTGATTTAGAACAGAAAGAGAAGGCTTCCATCCCTGGCTCTTTCTGAGACTTCAAGCTTCTGGGCTCTTCCTTGGATTCCATTTTAGTTGTGGGACAAAAACGGTGAACAACGACTCAAATCTATACAGGCTTCAATGAGTTGTGAGTGCTAGTCTGCCCCTGCGGCTTCCAGATCTTCAGGGATCTTCAAGTGCTTTATCAGAGCTCCATTCTGAGTTCTCAGATGCTTGGTGTTTCTCAGGTTTTTCTGAAATCATCCTGATTGTCATTTCTTATAGCATAATAATATTCCATTACAACCATATACCACAACTTGTTTAGCCATTCTTCAGTTGATGGGCATGCCTTTGATTTCCAATTCTTAGCCATCACAAAAAGAGCTGCTATTTTTGTACATGTGGGTCCTTTTCCCTTTTAAATTTTTTAAAAATTTCTTTGGGATATAGACCTAGCACTGGTATTGCAGGATCAAAGGCATGCATAGTTTGATAGCCCTTTGGGCATAGTTATTGGTCAGAGCTCTTAAGTATTTCAAATAGTTTTTCTGGTTCTGATCACTCATCGATTCTTACAGGTTTTTCTAAACCTGTCATTTTTGTCATTTCTTATGGGGCAATAATATTCCATTATATTCCTGTACTATAATTTGTTCATCCATTGCCCAGTTGGTAAGATCTTCGCTACAACAAAAATGTACTGCTATAAATATTTTTGTATATCTGGGTCTTTCTGTCTTTGATCTCTTTGGGTTATATGCATAGTAGAAGTATCCCTAGATCAAATGGCATACAAAATTTATAGTCCCGAACTGATTTCCAGAATGGTTAGACTACTGCACAAGTTCACCAACAGTGCATTAGTATGTCCTTCCTCCTACAGCCCCTCCAGCAATTGTCATTTTTCTTTTTTATTTTGGTCACCTTTGCTAATTTGCTAGGTGTGAGATGAACTTCAGGGTTGTATTTATTTACATTTATCTTATATTTTTACTAATTGGAACATTTATTCAAAACATGGTTGTTGATAGTTTGGCAGCCAGATAGTGCATTAGTTAGAGTGATCTGCCTGGAGTCAGGAAGACCTAGCCTCAGATACTTCCTAGCTGTGTTGGCAAGCTACTTAATATCTCCTGCCTCAGCTTCTCCAACTGTAAAATGAGAGTAAATAGCAGCACCTATCTTCTAGGGTTCTTGTGAGGATCAAATAAGACAATATTTGTAAAGCGCTTACCGCAGCAACTGGCACATGGTAGGTACTTAATAAATGCTTGTTAGTTTCCCTTTCCCTCTTTCCTTAAAAACTGCCTGCTCATGTCCTTTGAGCATTTATCTACTGGGGAGTAGTTCTTGTTCTTATATGTTCATATCAGTTCCTACATCTTGGTTATCAGACCTTAACTAGAAAAATTTGCTGAAAAGATTTTTTTCCCAGTTAACTGTCTCCCTTTTAATTCTAACTGCATTGTTTTGTTCATGTGAAACCTTTTTAATTTTATGTTATCAAAATTGTTCATTTTGTCTCCTGTGGTCACATCTATCATATGTTTGGTCAATAATTTTCTCCCTATTCATAGGTATAAACAATATTTTCTTTCCATCTTCTATAATTTGTTTATGACATGACCCTTTATATCTATGTCATATATCCATTAGGTGCTTATTGTAGCAAGTAGTTTAGATGTTGATTTATGCCTGATTTCTCTGACTGCTTTCTAGGTTTTTCCAGCCATTTTTGTAGAATGGTATGAGTCCTTAACCCAGTGGTTTGTGTCCTTGGGTTTGTTGAACAGCATGGTACTGTGTTCTTCTGTCTTGTGTTCTTGACCTGTTCCACTGATCAACTATTTAAATTTTTAACCAATATCAAATTGTTTTGATGATTTCTGGCGTGCAATATAGTTTGAGATTTGTTCCTGCTAGTATATCTTCTTTTCTGGATCTTCAGATAGATTTTCTTATAATTTTGTTTAGTTCTGTAAACTAATCCTTTGGCAGTTTGATCTGGAATCTATTAATTAATTTAGGCAGTATTGTATTTTTTTATTATAGTAGCAAAGCCCAATTATGATCAGTTAATTCTTCTTGTTATGTTTATGTTTCTGCAAAGAATGTTTTGTAATTTTATTTATATAATTCCTGTCTGTGTATTCATAGGTAGACTCCCAATTTTAAAACTTTAAATTATTTTTAATGGAATTTCTTTTCCTCTCTGTTGAATTTTGTTGGTAATGAACAAAAAGACTGATGATTGGGGGAATATTTTATATCCTGTTACTTTACTAAAGTTATTGTGTCTATTAATTTTTAGTTGAATTTCTAGGATTAGAAAGGATATATTGATTGGTTAAAAACATTGCTTTTTGTTTTTATCCTTGCCTTGGTTCTGGTCTTGAAGGTGCCAAAAAGTTACCTGAAGTAATTGCTCCTTCTGGGAAAAGATCTGTGACTGTTAGAGCTTGATTAAAAACCGAATCAGCATCATGGTCTTCTATGTCCAGTATAATTAAGGAGTGTATACCTCCTTTCCCAAAAAGAGTCAGGGAGGCAAATGCTAAGGAGGGAACACTAGAGTGATTTTGCAGGAGCTATTAGGAGTATCACTGCTCAACCACACTTTCTTAGGCCACAGAGAGAGGTAAAAATGGGTTTTATGTGTTTATGTGTGTGTATAAACACACACACACACACACACACACATAAAAATTTATCAAAGGTTCCCTCACACACACAGGTCTTAAAGCATAAAGATGTGTTTATTCCTTTAGGAAAATTGAAGCTGGCCCAAGGATAAGCCATGACCCTACTGGTCTTTGAAAACAATTTCAAGTCATTCAAAGCTTGAGGCATCTCTGAGGAGTTTGAGTTCTGGCAGTTGAGAAGAGAGCCAGCTGTGGAAGAAGAAACTAGTTTTTGAAAGGGAATCACTCATTGACCCTTGGGAGGAAGGGAAAAGAGACTTCTCTCTTCTTCTCCTCCTTATACCATTGACCATAGCATTTTCAAGCAGAGATGCTTGTCCAGCTGGAGACAGTGTTCCCAGAAGGGCCCAAGGAACCTAGCAGAATGGTGTGTCCAGTGTAGTTGCTATGCCCGGAGGAAACAATGTGAGGACACCATGAAAAGTGGAAGGACACTAAGGTCCTGAAGCATGAATGGTCATGGCCAGATATGTTCCCTAAGTATGTGCCTCAATATGTGTGCTCTCTTTTCCCACAGACACTGTGTATTTTGTGGGAGAGTACACCCCATTTTTATATTTTATAGCCACTGTTCTTACAATGCCAGTTTAGTAAATGCTTTTGCTTTAAGCAAATTTTGCCCTCTGGCTGAATATTAATGGTAAAAACATTGCTAGACGATCATGCACTATAGTTTTCAGAGTGCGAAGTCACAGAGTACCTTGAACCTAGGAACGCAATCTCCTAGTGACCCCTTGGGGATCTGTCTTCCAAGGGTGAGTTGAGGGGAAGGGAATAGCCCAAATTCTACACATGGAGTTCCACAGTCCCTGGCATAGGGGAAAGCAAGAAGAAAAGCTTCAGATAGTCTTTCCAGAGTTGGGGGAACTTTTTGGTACGTAATATTGCATATGGTGGGCAACTCTTGATTTTGCTAAAATCCTTGTTCTTTTCCCCTTAAAAATTAAAACATGTAATGATGGGTTAGTTTGCTGAGTAGGAAAACAGGAAAGGAGAAAGGGGATATATTTAAAAATGCAGGAGATATTAAAAAAAGAGCAATAAAAAGATTTTAAAACTACGAATAACCCTCAGATTCCTAATCCAAAAAAAGGCAATTAGTTATTGGCCCAACTTTCAATTACCTACTTCTTTTTTAAAAATTATTTATTTTATTCTGAATTTAAATAAGTATTTCCATAAAGTAGAATGCTATTCCTTTCAAATATACAACAAAGTTATCATGTAACTTTCTTTTTTTATTTTTAAAAAAACATGATTTGGTATTTTTTTATACCAATAACACTTCCCAGTGACTCCATCCTCACTTAAAACTCTTCCTGGTGACAAAAGAAATCCATCCACTGGTCCTGTCTGATGATGTATACCTCATTCTTTATGTATATAGTCCAAACCCTCTTGAGAAGTGGATTGTCAGTCCTCTGAAGGCACAGAATTCTTTTCCAAATTTCTCTGAATTTTTCTGTCACCTTCAACTCAGGGGACTCCCATGAAGACACTGGCTTCATATGGACCCAAGATAAATCCTGGGGGCCCTGACTTTCCATCAAGAGAGTTAGGTTTCCTTTCTTTGGTTGATTTACTCCACTAGTATTAATACAGAGAATCTCTAAAACCAAGTTTAAGTCCCTGCTTGATTCTGAGTGGCAAATTATGCTCAAAGCAGCTATCACTGGGCACCAGAAGTTCCCTGTATAATCAATAAGGCAAGAGGTCAAATGTGTAACTCAGTGTAAGGTCCATGCTCTCCAACCTCATCAAGCTGGTTGTGGTTTGTGTGAGAAATTCATCAGAGGTTCTCTTCATCTCTCCCGACTACATTCTCCTCCAAGTCAAATATTTGCTATCCTGACAAGTCTATTGGTTGAGTTCTTGGGAACTTTGTTTCCAGCTTTTGGTTAGCAGCGAAAGTACTATAATAGATATTTTTGTAGATATGGGACTTTCTCCTCAGTTTTTGGTCTCCTTGGTATATATGTCTAATAGTAATATCTCTGGATCAAAGGGTATATAGAGTTTAGAGACTTTTCTAGTAGAATTCCAAATTGTTTTCCACAGTGAACAGACAGATTCACAGTTCTGTCTTCCCACAGCCCCTCCAACATTTATCATTGCTTTTTGTCATCTTTAACAGTATGACAGGGGTAAGGTAAAACCTCAGAGCTGTTTTAACTTATATTTCTCTTGTTATTAGTTAGTTCAAATGTTCTTTCATATGGTTTTTGATCGTTTACATTTTGTCTTGAAAACTGCCTGGATTGGGAGTGGAGGCAAGATGGTGGCTGGAAAGCAGGGACTTGCTTAAGCTGTCCGCCAGGTCCCTCCAAACACCTGTAAAAAATGACTGAACAAATTCTAGAGCTGCAGAACTCAAGAAATAGCAGAGGGAAGCAGGTCTCCAGCCCAAGAGAGCCTGGATAGTCACTGGGAAGGGTCTATCCCATGGTGCTGTAGCGGAGCACAGCCCAGCATGGGCCCAGACAGGACCAACCAGACCAGGAGTTGGGTGGGTGGAGCAGGCCTTAGGGCCATGAATCACTGAGCTGTAGCAATTACCAGACTTGTCAGCCCACAAATGCCAAAGACAACAGAGCAGATTAGTGGGAAAACTGCTGGATCAGGGTGAGAACTGTCCAGCCTCAGCCCCAGGGGTGGTGGAGGTGGCACAGCAGCAGTAGCAGGAAGCTCCTGTGGCTGCTGCCAGAGCTCCAGCTGTGGTTGCTTCTGGCCCCAAGCCCACTTGGTGGGAGGAATCCAGCAGCGGATCAGAGTGGAAGTGCAGGGAGTGCTTTGCTGGTACAGAGGCAGAGTTCTCTTGCTTTGTACTGCTTGGATCTGGGTCACAGTCCTGGTTGACGGTTCTTGGGGGAGGAAGAGGGCTGGCGTGGCAGAGCTTGCGGTGACAGTGGAGTAGAAGTAGTTCTGAAAACAGCAGTGTAACCCCTAAAGCTTGGGGCAAAGTGCTCTCTACTCTCTAAGCAGTCATACCCTGACAAAAAGTTTAAGGGTCAAGTAGTTGGCTGGGAACATCGAAAAAGGACTCAGACTCAGATTATAGAATCTTTCTTTGGTGACAAAGAAGATCAAAACATACAGCCAGAAGAAGTCAACAAAGTCAAAGAGCCTACATCAAAAACCTCCAAGAAAAATATGAATTGGTCTTGGGCCATGGAAGAGCTCAAAAAAGATTTGGAAAATCAAGTAAGAGAAGTAGAGGCAATAATGGGAAGAGAAATGAGAGTGATGCAAGAAAATCATGAAAAACAAGTCAATGACTTGCTAACGGAGACCCCAAAAATACTGAAGAAAATAACACCCTAAAATAGATGAACCCAAGTGGCAAAAGAGCTCCAAAAAGCCAATGAGGAGAAGAATGCCTTGAAAGGCAGAATTAGCCAAATGGAAAAGGAGGTCCAAAAGACCAGTGAAGAAAATACTACCTTAAAAATTAGATTGGAGAAAGTGGAAGCTAGTGACTTTATGAGAAATCAAAAAATTATAAAACAGAAGGAATGAAAGGAATGAAAAAATGGAAGACAATGTAAAATATCTCATTGGAAAAACACTGACCTAGAGAATAGATCCAGGAGAGAGAAAATTATTGGTCTACCTGAAAGCCATGATCAAAAAAAGAGCCTAGACATCATCTTTCAAGAAATTATCAAGGAAAACTGCCCTGATATTCTAGAACTAGAGGGTAAAAGAGAAATTGATAGAATCCACCCATTGCCTCTTGAAAAAGATCCCAAAAACAGAACTCCTAGGGATATTGTCGCCAAATTCCAGTTTTCAAGTCAAGGAGAAAATACTGCAAGCAGCCAGAAAGAAACAATTTGAATATTGTGGAAACACAATCAGGATGACACAAGATCCAGCAGCTTCTACATTAAGGTATCGAAGGGCTTGGAATATGATATTCTGGAGGTCAAAGGAGCTAGGATTAAAACCAAGAATCACCTACCCAGCAAAATTGAGTATCATGCTCCAAGGCAAAATATGGATTTTCAAAAAAATAGAGGCCTTTCAGGCTTTCTCAGTGAAAAGACCAGAGGGGAATGGAAAATTTGACTTTCAAATACAAGAATCAAGAGAAGCATGAAAAGGTAAACAAGAAAGAGAAATCATAAGGGACTTACTAAAGTTGAACTGTTTTGTTTACATTCCTACATGGAAAGATGATGTGTACAATTCGTGAGACCTTTCTCAGTATTAGGGGAGTTGAAGGGAATATAGACAGAGGGCACAGGATGAGTTGAATATGAAGGGATGATATCCACAAAAATGAGATAAATTTAAGGGGTGAGAGAGGAATATATTGAGAGAGGGAGAAAGGGAGAGATAGAATGGGGTAAATTATCTCACATAAAAGTGGTAAAAAAAAAAAGCAGTTCTGTTGGAAGGAAAGAGGGGGCAGGTGAGGGGGAATGAGCGAATCTTACTCTCATCGGATTCAACTTGGGGAGGGAATAACACACACTCAACTGGGTATCTTACCCCACAGGAAAGTAAGGAGAAGGGGATAAAAAAGGGGGAATGATAGAGGGGAGGGCAGATAGGGGGAAGAGGTAATCAAAAGCAAAAGCTTTTGAAAAGAGACAGGGTCAAGGGAGAAAATTGAATAAAGTGGAACAGGAAAGGATGGAAGGAAATATAGTTAGCCTTTCACAGTATGAGCATTGTGGATGTGTTTTACATAATGATACTTGTGTGATCTATGTTGAATTGCTTGCCTTCCTAGGGAGGGTGGGTGGGAAGGGAAAAGGGGAGAGAATTTGGAGCTCAAAGTTTTAAAAGCAGATGCTCAAGAAAAAGTTGGTTTTGGCATACAGCTGGGAAACAAGATATATTGGGAATGGGGCATAGAAATCTATCCTGCCCTACAAGAAAGTAAGGAGAAAGAGGATGTGGGGGAGGAGTGGGGTGACAGAAGGGAGGGATAACTGGGGAATGGGGCAATCAGAATATATGCCATCTTGGAATGGGGGGAGGGTAGAAATGGAGAGAAAATTTGTAACTCAAAATCTTGTGGAAATCAATGGTGAAAACTAAAATATTACATAAAATGATAAAAAAAGAAAAAGATCCCCAAAAGAAAACTCCTAGGAATAGTCACCAAATTCCAGAGTTTTCAGGTCAAGGAGAAAATACTGAAAGCAGCCAGAAAGAAACAATTTGAGTATTGTGGAAACACAATCAGGATAATACAAGATCTAGCAGCTTCTACATTAAGGGATCGAAGGGCTTGGAATATGATATTCTGGAGGTCAAAGGAGCTAGAATTAAAACCAAGAATCACCTACCCAGCAAAACTGAGTATAATACTCCAAGGCAAAATATGGATTTTCAATAAAATAGAAGACTTTCAAGCTTTCTTGATGAAAAGACCAGAGCTGAATAGAAAATTTGACTTTCAAATACAAGACTCAAGAGAAGCATGAAAAGATAAACAAGAAAGAGAAATCATAAGGGACTTACTAAAGTTGAACTGTTTTGTTTACATTCCTTCATGGAAAGATGATGTTTGTAATTCATGAGTCCTTTCTCAGTATTTGGGTAGTTGAAGGGAATATATATACACACACATATATATGTATATGTATGTATAGACAGAGGGCACAGGGTAATTTCACATGATATCTGAAAAAAAATGAAATAAATAATACAAGAATCAAGAGAAGCATGAAAAGGAAAACAAGAAAGAGAAATCATAAGGGACTTCCTAAAGTTGAACTGTTTTGTTTACATTCCTACATGGAAAGATGATGTGTACAATTCGTGAGACCTTTCTCAGTATTAGGGGAGTTGAAGGGAATATAGACAGAGGGCACAGGATGAGTTGAATATGAAGGGATGATATCTACAAAAATGAGATAAATTTAGGGGTGAGAGGAATATATTGAGAGAGGGAGAAAGAAAGAGATAGGATGGGGTAAATTATCTCATATAGAAGTGGCAAGATAAAGCAGTTCTGTTGGAAGAGGGGGCAGGTGAGGGGGGATGAGTGAATCTTGCTGTCATCAGATTCAACTTGAGGAGGGAAGAACATACACACACAATTGGTTATCTTACCCCACAGGAAAGTAGGAGGAAAGGGATAAGAAAGGGGGGATGATAGAAGGGAGGGCAGATAGGGGGAGGAGGTAATCAAAAGCAAACACTTTTGAAAAGGGACAGGGTCAAGGGAGAAAACTGAATAAAGGGGGACAGGAGAGGATGGAAGGAAATATAGTCAGTCTTTCACAACATGAGTTTTGCATAATGATACATGTGTGGCCTATGTTGAATTGCTTACCTTCTTAGGGAGGGTGGTTAGGAAGGGAAGAGGGCAAAGAATTTGGAACTCAAAGTTTTAAAAGCAGATGCTCAAAGAAAAAAGTTGTTTTGCATGCAACTAGGAAATAAATATACAGGCAATGGGGCATAGAAATCTATTTTGCTCTACAAGAAAGTAAGGGGAAAGGGGATGGGGGAGGGGAATGGGGTGACAGAAGGGAGGGCTAACTGGGGAATGGGGCAATCAGAATATATGCCATCCTGGAGTGGGGGGGAGGATAGAAATGGGGAGAAAATTTGTAACTCAAAATCTTGTGGAAATCAATGGTGAAAACTAAAAATATTAAATAATAAAATAAGTATTTTTAAAAAAAGAAAACTTTCTGGATCTTAGTCTTATCTATTTTTTACCAATTACTTATGTATCCTGTACAAAGTCTTCCCCCAACTAATAGTTTCTTTTCTTACTTTAGCTATGTTAATTTTGTTTGCTCAAATGGTTCTAAATTTTATTTAATCATTATCTTATATTTTATCTTTTTCGATCACCTCTATCCCTTTTTTCTTTAAAAAAAATTGTCTCCTAGCAATAGTTGTGCAAGGTAACTCTCTTCTAATTTTTTTATATGATGTTTTATATTTAAGGGAAGTTGAGGTGCATGTTCTAAGATTTGGTCCAATCCTAAGTTCTGCCAAACTGTTTTCTAGTTTTTGCATAAGTTCTTGTCAGATACAGAATCCTTATCTTAGTAGTTTGTGTTCAAACTCTAAGCTACTATAGTAGATTATTTTGGGGTATGCTTAGCTAATGGGATCTTCTTTTCCGTTTTTTTCTTTTTTTAAAATTTATTTTACCAGAACACAAATACAGAATAGAGAAAAGAAACAAAAACATTTCATAGACGTAAATATTGAAACTTAAATATAAAGTAAGAAAGAAAAAAAGTATGTCATGTGCATAGCAGAACATAAGAGAGGATTCAAAATATGTAACAAATTTTCATTTCAAGAAAACCTGTATGATAAATAATACACCTTGTGTTGAAAATTGTGCATCTTTTCTTTGTTTCCTTGTGTTTTCTTTTGTTCTCTGCTGTGCACTTTTTAACTTTGTTCTTTTTTCCCCTCCCCCCCACACCCCCAGAAGGTTGTAATATAATTTAGATATGTTTCTCGATATATACATACACATATAGATATATACGTACACTTACACATATATGCATATGTATGTAGACACATACTTTCCCAAACATACTCTACTCCTGATCTTTGTTTTTATGTTTGTACGTATTTCTTGTTTTCTATCCCTCCTGCCTCCTCTACTTTACTTCTACCTGCTACCTTGCCCTCCTATTACTTGCCTTTCCCCCTCCAAGGATCCCTCCCCTATCCTCCCATTCCCATTAATCTATAAACACCCTTCTGTACCCCCCCTTTACCTATTCCCTCATTCTCCCCTCTAAAGATCCCTCCCTTGTTCTCTCCCCACTCTCTATGACCCTACCATTTTATTTCTTCTAAATTTACAAGACTTTCGTACTCTTCTAAATATATGTGTTGTTCCCTATTAAACCCATTCCTGATGAAAGTAGGTTACCAGAACTACCAGCCCCCCTCCTCCATCTAATTCCTCTGTATCCTTTCTTCTTCTTGCGTCTCATTTGTATAAAATAGTTACTCTTTTTAGCTGTTCCTAAATGGTTTTACTTTTTAAAATTCATATCATAGGTTTACCCCAATCTTTCTTATGAGCTTGCCAGTTATTAATAAGACATACATTTTATATTATATAAAAGGTAAACAGTCTGTCCTCATGAATCCCTTATAATTAGTCTTTGGTATATACCTTATGTTTCCCTTGGTTCTTGTATGTCGAATCTTCTATTAAGTTGAGGGTTTCTTTTTTACAAAGTCTTGAAAATCTGAAAGTTTATCAAATGTCCATTTTTTTTTCATTCAAAATAATACTTAGCTTTGCAGGGTATGATATCTTTTGCCAGAAGTCCAGGTCTTTTGCTCTTTGATATATTGTGTTCTAAGACCTGCGGTCTTTTAATGTCTCTGCTGCTACGTCTTGTGTAATTCTGATTGTGGCACCCTCATATTTAAATTGTTTTAATCTTGATGCTTTTAATATTTTATTCTTGAACTGGGGGTTTTGGAATTTGACTCTGATATTCCTAGGAGTTTTCCTCCTAGGATCTCTTTCAAGTGGTATTTGATGGAGTTTTTCTATTTCTACTTTCCCGCCTTGTTCTAATGCTTCAGGACAATTTTCTTTAATTGTTTCTTGTATTATTGTATCAAGATTCTTTTTTTGTTCATAACTTTCAGTTAGTCCAATTATTTTTATATTTCTCTTCTTGATCTATTCTCCAAATCTGTTGTTTTTCTTATGTTTCACTTTCTCTTCTATTTTTTCATTATTCATGTTTTGTTTCATTATTTCTTGATCTCTTATAATTTCACTGGCTTCACTTTGCCCAATTCCAATTTTCAAGGTGTTATTTTCCTCCTTAAGATTATGGATCTCCTTTTCTAATTGGTTAACTTTCCTTTCATAACCTTCTTATTTTTCTTGGATTCTTCTTTTTTTTAAAGTTTTTTTCCTCCATCTCTGTCATTTGATTTTTAAAGTCTTTTTAAAAATCTTCTATAAATTCTTTTTGGGCAGGTGACCATCTGATGTTACTCTTTGGGGGTTTCTTTACTTCAGTATCCTCCTCTGAAGATGAACCTGTGTCATCTGTATTCCCACAATAGGTTTCTATGGTTGGATTCTTTCTCCTTTGCCTGTGCATTTTTGGTGGTAATAGCTTGATTTTTGTAATCACCTCTAACCCTAGGGTATGGGAAATGGTTCCTCTTGCCCCAGATCTTCAGTTCTGCCTTTAGTCTGGAACCAAAGCCAAACCTCCAATTTCCTGTAAGTGCCCACAGCCAGGGGCTTTCTGCCTCACTGCTTCTGCACTCACTGGGCCTTTTAGTGGTTCGTTCTCTCCCCCACCACTCTTCACAGCACAGCTGAGTCTGGCGTTCCTCATCAGCAGAGGTTCCCTCAATCATCCAGGGCTCAAACACCCAGCTCCCCTCACTGTCCTGGGGTGAAAAGTTCTTGTGGCTGGGGCAGAGGCAACCTCTCAAACCAACTAACCCCAAGACTTGCCACTTGTTATTTAAGGGACTTGTGGCTTGTGAAAAGGGAACCTAGCCTGGAGGTGTTTAATTTTCACAGGACTAAACTTCTTCCTGGGATTTTTCTTTGGATCTTCTCAAATTGTCCCAGAATGACCCTGGTTATGCCCCTATTCTTCTTTGTCTCCACCCACACTTTGTTGGCTCTAAGGTGCTATTTTAACTCTTTTGTGGGGGAAAATCTTGAGAGCTTCAAGTTTTCTGACCTACTCTGCCATCTTCCCAGAATCCTTTCCTACTTTTCTATTTTTTTAACCAATGCCAAGTAGTTTTTTTTAATGAGCTTCTATTTAAATTTTTTTCTCAATTACATGTAAAAACAATTTTTAACATTCTTTTTTTTTTATTTTGAGCTCTAAATTTTCCCTCCTCCCCTCATTGAGAATGCATGCAATTTTACATAGGTTATACATGTACATTCATGGAAAACATTTCCATATTAGCCATTTTACAAAAGGAAACACAGACCAAAAAAAAATGTAAAAAATGGTATGCTTTGATCTGCTTTCAGACTTCATCAGTTCTTTCTCTGAAGGTAGATAATATTTTTTAAGTCCTTCAGAACTGTCTTGGATCATTGTATTGCTGCAAATAATTAAATCATTCACAGTTGCTCATCATACATTATTGCTGTTACTGTTGTGGAAAATATTATACTATTTTATATCATTTCTAATTTCAACTAGACCCAGAGCCTGAATTAATGAGTAACTGGATGAAGATCCAGGACCTGGGCTTCTTTGTTCTCTCTAAAAGTTTCCTCAGGCAATACCCTTACCTCTGTGAACAAGGCCAGACCATTAAGGACATTACCCTAACCCCAAGAGAGATTACCTTGCTTAATATTCTACAGGTATATACTATGTTATGGAATGTAATGAGACACAGAGACGCTGGGCTGTAGTTTCAACTGACTTTTGTCAACATCCTTTACAACTCTATTCCATTAAGGAAAATCCTCTTCTCGTATCATGGTTAAACATACATGGGGGTCATAAAAATGAGGTCATACAGGCTTGCTAGCTCTGCTAAAATAACGTATATAAGTTTTCTCATTGCTTTGTTCAGGCAGCCAGAGTTTATACTCTGACTCCTTGTACGTACAAGTAAGCTAGCTCTGCTATGCTTTAAGGGAAAATAATAAACAACATGGATTTTTCTATCACCTAGCTCTGTTGTTTCCTTCAACCAAATTTTCAGGTTTAACAGTTATGGTGCCGATGGAAATGATGGAAACGGGACAATGCAGCCCAACCTTGCCAACGCTTTTGGACGCCATAGGATTAACTTTTCCTGGAATTTTGGCCTTGACAAGGTGGGGGTAAGTTGTCTCTCTTCCCAGCTTCCAAAAAGAACTCCCACAAAATTGGTTGAAGTCTGAAAATTCCCTTTAAGCTAGCTCTGGGGGCAGGGATCAGATCTGCAGGCAAACGCACATAGATCCTCTGGAAACACTGATTGATCTAGAAAGTTAACTATGGATCAGTCAAAAACTAGAATTAGAAGTCCAACCGTTCCTCCACTCCCTTCCGTCCTTCCCTTGGAGGCTCTGGTCCTGGGGAGAAAAACTGCACTTTGCTTTTTCCCTCTCCTTCTGCCTCCCAGGAAGGGCTCTGATCCTGAGGGAGGTAACTCTGTTCTGCTACCATTGCCTCCTCTCTCTCCTCCCTTCCCTCCCTTTCCCCCTTTCCCTTAAGGACTCTGTATTTGCCTTCTGCCCTATTCCTGCTTCCTTCCCTTGAAGGCTCTGATTATGGGGAGGATAAATGCATTTTATCCTTACTCCTCGCCTTCCTTTACCTGTCCTAGTCCTCCTCCATTTCCCGTTTCCCCCTTCCTAAGGGATAGGATATGGAGAGTCAGAAAAATCAGGAACGCCAAGGCTTCCCCAAAGACCATAGGGGTGCTAATAGCTAACTCATGAAAGCTTCTAATTCTCTGTTGTTTGAACTCTGAGTTCAGTCTGTATTTGTTCTGTATTTGTTTTGTTAATTGTCTGTTAACTGTCTGTGTGAGAGTGTGTGCTGTGAAATGTCTATACCGTGTAAAATCTGAAACGCAGGTAGCCAGAGAATTCTAAGGCTGCAGTTAGGGAAACAGAGACTCTATTTCCTTTTCAATGTTTGGCCTGGCCAGCCGAACTTGAAAAAAAATAGAGCTGAAACATTTTAGCATATTCTGGGATTGATTATTCATTAAAAGTTTGGAAATTGGTTAGTTGGAATTTTGGGAGAGAACTCCTGAGACTGTAAAATCCCTCCAGGAGCTCACTCTTGCTAAAACACCCTCCCAATGCTGATCACTTAGGTGAAGTTACTTGAGTTACAATCATTGAGATCTTTCACCATTGTCTTGTCTCTGACCGAGCCAGAGCTGCAGTAAAAGTTAGAGCAGCTAAAACAAACTCCTCTCTTCCCAGATCAGATTAGGAGAAGAGAATGCAGGAGAACTGTAGGGAAAACTTAAATCACCCTTCCCCACCTGGCAAAAGGAGGAGAAGGACAGAATTTCACAGACTGACAGTATTCTGACAGTCCTGTGCCCCTGGGTACTTTTGTAGCTCATCCTTTTTGGCAAAGCTTGGAAATGTCACCCAGGTCCTATGCATTCTGCCCACTCTGTCCTCAGCAGCTGCAAACCGCCCTAGGCTCAGTAACTTCTGCAGTTGTGGGGGAAGGGTGAGGTAGATGGATTTGGACTTTCTGACTCCCAGAATTGTCACCACTGGGATACTAGCTTCTGCTCTAGGTAACTTCGCACTTCTGTGTTCCAATTGCAAAACTGTATTTTAATCTGTTTGACCTGTTTCCTGATTTGTAAAGGGAAAGTAATAATGATGGTTGTTACGGGATCAAAATGATAATGATTGTAAAATGCTTAACATAAAGTCTGGTATATGTTAGATACAACATTATTATTATCTCTCTCTGATATAATGTAATTGTTAACTTTTGAAGTGGTTTTTAATTGCCAAAAGTAATAAGCTGAATAATTTCTATATGTGGTAATCTGGAAATGCAATAGATGTCATCTGAAAATTATTGTTTCTGTATTTCTAAACTTGCATTATGTTCCCAAAATTCTCTTAGATTGTGGAATTTGAGAAGACCATTGTGTGGTAAGAAATGATATTAGAGCAATTTTAAGCTGATTTTGATATATGTGAACTGCGTTTTCAAAGGGATGTGATAAAATTTGGAACTGTATTTGGTTATAACAAGTAAATAATTAATAATACTGATATTTAACCATGAGAACAGACTTTCTGTGTGAAAAAGTTTTCTATTATGAGAATATATCTGGTGATTTAAAATTATAGTTTCAAATAATGAGATGAAAGATTCTCTGTGCAAGGAGATTTAGAAATGTGTTCACCTAAATTGATAAATGGGTTGTTCCAAGTTTTAAAATGCATAATTAGGTTTAGGGCACTGTTACATTTCTAAATTGTGTAATTTGACAAACAGATGTATCAGCAATATTGAAAAATGTGGTAATCTTTTACAATGCTAAGAGTATTGGGCCTTAGAAATTAAAATGTTACCACTAGTGATTAAAATAATTCCTCTTATAATCTGGATGTTGTTAGATTAAGAATTGTAGTTAATTAAGAAATTGAGGTTATTAACTGAAACAAGAACTTTTGAAACCATCTAGTCATGAATTCTTATCAATCTTGTGTGGTTTTCTGTGTAGAGGAATTCTTATGGAAAAAGCTTTTTTAAAGTCCTGGTAAACCTTATTATTGTGATAAGGCTAGTTAATTGGGTATGTAATTATAAAAAACTAAGTGTCCTCCACATTATAACACTTTTTGACTAAGGAACTTGTAATATCTAGGAATTCTGGGCAATATTTGAGAATGAGGACATTTGGCACCAACTTAGTTAATGAATTCCAGTATTTAAGGATTAATTTGCTTTAAGGAAAATACTTTTGGAAAATGTTCTGTAAAATCTTTTTGTATAATTTTAGAAGGCCTGCTGAATTTCCACCTGTAAGCCAATTGGTGCAGTTCAAACCTATTGTGAGTTCTCTGAGTTTCTGGGTGAGAACCTTATTAGAATTATTAGAATTAATGCTTATCTATAGAAGCACCCATTCAATGTCTTATTCAAGGTTCTTTTTTGAGTAAGGAGGTTGGAAACAACAGTCTGAATTCCTTACTCCTCCCCGCCCTTAGTTTAGATAAGAAGATTCACCTTAGCCCACCTGTCAGAAGGGAAGGAAAGGGGAGGGGCAACAATTACTGGGATTTGCGTTTTTAGTGAAAGAAAGAACAGTAGGGGTCAGAAGCCTAAAAAAACCTGGCTTTTTAAAGTCAGCAAAAGTGATGCATTTTTAGGATAAGATTGGGTTTTGAGGAGGATGTGGGTCTTAAGGATACAGTTCTTATTAGTGAAGCTTGCCTTCTGATGGAAAAGAACCCACCCTCAGGGGGAGATGAGATGGCAGATCTCTCTAATAAGTGTTCCTTTCTTTTAGAATGAGTTATCACGAAAAACAAATCCCCTTTTTTTTGTGTCTTTGTGTGTTTAAGAAGCTGGAATGGGATTCCAGTATACACAGTTATGACAATGAAAGTACTAACTTATGAGTTGTTTTGTCTTATGGCTGAAATGAAGGCTGAATAGTGGGTTTGAAAGATTTGGAAAGGTAAACAAAGGTTTGATTGGAAATACAAAAGGCAGATAAGAAAGTTTGGGGACAAATTGGAGTTTGCTAAGCCTCTCCTGTCCGGAGAGAATACTAGTTTCAAATTATTTAAACTGAGAATGTGAGAAAGTATTTTAGAAGACAGAAAAGTTATGCAGCTTGATTTGATTTGATAATTATTAGCTCAATGAAATTTGGGACAGTCCTATCTAAAGGATATTTATTTGCTATTTAAGATTTTATGGGACTACAATTTAATATTGTTTTAAGCTCTGATTACAGGTATAGGTCACGTGAAGCCAGTAATGGTATGACAGGCATTACAGACTGAGAATTCTTAAAGGTGGATGTCTACGCCTGGGAAAAAAGTCTTGAAGATGACCTTGGACACAACCTAGGTAGGATCTTCCTGACTCTATTTCTCAATTCTGCTATTTCCTTTCTGAAAAGGAAAATCCCCACCTGGTTACTCCTAAGCCCTGCTTTCAGCATCTAATGGCTATATGATTGGCTGACAGATATGACTCGTGCCTGGAATCAAACAGAGCTAAGGAAGTTCTTTCCTTCTGTTGAGATACATGAAACTGTCCCTCTTTCCTTTCATAGCAAATTTATATTATCAGGAAGTTTTGTAAGCACAATGCTAAATCTACTAGGTAAGAGATGGATATTGGAATATCTCTGAGTTATTATAATAGGATACAGGAATGAATAGCTTACAATTTTAACCTATGTTCATGACCAAATAAAGATCAGAAGGATATAGAGATAACATCCTCCAAAAGGAGGAAATGATTAGACAAAGTAATAAGGCAAAGATGTAATGTGATCAATGTCTAAGAGAAGGAAGGGATAGCAAATTTTGAAAAAGGCAATTCCCCTAAGAATTATATATGGCTGGCTCCAAAATTTATCAATTCTGGAAATTCGAACTGATAAGTATGTTTTGGTAATAAGATCTTAAATTTGGATTTTTGCACAAGGAAATTGTATAAGATTGTTGCCAGTGAAATTGTATCTCCTTTATTAAGGTATCTGTCTGATGATTTTAAAAGGAAGATGAATTCAATTTATGGTTGGACCTTTATATTTTAAAGGACTCTTATACCAGGTACAAAATTTAGGTAAGGTTAGAAACAGTAGATGATATATGAACTGAAATACTCTGAAGTTAAAAAAAAAGGAGAGCCAAATTTAAGTGATTGTACTAAGTTATATTAAGTAAGTCAGAATTGTTTGAGAATTTCTAGATCTGAACCAGAGAAGCAGAATTCTCTTTTACCATCTAGGGACCAGATAACTACAATCAGGCATCTGGGATTCAAGAAAAAAGTGCCACTTTAAATGGATATTGGAAATATGTAACTGGGATACTGAACCATTTATTGTATTTGTTTGAACTTAGCTCTGCGTGGCTGGGACCTATGTTGTGCTGTTTTCCTCTCAATTATCAAATTATATGTGTTCTGGGAGCTCCTGTCGGATCTGATTACTTCTATAGCTGCCAACATGTGGATATGGACTCCTTGATCCTTCACCTCTGATGATTGCCCGTGCTCCTGAGTGGACATCTGAGCCCATAGGACACCTTGCCCTCCAGTTTCAAAAGAGCCTGAAGGGGACAGCATCGGACACAGGCAACCTTCCCAAGAGACTCTGGGCCAGAACCTGTACGAAGGACAACTCCCTTTCTGAGTCCCTTGCATTCCCAAGACTGTTTACCTGTACTTTTGGTGTCTTTGGCTTATTGCCCCTTGCAACTTTCTCCCCCTGCTTGTTTAACTTTACCCCTGGGGAAGATAGAGGTTTTTCCATACCTTAATTGGTCTTCAGGTGAAGCTTTCAGCTTACCTTTGACCAAAAGGAGGAAATGTGGAAAATATTATACTATTTTATATCATTTTTAATTTCAAGTAGACCCAGAGCCTGATTTAATGAGTAACTGGATGAAGATCCAGGACCTGGGCTTCTTTGTTCTCTCTAAAAGTTTCCTCAGGCAATACCCTTACCTCTGTGAACAAGGCCAGATCATTAAGGACATTACCCTAACCCCAAGAGAGATTACCTTGCTTAATATTCTACAGGTATATACTATGTTATGGAATGTAATGAGACACAGAGATGCTGGGCTGTAGCTTCAAGTGACTTTTGTCAACATCCTTTACAACTCTATTCCATTAAGGAAAATCCTCTTCTCGTATCATGGTTAAACATACATGGGGGTCATAAAAATGAGGTCATACAGGCTTGCTAGCTCTGCTAAAATAACGTATATAAGTTTTCTCATTGCTTTGTTCAGGCAGCCAGAGTTTATACTCTGACTCCTTGTACGTACAAGTAAGCTAGCTCTGCTATGCTTTAAGGGAAAATAATAAACAACATGGATTTTTCTATCACCTAGCTCTGTTGTTTCCTTCAACCAAATTTTCAGGTTTAACACTGTGCATATACTGTTCTCCTGGTTCTGCTCACTTCACTTGGCATCAGTTCATGTAAGTCTTTTCCAGTTTTTTGAAAGCAACCTGCTTGTCATTTTTTAACACAATAGTATTCCATCACAATCATATACCACAACTTGTTCAGCCATTCCCCAACTGATGGGCATCCCCTAAATTTTTTGCCCCCCCAAAAAGAGCTGCTGTAAATATTTTGTACATATATGGTCTTTTTTCTTCTTTTAAATCTCTGGGATACAAGACCTAATAGTAGTGTTGCTTGGTCAAAAGGTATGTATGCACAGTTTGATAGCCCTTTGGGTATAGTTCCAAATTGCTCTCCAAAAGGTTGGATCAGTTCACAACTCTACCAACAATTCATTAATGTCCCAATTTTCCCACACCCCTCCAACATCTGTCATTTTTTTTCTGTCATATTAGCCAATCTGATAGGTGTGAAATGTTATCTCAGAGTTGTTTTAATTTGCACTTCTCAAATAGTGATTTAGAGTGCATTTTCATGTAACTATAGGCTGCTTTGATTTCTTTTTAAAACTGTCTGTTCTTATCCTTTGACTATTTATCAATTGGGGTATGACTTGTATTCTTATAAATTTGACTCAGTTCTCTATATATTCTAGAAATGAAGCCTTTATCAGGAAAACTTGCTGTAAAAAAAATTTTTTTTCCAGTTTCCAGCTTTCCTTCTACTCCATTGCCAGAAGTTTTAATGGTTGAGTAATATGACAGTTTGTGTTCTGATAATCAATTATTTAGCTCTTCATTCAGGATACAACAATCCTAGAACTTCCCTTACTGAAACAGGGTGGTTGTTGTTGTTGTTGGTCTTGGTGGTGGTGGTGGGGTGTGTGTGTGTGTGGTGGGGGAGAAGACTGGGAAACAAGGGTGGCATGAAATTATAAAGGGACTTTAAAACTAAAGAGTAGTTTCCATCTGATAAAGAGAAAATGATGTTTCAGAAAGACTGCTGTCCTCGAAATTGGAAAAATGAGAGAGACTGGAAGGCAGACAACCAATTATTTCAGCAAACTTGTGAGTAGAAGAGGGTGTGGACTCAAGAGCTAGTTGTGGGCAATAGAAAGGGACAAATGTGAATGATATCATGAAGGATTACCAAGATTTGATGAAGAACTGGATAAAAATGATGACTGTGTCCCAGATTTCCGCAAACAGACCAATTTTGAAAAATAAATTCCACTTTTAACAAACTTGGAAAAGGAATGTTCTTGTCAGATCATATATACTGATTTTTGATTAAGATAGATAACACAATAGATATGCAACTTTCCCCCTGTCTTTTTTTTTTCCTTTTTGGAGGAGGGAAGGAAAGGCAGTTGGGGTTAAGTGACTCACCAAGGTCATATAGCTAGTGTCAGAGGCCACATTTGAACCCAAGTCCTCCTGACTCCAGGATTGGTGCTCTATTCACTGCACCACCTAGCTGCCCCTTCTCCCCTGTCTTTACCCAACTTCTTCCCTCCCTTTTTCTCAACCTCTTTCCCCCCCACAACCTCCCCATTTCTTCTTTTGGTAGTGCTTGGCTCATAGTAGCTGCTAAATAAATGTTTGTTCATTGATTGATCTTCCTTTCCTTAACATCTCTGGGCCTCCAGACTTTAGTAATGGATGGCCTCTGAGGTCTCTTCCCCCTCTAGAGCTATGATCCTGTAGAATCCTTTCTCCCTCTCCTCTGTCCCCCTTCACTTCTCCATCTCCCTCTCTCCCTTGGTCTCCCTTTGTTTCTCCCTATTTCTCTACCCATCTCTCCCTTCCCTCGAGTCTCTCATTTCCTTCTCTCGCCCTTGCTTTTTCCTTCTCCTCCTCCTTGTCTTTTTCCTTCCTCTCCTCTTCATCTCTTTCTAATCCATCTCTCTTCCCCTGCCCATCTTTCCCCCATTTTCTTTCCCTTCCTCTTTATTCTTCACCTTCTCCCTTTTTTCTTCTTTTCCTCTCTAGAATCTTTCAACCTTCCCTCGCTTCACTTTGTTTTCCTCTTCACTTTCTCCCCGCGGTGGTGAAGGATTGAAGGGTTAGAGATTGTGATTGAGGGAGCCGAGGGAAAAAAGACCCAGGTTGGAACAGGGTAGATGGGTACGTGTGCTTGACTCTGAGCCGCGCTCTCTAAGGTTGAGCTGCCGACACTTTTTTGGAGAGAGAACTCTGGGGCTGAGAGTCCCTCATTTGTTCAGCAGGGTCTTCCAGGCCCCGCCCAGCCGGGTCCCAACCTATTAAATAGCCGCTACTCTCCCTCCTTCACCACAGTGACTCGTCTCTCCGGACGCTATGGGCCGCTATCGTGTCGGTGTGGAAACTGGAAGCTCCGTCTTCGCGGGGTCCAACAACCAGGTTCAACTGTGGCTAGTCGGAGAGCACGCAGAAGAGGAGCTGAAGCTGCGGCTGCGACCCTCCCGGGGAAAGGTCAATGAGATCTGGGGAGACGCGGGCACTGGCGATCCAAAGACCCTTCGGGGGACGCCGGGGTCTGGGAGGAGGTGGTTTCCAAATGAGATTCCAAGAACCGGGAATGCCTGAATCCCAGAGGGACAAGAATTGGGAACCCAAAGTCTCTAGGGTCTTGGGTCTTGGATTTAGGAGAATTCCTAGGTGGCTTTGGTTCGTCCTGTTTTCTGCTTTTCAGATAATTACCCTCTTAGAAAAGGTTCCTTTTTCACTCCCAAATCAAACTATCTACAAAGCGTCGAAACACCAGATCACTCTTTCGCCCCTTTCTCCAGCCGGACGTCTTTCTCTGACGGTAGAGGGTCAGCCCATTCCTCTTGCGCAGCCGTGTCCAAGCATCCCGCATCCCCTATTCACCGCTCCTATTGCTACATAATTTACTCATTCTCACATCCCTGTCTCGGTCCCCCGGTCTTCATTTCTACTCATAGTATCGTGGCTTTCCCATATCTATCTACATCTTCTTACCTTCCATCATCTCTACCTTTCCATCTTTCTCTCCATCTTAGCCCTCCCTTCCTCTTTTCATGTCTGCCTACCTCTCTTCCCCATCTGAGGCTTAACTGGGGTAAGACCTCTTTCCTGGGGCGGGAGAGGGGGGGTGTTAAGTCTGGATGCTGCGCTCTGCCACCCTTCCAGTCTTCCAGGGATTTCACCAGTTTAGCTGGATCAGGGAGCACCTGGGATGAACCCAGACTTGTGGTATGAAGGCATCTGAAATTAGGAGTCGGGTGGTGTGGAGAGGGGAAGAGGAAGCCTGAGAGGGGAGAGAGATCTAGTAGCATCCCCATCCCTATACTGCCCTTATTCAGACACCAGGGAAGAAAGGAGGGAGGAGAACTGTTAGGTTCTCTCCCTGTCGCTGGAACCTTCTGGGACACAAGCTTCCTCCTTTTGATTCACCCACACACATAAAAACACCCGCCGCGCTTTGAGCTTTATGTTTGGCGTACCCCCTTTCACGAGGCCATAGCAGTCCTATTTCGTTTTACATTAACGTTTCTTAATTGACCCTCGAAGATCCCACGGGAGTCCTTGGCGTCCAGTCTCTTCCCCAGGCAACTCTTCGGAGAAAACCGAGAGACAGCTCCTCCCTCCCCTTTCTTTTTGATCGCTATATCCCCAGAATCTACCACAGCTTACTACCTGCTTCCTGAATTAAACTGAATTTTCCCCCTTCCCCTCTTATATCTCCCGGCCGCAGCCACCCACTCCCGTCTTTACTTCGCTAGAAACAGTGAGACAAGAGTAGAGGGTGGGGAGTGGCATGAGACTCCTTCAACGGGATTCAACTCAGTCGCTCTTCGATCCGACCTTTCCTTGCCTTCCCCACCTCAGGTTGAGGAATTCAGTGTAGAAGTCTCGAAGATCCTGGGTCCCCTCCTGTTCGTGAAGGTGTGCAAAGGTCGCCTCCTCACTGAAGACAGCTGGTTTTGCAACCGAATCACTGTGCAAGGTCCGGGGCACAACGGAGTGGAGGCCACGTTCCCGTGCTACCGCTGGGTGCTGAGTGAAGGCATCGTCTGTCTCCCCGAAGGCACTGGTGAGGGAGCAGCGACCTCTCCAGCCCCGTTTTACATTTCCTCCTTACTCTCTTTCATGTACACTGTAAAGTTCCCCAATCTAGACCTGCCTTTCCTGCCCTCAGGCTTTTGGGCAGAGCCGCCCCCAACACCTGCTCTTATCTTTTGCCTGTGGAAATACCTTCCCAAGACCCGGCTCATACCCGTCTTTACCTATTAAGGCCATTTGCGATAAGATGAGAGATAGGTATTTTGCTGCCTTAGACTCCTACGGAGTTTCCTCTGCATCTTTCCTTTGCTTCTATCACACTCTATATCCTAAAATGTCCCCAGAACTTCTCGAAGGCAGGGTCAGAGTCTCTTAATCCCTCTTTGTACCCCGGGTGCCAGGCACAGTGCCTCCCCATCTAATAAGCACGTATTAAGAGGAACTGAATTGGATTGGGCAGAGACGAAGCTGTTGAGGGCAGTAAGGGAGCTATCTGGAGTTGTGAGACGTTAGGAGCAGTATGTGGGCAGACAGCAGAGGACCAGGGAGGAAGCCTGCCATCTGGGGGCAAGCAAGGGATGTTAAGTGAAGACTTTCCTTTGTCCCCCAAGCCCGGACAGTCAGAGATGACCCCCAGGGATTCTTCAAGACCTACAGAGAGGAAGAGCTAAAGAAGAGAAGGAAACAGTACAGGTGAGAAAGGGCAGCCTCTTCAGCTGTGGTCCTTGAGACTTCACCCTCCCCTCAAAGACCTTTTCCCTCTTTTCAATCCTGAGCTCCCTTCCCAAATTACCCCCCACCCCCCACTCCCATCACTGCCCCCAACCCTTTTAGCCATTATATCACCAGATCCAGTCTGCTTAGGCAATGAGCTCAGATCCTTCCCTACTCTGACCTCTCATTCCTGACTAATCAATCACTGCCATTCTGAAACAAACCTCAATTCTAACCCATTAGATCCTAACCACCCAATTAGCCCCCTTCCAATCCTTATCCCTTAAATCCATATCCCCACTTCAACCACCACAGCTGGCACTCCTGGAAGGACAGTGTAATCCGGACAGTCTCCGGGGCTACTCTGTCTGATCTTCCCTTGGATGAGAGATTTCATGAGGACAAGAGAATCGACTTTGAGTACTCCCTGGCCAAGGGGTGAGTGAGGCTGAACCCATAGGTGTCCAGGGTGGTGATGTAAACCTGGTTGGAAGCTGGGTTCTGGATACTCTTATTCTCAAGAAGAGGAGCCTTTCCTTGGCCCCTTCCCTCACCCTCTTCTCCCCCTTCTCTCCTCCCCCTCCCCCCACTCCAGGCTTAAAGACCTTGCCATCAAGGATACTTTAAACATCCTGAGTTCCTGGAAGAGCCTGGAAGATTTCAACCGAATCTTCTGGGCTGGTCAGAGTAGGCTTGCAGGTCAGTGACACCTACCACTTCCTCCTCATGAATTTCATCACACCATCATCATCATTACCATCTTCACTTACCAAGCATTTTTGCGTGAATCATTTCAATTGATCCTTCAAACAACTTTGTGAAGTGGGCAGGCCAGGTTTTATCATTCCTGTTTTATGGATGGTAACTTATCATCTATAAGTGATGGCCCAGAGACGTGGTATGACTTGCTCACAGTCAAAAAGTGGCGGTGACAGAGTCAGGACTCAGTTCTAAATCCAGTGTTACTTTTATTATGCCTCCCTGAAAGCACTCTTACCCAAAGAATTGACATTATTAATACTTAATCTCCAAGGGCTCAGATTTAAACATACATCTGCCACAAGGCCCAGCGCCCAGCGCATCGGCTCTTACACTGAGCTACACAAATCACATAGGAATTTAAAGCTGAGGGGGACCTTAGAGCTAATTTAATAGGACTACCTCTTTTTATAGAGAAGGGAAGAGGGGCCCAAAGAGGGGAAGTGACTTACTTGTTCAAGGTCACAACACCAGTGAGTGGCGTAGCTAGGATCTTTTGATTACAAACCCATGCCCTCCACCCCCCAAAAAAGGAAAGCTAGGGGCTGAGGGGAAGAGCTGGGCTGTGAGAGGCCCTAAGTCCTCTCTTCAACTTAACTCCCCAGAGAAGGTTCGGGATTCCTGGAAGGACGATGCATTCTTTGGGTACCAGTTCCTGAATGGTGCTAACCCCATGATCCTGAGACGATCTACCAGACTCCCATCTCGACTAAAGTTGCCTCTTGGCTCAGAAGAGCTTCAAGCAGAGCTGGAAAGACATCTCCAAGTACTGACCTTCTTTTATCATACCTTTACTATCGTTTACTTTCTCTTCTGCTGCTGTGAAATAAAAAGGAAAAGCCTGGACTGGGCTTCTAGGATCCTAGTTAGTAAAACCTTTGAACAAAGTGAAGCAGATGAGTTGAAGGCGACAATGGAAGGAGTCTTTCATATTATCCTTATAGACAAGATAAAAAGAGAGGGGGACTAGAAAATAGTACAGGTAAGGTAAGTGGGTTTGGAAATGCTTGAATGGCTTCACCCAAAAAATAATTATTAATTGGGTCAGTGTTAACTCGGAGTGAAGTCTCTAGTGGAGTGTGTCCCCAAAGATCCCTCTTTGACCCTGTGACCAACAGTTTCACCAGTGACTCAGTTGAAGGCACTGATGATATGCTTCTCTAATCTGCATAGGATACTCCATTTCCTGTCTTCATGACTTTGCAGGTGTTCATTCCTCGTGCGTAGGAGGCACACCCTCTTTACTTCTGCCTCTTACAATCCCCACTTTCCTTCAAGGCTTCAAGCTCAAACATGAGCCTTTTCTGAGCCCTGCAACTGTTAGTACTGCCCTGTCCCCAGATACCTTCATGTGTGTATGTGTGTGTGACATATATAAAAATGTGCCTTTAAATTTGATATGTTGTTTCAGTAGAGTATAAGTTCCTTGAACATAGGAATTACTTCAGTATTGTTTTTGTATCTCTAATGCCTAGCAAAGTGCCTGGCACATAGTAGGTCTGCAGTGCATGCTCAGTGATTGGTGACCAAAGCTAGAAGGGATAACTAACATGATTCTGTCATGACAGCAACCAAAGAAAGCTAATTCACTCTTAGGCTGTATTAAGCAAGTGTCTTAGGGTTTGTTCTGTGAAATTTGGACTCAGTCAAAAGGTGAAGGTTCCTCCCCCCACCTCCTGGCCCCAAACATATAAGACAAGGGCTTCCTGTACTCTCTTCTGGTCAGGCTATCTATCTGAACTATTCTGTTGAATTTTGAGTGCCATGTTTTAGGGAAGAAATTGCTAATCTGGAAAGGATACAGAGTTAGGCAGCCAGCTTGATGAAGGGTCTTAAGATCATGCCATTTAATGACTGGACCCCAAACTAGGGATATTTGGCCCAAGGAGAGGGCGGAGAAGGGGGAAGAGAGAGACATGTTTGGTGTCTTCAGATATTTGAATATGGAAGTTTGGAAGAGGTGTTAGATTTGTTCTGTTTGTCACTGAAGGGCAAAACAATAAGCAGTGGATGAAGTGGTAGAGAGTCAGATTTAAGCCCAATGTAAGGGAGAAAAAATCCTGCCAAACAGAGAAATCCCAATGTGGGATGGGCTACCGTGGAAAGAGAGAGGTTTTCCCTCACTTAAAATCTTCAGATGAAGGCTATAAATGACCACTTTTGGGGGGATTGTAAAGAGTCAGGTCTAAGCTGCCAACAGCCTTTTGGGTCCCTTCTGATGCCGAGATCCTTTAATTCTGAAGAACAGAGCAGAGGAACCAGAAACAGAGATACATCAAGAGTCTCTGGAAATGAGGGCAGAAAAACCATGGAGCCGATAATTCTTCGAAAGTCTGCATGTGGTGGCCACAGCGGCCATAAAGCCCTTGTAACTGGCCCTGAGGGGACCAAGAAGAAGAAGACAAGCCCACTGTTTAATGGGGGAGACAAGGTCCCTGCTCAGAGAGCAGAATAGGGCTTGGAAATTGGAAGTGGAAATGAGGTTGTATTTGAGAGGAGAGGCTGGGTTTTGAGGAGGGAGAGTTGATTGGAGAAGGCTCCCTCGTAACCTCCACCTTGCCCTCCTCCCTTCTCTACCACCAACAGGCAGGCTCACTGTTTGAAGCAGATTTCTCTCTCCTGGACGGGGTTCAGGGCAATGTCATCCTCTGCTGCCAGCAGTACTTGGCAGCCCCCCTGGTCATGCTGAAGCTGGAGCCAGACGGGAACCTGCTGCCCATGGCCATCCAGGTAAGAAGGCCCAGCTATCCCTTTACTGAGACAGCGAGCGACTCTCCCACACTAACCTTGATTTGCACAGGGAAGGTATTTTCAACCTCAGATGGATAGGATCACCTCGTCCAACCCCTTCATTTTGGAGATGAGGAAACTGAGTGGCAGAGGCAGGATCTGAACTCAGCTCTCTTTCCATTTCCACTGTGGATATAGGGATATAATATAGGGATATCCCAGGCAAAGAAACTCCTACCAATATAAGTGAGGACCTTCTCTGAAACTTAGTTAGAAGGTTAGAGAGACTAAGGAAGTTAAATGACTTGCCCAGGGTCAGTAGAGGCAGAACTCAACCGAACTTAGCCTTCCTGGCTTTGAGGCCAGTTCTCTGCTGGCTAAATCATCCTGTCTTTGAGCACCACCAATGCCTTTAAAGAAGCAGAGAGAGGTGGGATCAAGGGCACAAGGGAAGGGTTTAGTTAGATCTGGAGGAGGAATTCTTCATCCTCTGGGAAAGGAGGGAAGGAAGAGTGGATTGGCAAAAATACAAAGAGATTTTCAGATAAATGAGGAACTACACAATGGACTGGCTTTGATTTTCACCCTAAATTGGAGGAGTAAATCAAAGAGGGAATGGGAAATGCCTTAGCCAATCCACAAAAGCTAAATAAAATGACTGCTGAGTAGAGGTAAAGGCTCCAATGAAGTTAGATCCTATGATGACCTCAAGCACCTGGCCCATCCTCACAGCCGCATACACACACAATGGTCATTCATCCCCTCTTTTCCTCCACCCCCATCACTTTAGGGACCTAGGCACCCAGGATATTCCTTCTGTTCTAGATCCAGCCACCCTCCTTGAGCTCACCAACACCTCCGGTGTTCCTGCCCTCTGATCCGCCCATGGCATGGCTCCTTGCCAAAGCCTGGGTCAGGAGCGCAGACTTCCAGCTTCACCAACTACAGTACCATCTGCTGAGAGGACATCTGATGGCTGAGGTGATTTCTGTGGCCACTATGAGATGCCTCCCGTCACTGCATCCCATCTTCAAGGTATCACCTTCACACAACACTCAGGAGATAACTGCCCAAGTTCCACAATTTTAGGTGGACAGGGCAAGCATTTTATAGGTATTAGCAGGCATATTCTCTGTTTATAAGGAGGTTCATTGAATCAGTATGCAAATGAGAAGCTGGAGATACTTATCTGAACCTTGCGACTTTTGTTTTGTTTTGTTTTGAACAACATTTATCATTTCATTAGTGCTGGATGGTTGGTTCCAAAGTGAAGGCCCACACAGCACATGGTGTATGTAAGATCACTGTTGAGGCTTTGGAAAGAAAAGTCAGATCAGAGGCGGGGCTTGTCCCTATCTCTGGGATGGGATCTCCATCCACAATGTAATGCTGCATCTCATAGAAATAAATGAACAGTAAATGTTTTCAGACCCTCTCTGTGCAATTAGAAGGAACCATGGAAACGACAGAAAATAAACACAGGCTTCCTTCTCTGGGAAGCCTTAAGAAGTGAGGAAAGAGAAGTGAGGAAACTGAGGCCCGGAGAAGGAAGCCAATGTTTGAGGAGATTGGACTAGATGTCTCCTGCCATCCCTTATAACTCTAAAATCTTCTAATTTTTTTGATCATACAATTTCCAGTGGGGACTGTACAAAGGAAAAGAGGGATGGTAGGGAGTGGGGCGAGATGAGCAAACAACAGAAGGTAGAATTAGGTGGGCTTGTCTCACCTGATTCTAGTGATACATGGAATGAAATAGACATATTTAAAATGAGCTTGGAAACCTGGGCAATTAAGAACAAAAAAGATTTATTGAAAACAATCAAAAGGGACCACCTAAATAAACCTAGATTCCTTGGCCCTTTGAGAGATTTTGTCCTTATCATAAATCACTCCTCTGAAAGGGAGTACCCTTTTCTGAAAGACTATAGTTGTGTCCACCTCTGTTTGTCCTTTGGGGCCTAAGTATCCATTCCTTTTCTCTGTTAACATGCACCCTTTTTGCACAATTAGATTCTGATCCCTCATCTTCGTTACACCATGGAGATCAACATCAGAGCCCGGACAGGGCTTGTCTCTAATGGGGGAGTGTTTGACCAGGTATGAGAAGGAATGGGGAATTATTTGACCAGGTAAGATGGAGTGCAGAGGACAAGGTGTGTGTGGGGAAAACAAGTCTTCCCCCCACCCACTTTTTCCTTGCAAAGTGCAGTGTTTGCATTAAATCCCAAAGTGTGAGTTCAGGGAAATCTACATTGAAGTTATATTGAAAACTCAGCCTATACTTTGAGGACACAATAAGAAAATTCTAAAGCGGGCTGATGTTCTTCTGAACTCCAGTGTCCAATGAATGAGGGATGTTCCCCCTAATCTCATTGACTCTGTTCTAGTCAATACCCACTTCAGGTTTCTTTCCTTACTATTGATCTCAAGATTCCTTCTTATTTGAATTTGAACCCTTTTCAAAGGATTTTCTGTGACTTTCTGATGGTAAAGGCCCCCCCCCCCCCACGCCCCCTGCCAACCTGAGCTTAGTCAGTAATCTCCTGATTTATCACTCATGGCCTCAGGCTCATCCCCACTCTGTGTTCAGGTAGTGAGCACTGGTGGTGGAGGACATGTCACAGTACTCCAGCAAGCAGGGAACTGTCTGACCTATAGATCGCTCTGTCCACCCAATGACCTGGCTGATCGAAGGCTGCTTGGGGTACCATCTTCCTACTACGCTCATGATGCCCTCCGGCTCTGGGACATCATCAAAAGGTAGTGAGCCTTTTTCCTTGAAGATCTGCATCTCTGAGGAGCCAAGGAGGGATGAATTGAAATATATCTGTGCAAAGAGGTTAGGGATCAGAGCCCCCCCAGTCCTACATCCACAATTAACCTGGCTATATTTTCCCTTGGTGGGCAGGTATGTGGAGGGGATAGTCCATCTCTACTATGCAGGAGATGAGGCTGTGGAAAATGATCCTGAGATACAGGCTTGGTGCAAAGAGATCACTGAGGTTGGACTACATGGAGCCCAGGACCGGGGTAAGACACATGTCCCTCCCCTGAGACTTTGCATGGACCTACCTCCTCCCTATGAGTTACCTGCTCCGCCTTTGCCCTTCAGGGACCTTCTTTGTCACCCTATCAATTCCCAACCATCTACCTCATATTTCTTCAGCCAGATATATCCCTAGATATACCGCTGTGTCCGCTAGTCTGGGAACATGCTCTCTCCAACATCTGATTGCATAGGATTTTGAAGTCCTCTTGCTCATTTACATTCTAATTTAAATTATATTTATGTTTGTTGTTGTTTCGTTGTTCAGTTTTTACCCGTGGCACACCCAGCCCCTCTATCCTCCACTCTCTCTCTGTCCAAGTTTGTGTTCAGTTTCCCTGACACTGTCTATCCATCTCCCCCTCTGCTGTCTGTCCCCTTTTCCTTTGGCCTTCAGTGTTTCCCGACATCAGGGTCTTTTCCATTGAGTCCCGTCTTCTCATTATGTGGCCAGAATATTTAAACTTCAGCTTCAGTGTTTGACCTTCCAGTGAATAGCCTGAATTAATTTCTTTAAGTATTGACTGATTTGATCTCCTTGCTGGCCAGGGTCCTCTCAAAAGCCTCCTCCAGCACCACAATTCAAAAGCATCGATTCTGTGGGGCTCAGCTTTCCTTCTAGTCCACCTCTCACAACCATACATTGCTAATGGAAAAACTGTAGCTTTGAGTATATACAGGACCTTTGTTGGCAAGGTGATTATATGTTCTCAAGTCACTTCAACAAACATTAAACATTGGGTCCAGGGAAAAAGATGAAAATCTAAACAGTGAGCCCATAAGGGGCTTGCAGTCTATAAGGAAGGATATGAAATATGCACAAATAGGAATGGTATGAGGGAGGGTGATGAGGGCAAAGAAATCACAGAATTTGAGAGTTGGAAGGGACTTCAGCAGAAATCCAGTCCAACCTTTATCCAAAAGGAATTCCCCACCCTACCCTATCCAACAAGTGGTAACATGCTGCTCATTCAACTTCTGGACAGCTCTAATTGTTAGGAAGGGTTCTCCGCCTCCTTTGATATCATGCCTCCTCTGATATCATGCCTCCTCTTGGCAATTGTTCCCCCATCATCCTCATTTCTGCTTCCTGGGTCCAAAAAAGCAAACCTCCTCTACGTGAGAGATCTTCCAATTGACGTTCACACAAAATGGACTCAAGGCCTTTCATCATCCTGGTTGCTTTCTTCTTAATGCTGTCCAGCTTAACAATGTCTTTCTTCAGTGGTGGCCAGTCAAGATGCTCTAGGAGGGAGGGCCACGCGAGGGGATCCAGAAGATTTGTGCTTTTAGCTATTTTATCTTCTCCCCTGGGAGGCAGCTGCAGTATCTTCAGAAACGGGAAGACTCGGGTTCCAGGCTTATCTAAAACATCAACTGGATGTATGACTCTGGGCAAATCTCTTAGCTTCTCACTGTCCCAGACAACATTCTAAAACTTTAACTAGCAGAACAGGGGACCTGCATTGTAAAGGAAGTTTTCCTCACTGGGTGTGCCATATACCAATGAAATCACAAGATCAGGGCCAATTTTTTTCCTTTATTTGTTTGTAAGCCCTTTGAGGGCAGGGACACTTACTTTGTTGCTTTGTATCTGTCAGCTCCTCTAATCATTCCTCAGATAGCTCATCATTTTCAGCCCTGGTTCTATAAAACTCTGCTAGCATAGAAAACTCTGTCATAGGAGGACCAGCCTAACTGGCTAGTTTGGCTACTGAGAATGAACAACTCTTGAAAACTATCTACTAAGGAGCTATAGCTACAGTGGTGAAGGGTCTTTTCACACAGATGAAATTGCAAAATGTAAAATACTGTAGTATCTAGCCCCTAGCACCTCAAGCATTAAGTGCATTAAATACACAGAAGAGAAGCTTAATGTTTATTGAATGAATAATAGTCACCAAAAGACTGGGTCTGTACCCTCCCCCGAGGAGGACCCACCCAAACACTTCCAGATGTTTCCCTAAAGCGCACCCCTACCCATCAATGATTTCCAACCCTAAAGAACCCGCAAATATTCCCAAGACTTCAACAGGTTGCTGTCTCTGTGTGCCTGCCACAACCCCACCCACTCTCCTCTTCTCATTCCTTCTAGGTTTCCCCACCTCCTTCCGTTTCAGGGAGGATCTCTGCTTCTTTGTGGCCATGTGTATCTTCACTTGTACCGGCCAGCACTCGTCTGTCCACCAGGGACAGGTACACATACTATACTATGAAGCCTAGATTGCTTTTGGATTGAGGTGGAAAGTAGAGTGGGGTTGGACAGGAAACTAAGACACTATCTGCCTGGTTCTCTGAGGGACTCTAGACTCTACGCTGTGTTTCTTCCTTCCAGCTGGATTGGTATGCCTGGGTTCCTAATGCCCCATGCACTATGCGTATGCCCCCGCCCAGTGGAAAGGATGTGACGCTGGAAATGGTGATGGCCACTCTGCCCAATGTCCACCAGGCATCCCTCCAGATGTCTTTAACATGGCAACTCGGTCGAACTCAACCACACATGGTGAGGGGATGGGGTTAAAGCTGGGGGGCAGTCTCTGGGCCTCAGTCTAGGGTGAAGTTGTAGTATGAAAAAACACTGGATTTGGAGATGATCTGGGCTTGAATATCAACTTTGACACCTTTATGATCTTGGACTCTCTGAGAAACTAAGCAGACTGGACAAGAAAAAGCCTTAAGGCTCCTTCCAGTTCTAGTCTATGGTCCATTAGGGACACTTGAGGACCTCTTTGCTGCTCTTTGGGCTGATAAGCCTTATTTTTTCTTTCTGGCTCAGGTTCCCCTGGGACAGCACAAAGAAGAGTACTTCTCCGGATCTGAGCCCCGGGCTGTGCTGAAGCGTTTTAGGGAAGATTTGGCCATCCTAGACAAGGAGATCACAGAGAGGAATGCTAAGCTGGAACTGCCTTATGAATACCTGCAGCCAAGCCGAGTGGAGAACAGCGTCACCATCTGAGCCCTGCTGCCCCCTCCCGCTCACCAGCATTCCTTCAGCACCTTCACTTAGGTCCTAGCCCTCTCTGAGCTTCCCTGTCGCATTTCAGAGCCCTGTTCTCAAAGCCTTCAGGCTGGAGGAGAGGGAAAGATGAATAAAGCCTTTCCTGCACTGAAATGAACACTAGGCTTGAGTCAGGAGTATGAATCCTAACAGCCACTTATTGGCTGTGTGATTGTAGACAAGTCATTCAGGCTCTGGCTCAGTCGCCTCTTCTGTAAAGTGGGGATGCTACACCTTACAGGAAGGTGGTGAAGAAAGCACTAGGCAAACCTTCAAACTCCAGAATAAGGCGGGTTATGTCCCAGAACACATCAATCTGAGCTAGAAAGGGGATTAGAAATCATGACCTACCATGAAAATCTTCATTTTAAAGAAAACTAAAGCTGAAAGGAATCACTTAGTCAGACTAAAGCGGCATGGGAGTCAGGAAGTTAGCCCTGGTTTTATGTTTATTTTTTAATTTTTCTACCTCTCCACCTCGACCTAGAAAAGGCCACTCTTTCACACACACGCACACGCACACGCGCGCGCACACACACACACACACACACACACACACACACTTTTATTTACCAGTTCTTTTACTGGAGGTAAATAGCATCTTACTTCACAATCCTTTGTAGTTGATTTGAGTACTTATAACACTCAGAATAACTTAGTTGTTCAGCTATTCTCTCAACAATATTGCTGTTAGTGTGTCCAGTGTTCTCTTGGTTCTGCTCATTTCGCTCTTCATTCTTTCATGCAAGTCTTTCCATGTTTTTCTAAAACCAGCCTTCTCACCATTTCTTACAGCACAGCAGCATCCCAGCAGTATCATTTAGCCATTCCCAAATTGATGGGTAGCCCCTTAATTTCCAGTTCCCCTACTAAAAGGCTTGAGTCTGCCTGAGGAGACTCACTGGACAGCAGTGGGCAGGGCTCAGAGCAACTTTCCTGTTACTCTTCTCGAAGCAGCCATTTTCTCTAGAAGTGATGGGTCACTACCAGGTGCGGGTGGCCACTAGGAGCTTTGCCTTCTCAGGGTCCAGGGGCAGTTGTGGCAGGTCAGGCTGCTTACAGAAATAGAACTGGGGCTGTGGCTGTGGCTAGCTCAGGGACAGGTCAGTGAGGGAGTGAGGATGTAAAGGGGAGTTCCAAGAATTGGGTAGTCTGGGTGCCACCGACCAGGCCAGCTGAGAGAAGATTGGGAAAGAGCTCTGGGCCGGGGATTTTTAGTGCACTGCTATGCTGATCCCAGACTGGAGAACAGGAGAACAAAGAAGTTGGAGGACAAGGGATACCTGGAACTCTCCCATTCTGGGGAGGAAGAAACCTTGAGAGGGCACAGTCATGTACAATGGCCTTCTGGGATACCCAGGAGAGGCCAGTTACCTCGGAGCCAAAAAGACAGAGGGATTGGGGAGGGAACATGGAGAAAGAATGCTAGACTTGGAGCCAGAAGATCTGGGTCCAGAACCCCTGACTTGGCCACTAAGGAGTTAGTTTGTTACTGGAGGGGCCAAATCGCTTTAATTTTCTGGGAATCAGTTTCCCAGAAGGTAAAATGAGGATAATTGGCCTATCTCCCAGACATGATGGTTTTAGAGGAAGTTGGGAAAAGGTGGTATGGGAATGTGACCTGTTCCTTTTGCTCCCCCTGTGGGCCCCTACACCCTTCCTCTCAATTTTTTTAAAATAAATTCTAGGTTTTTCTGGCTTTATAAAATCTACCTTCTCTCTCTCCCTCCCACCCAAATTTCTATCTTTATAGCAAAAGAAAAACAAAATCTTTTTAAACAAATGAACAAACAAAATAAATCCCCAAATTGACCATGTCTAAATCCTGAATCCAACACTTCTCTACCAGGGAATGGGTAGCATGTTTCATCATGAATCCTCTGAAATCAGGGCTAGGCACTCATTGATTGGGCTGATCAGAATTCTGAAATCTTTCCAAGTTCTTTGTCTGTACATTCTTATTGTTATTGCATAAACTGCTCTGGTTCTGCTCACTTCATTCTACATCAGTTCATGTAAGTTTTCTGAGGTTTCTCTGAAACTCTCCTCTTCATTTCTTATAGCACAACAGTATCCCATTAACTCATATGCCCTCAGGTCTTTCACTGTGCTGACTGACCGCAATACCTTTTCTTTGCCCCATTTTGAAAAGCTCTTCTCTGCTGTCTATCACTTATCAATAATCTAGAATTCAGAATTATATGGAGACATGTAACTGATAGAAGCCTGTCTCTAGAAAGGATCTTGGACGTCACCTCAACCAACTCCCACAGTCCTTTACCTGCTGAAATCCTACTCATCCAAGAAGGCTCAACTCTAATACCACATCATGAAGGTTTCCTAGTCCCTGCCTCCCACCTCGGACATGTCCTATTCTCGACACACACACACACAAATATATGTATACGTATACCTTTTATGAACTTATGTCCCTTAAAGAAACACTGTCATTTATTTAATTGAAATGATCCCTACTCTCTAACCTAGGCAGCTCTGATAGTATCTTCCTTCATGAAGGTTTCCTGTCTTCCATCTTGAAAATGTCATTTCCTTAAGATATATACCTCTCAGTGCAGCCAGATGGCGCGGTTGATAAAACACCAGTTCTGCAGTCAGGAGGACCTGAGTTTAAATCTATCTTTAGACACTAACTAGTTGTGTGACCTGGGCCAGTCGCTTAACCATGACTGCTGCCAAAAAGAGAGAGACTTTTCATGAACTTATATTATTTGAAGAAACACTGACATATTTAAATTAAATCATCCCTACTACCCAGCCCAGGCATCTCTGATAGTATTGGAGAGAGAAGGAAACAATTTACACTGTGATTGGCTAATCCAACTTCTTCACTTTGAAAACGAGGACAATGAAGCCCAAGGTCACACACTGGAGTAAGGAGTGATCTGTCTTGAATACTCCCAATCAAAGCTCATTCCTCAAATCCTTATCTGACAGTGGCCCAGCTGAGCGAGTGGCAGAAGCTGAGAATGTGGTCTTCATCCTCTCCTAAGTGTAAGTGATTGATTTTGGGCTTAAAAGTTTTCCCCCGGGGGCAGCTAGGTGGCGCAGTGAGTAGAGCACCGGCCCTAGGGTCAGGAGGACCTGGGTTCAAATCTGCCCTTACTAGCTGTGTGACCTTGGGCAAGTCACATAACCCCAACTGCCCTGTCTTCCCTCCTCGAAAAAAAGAAAAAATTAAAAAAGTTTCCCCCCTATCTCAGGCTGGAAACTGAGACCCAAAGATGGCATGCTTATCAAACTTAAGATGTTACGCAGCAAAGATGAAAGCAGCAAAGAAACAAATTTAGGGCTAATGGAAGGGAAAACTTCCTGACAATGAGCATGGGCCCAATGGGTAACGAGCTCCCCTGGACTGGAAATCTCCAAGAAAGGGCTGGATGAGCGCTGGTTGGGTAGGTGGTACCCATCCCGTACCTTGGGACAGGCTAACCCCTATCTCAGAGAATCCTTAGTTTCCTTCACGGCTCAGCCTGGGTGCCGGCTCCAACGTGAGACTATCTCAGGCTCCTCTCCGCAAGAGAAATATTTGTATTTACTTGTGAAGTTGTATCCTCCCAATGGAGCATAAGCTCCCTGAGGACGAGGACACTTTCATTTTTGTACCTTGTGCAAGGGTAATGATCTGTCGAGTTGAAGTTGAATTGTTTCTTGTTTAAGTGTGAAAGGGGTGTGTGTGTGTGCAGTGCGGTGTAGACAGTTACCTATAAAGCTTCTTTTCAGTACTCCCATACGCAGGCAGAGTGTTTTGAGGTCAATGGACCTGGTTCAAATCTTACTATATGAACAGTACCTCTGAAGCTTCAGATTCCTCATTTATAAAATCTATAAGAGTACATGACTTTGTGAGTTATGATTACAGTTCTCTACCTCCTGATTCTCCTACCTTCCCCTCCACCCACGCCCTAGATGGAGGATTTTGAAGTTGATGTCTCAGAAGACCTGGGTCCCCTCCTGTTTGTGAAGCTTCGTAAAATCCACCTTCTGCTGAAGGATGCCTGGTTCTGCAACCACATAACTGTTTGGGTCTTTGAGCAGAGCATGGAGAAGGAGATAGTGTTCCCCTGCTACCGCTGGGTGGAAGAGGATGGCATCATCTGCCTGCCCGAGGCCACTGGTGAGAAGGGTGGATTCTGGGGCAAGGAGAGAGCAAAGGACTTAGGGCTGGTAGGGAGCTTAGGGGTCATCCACATTATGTAAAGAAAAAGAAACTGAGGCTCATTCACAGAATGTGACTTGACAAAAGTGGGGTGAGGTTGGAGTTAAAGAATAGAAGAGAGTTGCTGAGGAAAGGACCAGAAGGAAGGCAGAGGATGGAAGGGAGGGAAGGCACAAGGAAGGTAGAGTACAGTGAGGAGGCAGGAGGTCAGAAGTAGAAGGAGCTGGAAGAAAAGTTCTATGACAGTTCTATGACATAAAACAGTGGCTTTACCTGGGGACACGAAGAAGAGAACGTGCAGTATGTGATTCTAGGGAGGTGGTAACAGAGACAGGTTGAAGGCCTCAGAGCAGAAAATGTGAAGAATGTGATTTTGGTATGGGAGGTAGGGGAGAGTGAGGGTTGGGCAGGGACAGAAAATATGACATCCAGAACTAGGGAGGGGTAAGATGGGGATAGGAGGCTTGGGGTGGGGAAGCCTGCCCTAAGACTGGGCAGCAGGTAAGAAAAGGGACAGGGGATGGGCTTGGCACAGAAGCAGAGAGGAACAGAAAATGGAGATAAGACTAAAGAAATTGGTGAGCTGGGGTCAGGGGATAGGGAGCAGCTTGGAAGCACACACATGGAGATGGAGCAGGTAAGTGAGACCTTGTTTCCATGCCTCCCCAGCTTGGATGATGAGAAATGAAGGCCAGGGCCTGTTTCAGAAACATGGACAAGAAGAGCTGGAGGAGAGAAGGACACTCTATCGGTGATGCCCCCGACCTCTGACCCCTCAGTAACTTAAGATCTGACTCCTGGGCCCTATCTTATTTACACTTGACTCTTTAGTGGCCTCTAACTTCCACTGACCCTTGATTTTTAACACATCACTGACTTATTAACTTCTGATTCCATGGACCTCCAGCTGGGCCACCTGGAAGGAAGGGTTACCCTTGTCAGTGGATGCAGCATCAGAGAAAGACCTGCCCCTGGATGTGAGATTCCATGAGGAGAAGAAGATTGACTTTGAGGGGACAAGGGCTGCAGGGTAGGAATGAGACCAGAGGTAAAATCTGGGGTTTAGAGTGGGAGTTCCTAGGCACAGTGGCAGATATGAGGGTTGGGGGGGGTGGAATTCAAACATCTAATTCCCCATTTCCTTCCTTTAATCCTTACCCTAGAATGATCGATATCGCCCTTAAATGTCTGTACACCCTCCTGAGCTCCTGGAATAGCTTGGAAGATTTTGACCAAATCTTCTGGGGCAACAAGAGTGCCCTGGCCAGTGAGTAACAGTCCTATAACTTTCCAATCCAGCCCCATCCTCTCTAATGACCCATCCCTGATGTTCTGCATTTCCCCCTTCCCATATCAATAACACCCAACTTCCCCTGAGTACTCTATCACTGCTGTCTTTCCATTGACCATCTTATCCAGAAATGTCCCTAAAGGTGAGGGTGTCCTGGGCATCTGAGGGTGGGGGGGCGGCTCAAATGCTTGGGACCCTAAGAAGAGTCTGAGCATAGAGGCCCCTGGGTTGCTATAAACTCTGTCTTCTGCTCCCAGAGAGGGTGCATCAGTCCCTGGAAGGATGATGATTTTTTTGGCTACCAGTTCCTCAATGGTGTCAACCCCACACTGTTGAGAAGGTCCACCTCACTCCCCATTCGACTTATGATCCCCCCAGGGACAGAGGACCTTCAGGCCCAGCTGGAAAGAAAACTCCAGGTAGCCCTTTCCTCTTGTTCTCCTCTCTTCTCCAATCCTTTCTTCTTCCTTGTCATCTCTCTGATGATACAAAATTAAAAAGGCTTCAAGGAGCAGCTAGGTGGCCCAGTGAGTAGAGTACCAGCCTTGGAGTCAGGAGGACCTGAGTTCAAATGTGACCTCAGACACTTGACACACTTACTAGCTGTGTGACCTTGGGCAAGTCACTTAACCCCAATTGTCCTGCCTTCCCCCCTAAAAAAAGGCTTCAAAGGATCAAATCAGGTTAGTTTCTAAACACATATAACACATTGCCTTAGGTTTAGGGAAAGGAATAGGGTAAAATTACATAAGGATAACTTGATTTTAAGAATGGAGAAACCTCAAAGAAATCCTGGAAAAGCAATGATCTATTAAAAAAGTACAACCGAAAGAGTCAACAACAGTAACCCCTCCTTCATGTAGAACCTCATTTTGGAGGAAATCTTGAAGATACGTAAGATGCAAGAAAAGGGGCAGAAGAGCAAAAGGATTTTTCCAGAGAACTTGGTGTATAAGAAAAACCAGACTGAAAAAGAGGGAACAGATGGAGATGGGGCAGATTAACAAATAAAGACTCTTCATACAGATCTTAGTACTGGATCTCAGTACACAGAGAGACGAAGAGGGAAGGGAAGGGAGTCAAGAGAGGAAATGATTTAAGGAGTTTCCTGGAGGAGTTGGGAGGGGAGGGCCTGGGAGTTTGGAAGGGTTGAAAGGCTGAGAGGAGGGAAAAGAAATTTTGGGAAAGAAGTGAGAAAAGAGGAAGGGAAATGGTAGAAGGTTTGTTTGGGGAGGGACAAGATTGTGCCAAAGAGAGAAACCAAATAGTTTGGGAGTTTAGATTGGGTGTGGGAGATTAGAAGAGAGAGGAGCATGATCATCCAAACAAAGTGGCCTTTAATCTGTCTAAATATAATGTCAATGAAAAGGGCTCTGGAGTCAGAAGACTTGGTTGGTAACCCCTACTTTGCTTTAGTAGCTGTGTGACCCTGGACAAGTCATTTCTCAGTTTCCTCCACTGTAAAATGAGAGGTAGAACTAGATGACCTCCAAGGTGCCTTCCAGGTTTCATACTGTGTGGGTTTGGGTCTAGTTAAGAATCTGGACTTCTCTTTTAGTCTATTATGCTAATCCTTTGACTGTCCCTGGTACTAAAATTGCTGTTCCACATTAAGCTTTGAACCTAGACCTCAGACTAATATATCCCCCAGGAGGGTTGCCTGTTTGAAGCTGACTTTTCCCTGCTGGCTGGAATCCAGGCCAATGTCATCCAGGGAGAGAGGCAACATCTGGCTGCCCCCTTAGTTATGTTAAAGATGGGAAGCTGCTACCCATGGCCATCCAGGTGAGGGAACCCAGGCATCCTTCCACCCAATTCCCTTATTCACACTTCCTCCACCCCACTGCCTCCCCACCAACCCAGAATACAATCATAGACCTAGAAGTGGCAGGGACCTCAGAGGCCCAGGGAAGGTCAGACAGATAGTGAATGTGGGAGCACTACCAGCCCTCCACCCTCACCTGATTCCTCTGTATTAGTTCTTCCTCTCTTGCCTCATTTGTATGAGATAATCGCTCTTTTTACCATTTTCCACACAATTTACCTTTTTAGAATCACCATACTATCGTCATACCATCATACTAACCTCTTCCCCAATCTTTCTTCTGAACTACCCAATTACTTACTAATGACAATCTTAAGCACATGGTTTACATTTCCAAATAGAAAAAGTAAACAGTTTGTCCTCATTGAATCCCTTGTAAATGGTCTTCGATGTTTACCTTATGTTTCTCCTAGATCTTCTATATCAAATTTTCTATTAAGTTCTGGTCTTTTTGCAACAAGATCCAGAAAGTCTGTCAATCCATTTTTGAATGTCCATTTGTTTTTTCATTCACGATTATATTTAACTTTGCTGGGCAAGTTATCTTTAGCTGTAACTCCAGTTCTTTTGTTCTTTGATATATAGTGTTCCAAGACATGTGGTCTTTTAGCGTAACAGCTGCTAGGTCTTGTGTAATTCTAATTGTGGCACCATAGTATTTGAATTGTATTTTTCTTGTTGCTCATAATATTTTCTCCTTAACATGAGGGTTTTGGATTTTGTCTATGATACTCCTGTAGGTTTTCACCCTGGGATCTCTTTCAGGGGGTGATTGGTGGATTCTTTTTTTTCCTATTTCCACTTTCCCCTCTTGTTCTAAAACTTCAGGGCAATTTTCTTTAATTCTTTCTTTTTTTAATCATAGCTTTCAGGTAGTCTGATTATTCTTACATTTTCTCTTCTTGATCTGTTTTCCAGTTCAGTTATTTTACTTATGGGATGTTTCACTTTCTCTTCTATTTTTTCAACCTTTTTATTTTATTACTTCTTGGTCTCTTATAATGTCATTCATTTCCCCTTGCCCAATTCTATTTTTCAATGAGTTGTTTTCTTCCCTAAGATTCTGGATCTCCTTTTCCAGTTGGTTGACTTTATTTTCATAATTTTCTTGGGTTTTCTTGGATAGTTCTTATTTTTTTTCTAATATTTCCTCAATCTTTAAATCAAATAAGGTTTTTCAAGTCCTCCCAAGCTGCCTCCTAACCCAGCTGTGCTCAAGGCTTTTAAAGTCCTTTTTAAGTTCTTCTCTTCTTGGGCAGGTTTGATGTTACTCTTTGGGGTAGGAGAGGTTTTTTTTTTTGTTTGTTTGTTTGTTTTTTTGCTTCAGTATCCTCCTCTGAGAAGGAACTTTTATTCTCTATTCCCATAGTAATCATCTCTGGTTAGTTTCTTTTTTCTTTGCCTGCTCATTCTTAATTGTGTTTTGTTTAAATTTTTAGCAGGTTGTTATTATCACCTCTAGTCCTGGGATATGGGTTGTGGTGCCTCTGGCCTCAGGTCCATCTTACTGTATTTTTTGAGCTTTGTCCAGGACCCAACCTCAGCACTCCTTTCCCCCTCCAAGCCACAGCTAGGACACACTATGCTGGAAATGCTCATGCTCCCTGAGGACCCTCTGGTGGCTCTAACCTTCAGTTCTCCCCTCTGGCCTGGAACTGAAACCAAGAATTCAGCTCTCCTGTAAGTGCCCACAGCCAGGAGCAAACCACCCACCTACTTCTGCACTCACTGAGTGTGTACTGGTTCCTTCTGTCTTTCGAGGCAGCCCAAGAACCACATCTTGGCAGCACAGCTGGGCCTGGCATCCCTTGGAAGCAGAGGGTCTCCCCTGCTCAGATGTCTGATACTCCCCTACACACACACTGTCTGTGAGGTGAGAATTCCTGTGGGTGCAGGTGAAGCTGAGGCTACCTCCCAACCCAGCTGCGCCCAGGGCTTGTTGTTTCAGTGGAGATAGCCTGAAGATGTGTGCACTTCACTCAGGCTGAACCTCCATCCTGGGGCCTTTTCTTGGATCTTCTCCAGTTGTTCCAGGAGGACCACTGCTCTGCCCCAACTTTGTTTATTTTTGCTGCTCTACATTCACCCTGAGATGTTTTTTGTCTTGTTTGTGGAAGAAGTCTGGAGAGCTTGGAATTTCTGACCCACTCCGCCATCTTCCCAGAGTCCCCTCCCACAAACTCTTCCACTATCCACAGATCTGACAGGTAATTTCTTCCATGCCCCACTAATTTGCTTAAGATTTCCTGCTTTATGTCTAAATCATGAAGCCTTTTTGAGCTTATCTTGATATATATTGTGAACTGCTGGTCTGTGCCTAGTTTCTGCCAGACTGCTTTTTGGCTTTTCCAACAGTTTTTGTCAAATAGAGTTCTTGTCCCAATAGCTGGGTTCTTTGGGTTCATCAAACATCAGGCTATTGTGCTCATTTGCTTCTGTATATGGAATTGCATCGATCAGCCTCTCTATTTTTTACGTAGTACCTAATGGTTATGATGATTATAGCTTTGGGTTACTTAGAGTTAGTTTGAGATCTGGTACTGTTAGGTCGCCTTCCTTCCCATTCTTTTTTCAGGGATTCTTTCAATATTCTCGACTTCTGTTCTTCAAGATCAATTTTGTTATTATTTTTTCTGTCTCTAGAAAGTAATCCTTTGGCAGACCGATTGTATTAGCACTGAATAAGTAAGTTGATTTAGACAGTGCTATGAATTTTACTATATTGGCTTGACCTACCCACAAGCAATTAATATTTCTCTAATTATTTAGATCTGCCTTTGTGTGAAGAATGTTTTGTAACGACATTCATATGGTTACTGTGTGTCTCTTGGCAGGTTGACTCCCAAGTATTTTATACTGTCTGTAGCTATTTTAAGTAGAATTACTCTTTCTATCTCTTCCTGTTAGGTTTTGTATGTAATATACAGAAATGCTTATGATTTCTGTGGCCTACAACTGTGCTTGTTTCACTTTTTTAGTTGACTCTCTAGGATTCTCTAAGTAATTATCATCTGCAAAAACTGATCCTTTTTTTGCAAAAGACAACTCCCCTGCCTAAAATATACTTCCTCCTCAATTCTGCCTTATAGCTGAACCTTCAAGGTTCAACTTGGATGCTCACTGTTCAGAAAAGCTTTCCCAAATATTCCAAGTTATTAATGTTCCCTGCCTTCTGAGATATATAATGCTACAATGTCTAGTTTCTCCTTGGTCTCACTTCACTCTGTAACCTGTATTATTGTACTCTATGTTCATGTAGTTCAAGTGATACTTTTGTTTCCTCTTTATCTATGCCTTCTTTTTTAACTTCTCATTCTTGTCTTATAGCATTTTTACTAAAATACTGAATAGCTATGGTGGTAATGGGCATTCTTGCTTTACCATGATCTTCTTGGAAAGACTTTTAGCTTATCTTCATTACAGATCATGCTTGTTCTTGGTTTTAGATAGATAACTACTTATCATTTTAAGGAAAGCTCTATTTATTCCTATTGTTTCTAGTTTTGTTTTTTGTTTGTTGTTATACTTTGTCAAATGCTTTTTCTGCAACTACTGAAATAAACATAATTTTGTTGTTTTATTATTAATATAATTAATCATGTTTATAATTTTGTTAATATTGAACCATTCCTGATATAAATCCAGCCAGGTCATAGGGTGTTATTTTTATGATACGTTACTATAATCTTTCTGCTAATAAAATTTTTGCATCAATACTCTTTAGGGCAACTGGTCTATGATTTTCTTTCTTTCTTTTGACTCCCTCTATTTAGGTATCAAGATAATATTTCTGTCATATAAAGAGTTTGGAAGAACTTCTTTCTCTGCTTTTCCAACAGTTTATGTAGTATTGAAATTATTTTTTTAATGTTTGGTAAAATTAATTTGCAAATCCATCTAGGGAGGGTTTTTTTTTCCTCTAGGGAGTTCATTTATAGTTTGTTCCAACTTTTTTTCCAGGATAAGGTTATTTAGAGAATCTACTGCCTGTTCTGTTAATCTGGGAAATTTTAATATTTTTGTAAATATTCATGAATTTCATTTTAAAAAGTACAGTTTCTTTAAATCACTTAAGCATTATGTGTTATATTTGACAACAGAGAATCCTGGGAGGTCTCTGGGAAAAGCACTTTTCTGCACCTCTATTGCCTTCTCTGTGAAGTGAAATGAAGTGAACGATGCTTCAGGTTCTTTCTAGTTTTTACATTCTAAGGTTCTATTCCTTAGTCCATGAAAAAGAGTGGAGAGAAAGCAGTCAATTGGAGGATTCCAACAATTTTGTAATAATGAGGAAAATGGGTATATATCAAACACTAATTGGTGACCTGGCATTGATGAAATCTCTGAAGGATTTCAGAAATAATATGAGCTGTGCCTTCATGAGGCTCACAATCTAGTTTAGATTGTGGGCCCACAATCCTAACCAATTAGGTACTCTCTCCTTCTCTCTAATGTCTCCTTGTACAATTTCTCCCTATCATTCCCTCTCTTCCTGTTCTTGCTCTTGCACTCTCTCTTTTTCTCTTTTCTCTTTCACTTGCTTTCTCTTTCTTCCTTTACTTCTAGCAGAAGCAGGAATAAACATGGCATAGGTAAAGAGAAAAGTTTGTGGATCAGGCTACCTGAATTGGAGAGTTTGTGTAGTTAACTTCTTCCTCCTTAGGAGGAAGAATATCAGTAGAGATACGCAATAATTCTCAGGAGACAGAATCCTAGAAAAAATCCATAAATCAAACACACAGCAAAAATGCATGAAGCATGGGTAATAGGCAAAATGGTAAATTAGCACCAATGAGACCTGGAGAAAAACAGCTCACGACAAGAACATGGCCATGGAAAGTTACATTTTAATCAAAAGGTGCCGCGTTCCCCCTAGGCCTCTTCCTGGGCCGGGGGTCGCGGGCAGTCCTCCCCGGGGGACCTCTTCTGCTCCTACACCGAGCCTTCGGTCGTCACCGGCCGGCCTGGCCTCCACCCAGACCGGAATTCACCAGACAGAACGCCAGAGGATCTCGCTCACGGTCTTTATTGGTACATCTTCCACGGCGACTGCTCGACTCTGACTCACTTCCCCTATCCCCGTACATTATATAACCTATTGCAGCCAATCCAGTGGCGAGAGCTATAACATTGCCTTATATGGACGGGCTTCATCCTAAGCCGGCACCGCCCAGCGATATACCCGGAAAAGCGTTATACCCGGAAAGCTGTAGTCCCTGCCCCACCCTCCACCCAGCCCTAAGCGGCGTCCCACCCCCACCCAAATCCCAACAATTCACCCCTTAAACTAAAATTAAAAGGAAGAAGGGGAAACATAGGGCAGTGCTCACAAAGCGGAATCAAGATCCAACCAACCTGAGGGGTCCTCCCCCACACCTACGGCCCGCAGGGCGCGGTAACCAACCCGCTGGCGGCGAGAAAGCAGGGAGATGCGGGCGCAAAGAACGCGGACCGCAATAAGCAGGGCGAGGAAGGCCGCCGCAGCAGCCAGGTAGGGCCACCACCGCAGTCGGCGCAAAGGAGCCATTCCAGCAAGGGGAGAGGTAACATTCAACCTTTGAACAGTTGAGAAGGGGGTCGGAGAGAGATGCGTTGATGAGGAGCCAGAAGAAAGGGGGTTGGACGCAAACGTCCTGGGGGGGAACAGTCTGAGGAGTCAAGGTCCAATTTTTTCCCTCTTTCTCCCAAGAGAGAACCGCCGCTCCCGGTGAACGATGAGGAACCCCCAGAGCAGGCGAAGTCCAGGTGTCGGGCACATGGGGCAGAAGTCCTCGAAGGCCTTTGCGACATAGGCAGGGCCATTGTCCGTCTTGATCTCCGTAGGAACGCCGATGTGTGCGAACGCCTGGTAGAGGTGAGCAATAACACAGCGGGCCGTCTCCCCAGGCTGAAAGGAGGCGCTGACAAATCCCGAAAACGTGTCCACTGAGACGTGGAGAACCCGGGAGCCAATGTGCGTCATGTCCATCTGCCAGAGAGCGTTAGAACTGTCCCCTCTGGGGTTGCGAGCTCTTTCCGGGATGCGGGGCTGAAAGGGGGCGCAAGAGGCACAAGCTTTGACAATGTCTCTGGCCTGCTGTCGAGATATTCCGTACAGATGACGGAGAGATCGGGCGGAGAGGTGCCAACGGGAATGGGCCAATTGGGCCGGATCTTCGGAAACCTCATCCGCGACAGCAAGGAAAGTCTCAGGCGGCGACCTGAGGGCGGCGTCCACAACAGCATTCCCCGAATAGATGGGGCCCGCGGTCGTCCGGTGAGAGTGGACATGGAGGAGGTAAACGCGGGCCGAACGAGTCTGCAGAGCCTGTTGGACCTGTGAAAAGAGTGGGTGGAGCGGTACACCGGGAGAAATAAAGGAGTCTGGGAGGCCAGAAACAAGCTCCACGGCATATTTGCTATCTGAAATCACATTAATAGGCGTATCAGGGAACAACTGGAGCGCCTGAAGGATCGCCCACAACTCACTGGGCTGCACCGAGGGATATGGAGAGCGCAGTCGCAAGCACTGTTGCAAATGGGGGATATACAGCGCCACTCTGTGGTCCTTAGAAGCATCGGTAAAAATCTGGGGCCCCTGTACCGGTTGCGGGCTCACCGGGGACGGGGCGAGGGAGATGGGGAAAAGGGGGATGGTCTCCAAGAGTTTGGGCAAAGGGCCGCCGCCCACCGGGACGTCAAGCAGTGTCACCGCCCACGCCCAGGACGCCTGCATCAGTTCAGGAAGGACGGGAACAAGGTACGGTGCGTCCAGGGTGGGCACACAGCCTAGCAACGCTAGGCAGCGACGCCGGGCTGCTATTACAAGGCGAGCCAAAGCGTCCAAGCGCCCCTCCAGCGAGGAGGCCGCGCCTGAAACATAGATCCACTCAATTACTCCATGGGCCTGATACAAGGCACCCCATGTTAATAGGCCGTCTTGCAGGGGCCTAAAATAAACTGTCTTATTTGGCTCATATCGTGTCAGCGCGGACGTGGCTCGAGCAATGATGCGATGCAGTGCATCGCGGGCTGCAGGGGTCCAAGCTCGAGGAAGATAAGAGCGGACCCACTGCACCGAGCCCACAAGTTTTTGAAAATCATTAAGAGTCTTGCAGCGCGCCTCCTGTAGCACAGGAAAGGGGCGCCGCACGGAGGTCTCCCCCACCACCGAGCCAAGATACTTAGCCGGGACCGTAAGTTGGACCTTCTCAGGATCCAGGAACAGGCCCGCACGGTGTAGCGTCCTCCGAACATCTCTCAAGCAAGGGTCCAACAATTGCTGAGTAGGCGCCGCCACCAGGATATCATCCATATAATGAAGAAGGAGAGCTGAAGGGTGGTCCCGACGGACCGGTTCCAGCACCCCGTCCACATGTCTCTGGCACAGCGTAGGGCTGTTGGCCATTCCCTGCGGGAGAACCTTGAACTCGAACCACCTGTGGGGACGAGAAACATTAGTAGATGGCAGAGAGAACGCAAACTTGGGGGTGTCTTTCGGGTGGAGGGGAATGGAGAAAAAGCAGTCCTTTATGTCCACCACGGCCAAAGGCCATCCAGCCGGAATGGCCGTGGGAGAAGGAAGCCCGGGCTGGAGCTTCCCCATTGGTAACATAATACGGTTGATGGCCCGCAAGTCCACCAGGAGTCTCCAGCGGCCTTTTCCACCGCGTTTTTTAATGACAAAGGCAGGAGAATTGTAAGGGCTAGTGGAGGGCCTAATTTGGCCCTGAAGGAGCAGACCCTGGACAATCTCCTCCATTACGACGAGCTTTTGCAACGGGAGGGGCCACTGGTCTACCCACACTGGCGTGGTAGATGTCCAAGTGATTCGGGGTGTGGGGGTGCCCGTGTCACGATCAGTGGCCCTCAAGAGTTTAAAGTATCCGGGCCGGACAAGGTAACCTCGAGCTGTGCAAGGATGTCACGACCCCATAGTGCGTAGGTGAGACCGGGAACGCACAAAGGGCTAAACTGGCCCTCAAGCGCGTCCCGTCTCCAAGTCATAGGCCTGGCGGCCTCCCATGCCTCCACTACTCCTCCCACTCCCTTTACTGGCTTGCCAGCTCGTCGGCGTGGAATTTGAGGAGGCCACTGGTTGCGGGGCAGCGCGGAGCGATCGGCTCCCGTGTCTACGAGACCCCGCACTGGCTGTCCCTCCACCAGGAGGATCATCATGGGGCGGTCCATTGTGATCTTCTCCATCCAAAGGCAAGAATCAGCCTCTGTGTCCTGGAACGGCACTGCCTGAGCGAGGACCTCACCTGGGAAAATATCAACTAGAATAGGGTGTGGGTTAACTACCAGTAACGGGTCACCGGGGGCCAGCACCTGGGTGGGAACGGTATAGCGGGACTGAAAAGGGTTCCCCGTGGCCAGGAGCACTCCTGCTGGCCCTTGGACCGGGATTTCTATTGCCCCCCACGAGGGAAGGGTGGTTGAGTCTCGGGCCGTAAGGACTGGACCCGGGGGGGGGCGAGTTGCCCGCTTTCCTCGGCCCCCCGTGCTCGTTTCCCCGACTCCTGGGTGGGGTTCCTTTGGTCGGAAGCGGCAAAATTTCGCCATATGGCCAGGCTTTCCGCAGCGGAAGCAATTTGGGGTGCCTCGTCCCGACCCGCAGCTTTGTGGACACTGGGCCCGAAAGTGACCCAGCTGACCACATTTAAAGCACCGACGGTCGGATCCGGAGTCCCGGGAGACCGCGAGGCGGTTCAAAGCCTCTACCAGGGCGTCATTTCTCGCGGCCTCCTCTTTCAAGCGATCCCTCCGGTCCCGTTCTATGGCCGTCGCCAAGACTTCCATGGGACAGGGAGGAGCGAGGGACATCACCTTTTCTATCATTTGGTCCGGGGTGGCGTCGGGGGGCAAGGCCGCCAGAGCTGTCTTCGCCTCCCCCCGGAACCCCTCTCGGAGGATCTGCTTAATGATGAGTTCCCGGCCCGGCCCTGCAAACGTGCTGTCCACGTATCTCCGCACTCGCGTGGCAAACTCAAGTGCGCTCTCCCCTGGCTTCTGGCGCATATATCGGCCAGGCCAGCTGGGGTTCCTGCAGAGGTACGCCCCAGCCTTTGCCATGCCTGTTGATGCAACTACCCGCACATCCTCCAGCTCCTGGTTACTAAAAGTGGCCTGTACCCGGGATCACTGTATTGTCCCCGGCCCAACAACAGGTCTACCCGCCCCGGGGGCCCCCCCGTGCGCGCTTGGAGCGCTCTAGCCTCCGATTCTTTGATAGCCTGGAACGCCGTGTAGTCCACAGGGCTCAGGACCCCCAACGCGAGGTCATCGAAATCACGCGGGGTCCAGACTGTGGAGACAGTCATATTAGAAAGAAGGCGCTGTGCCAACGGGGAAGCGGGGCCATTCTCCTGCACCGCCTGCTTAAATTCCCTAATGGTCTTCAGCGGCAGGGGCTGAAAAACTCGGGTACCATTATCCAGAAATAATGGAAATGCCTCAGAGATTTCTGAGTCCACCACCTCTCCGGACCGCATAGCTTCGCGGATCGCGCGAGGTATCAGAGGAAGGTACCCGCCTGATCTATCCCCCGGCTGAGCCGCTCATAGCGGCTTTCGCTTTCGCCGTCAGAGTGGGGAAAAGAGGAAGTAGATCTGCGTTCCTGTTCTGGAGGGCGGGGCAGTGGGCGGCCCTCTGGCACACCACCCCTCCCTCGCGCCTCCCTTTCCCCCCGCAGGAGGGAATCGCCCGCGACTCCTCCCTCGGCCGGAAACCGGCGCCATCTTTGCTGGGTGCGCCCACCGCTCCAAAAAGTCGAACTGCGCCTGAAGCGTGGTAGCAGTTCTCCGAGACTAGTCTTTTCGTCTCTAAAAGGGGCCATTGTCCTGTATGTTCCGCCTGAGGCCGCTCATTTCCCGCCTCCTGCATATCCTCCCAAGGGTACAACGGGGGAGCAGAGGCCGCGGGCCTTGGCCCAGTTACCACCACCTCAGTCAGATCAGTCTCCCCTCCCGGGCCCCCACCGAGCGGCCGGGTCTCCGTCTGAGTCTCTGCCGTGCTGGTGTCCGGAGGAGGCCTGGGGTCGAGCAACCCCTTAATGGCGGCCATCAAGCCAAAGTCCTCCGGAAGAAGAAAACCCGGGCACTGTTTTTGATAAGACAGCATTTGCTGCTGTAAGACCGGAAAACGGTCCGGCTGAAACCCCGAGTGTATGAGCCACGGAGCCACCACCAGCAACTTTTCCACGAGCCGCTTAGCTGCTCCGTGGAGGCGGACAACCCCCGTTTAGACAAAGCAGTTCTGACCTGTAAAGTTAATAAGTCCCGATCCTCTGGCCGCAGCAAAGGGAGGCTGCGCGCTTGCCCCATCTCCGGGCCTTTCCCCGTTACCTGCACGGAGAAGCTGTCTGGTCCGCCCTAGTCGGGCTAGTCCCCCCTATCACCGGGGCTCTTCCGGAACTCTGCAACGGTCCAGCCGTCCTAGGCCGGTCCCTGTTCGGGCGCCAACCTGCCGCGTTCCCCCTAGGCCTCTTCCTGGGCCGGGGGTCGCGGGCAGTCCTCCCCGGGGGACCTCTTCTGCTCCTACACTGAGCCTTCGGTCGTCACCGGCCGGCCTGGCCTCCACCCAGACCGGAATTCACCAGACAGAACGCCAGAGGATCTCGCTCACGGTCTTTATTGGTACATCTTCCACGGCGACTGCTCGACTCTGACTCACTTCCCCTATCCCCGTACATTATATAACCTATTGCAGCCAATCCAGTGGCGAGAGCTATAACATTGCCTTATATGGACGGGCTTCATCCTAAGCCGGCACCGCCCAGCGATATACCCGGAAAAGCGTTATACCCGGAAAGCTGTAGTCCCTGCCCCACCCTCCACCCAGCCCTAAGCGGCGTCCCACCCCCACCCAAATCCCAACAAAAAGGAAAGTGAGAATAGGGAAAAAGGTAAGAAACATATATTAAGGTCCAAACCTGAATCAGTAAAGTATGGTGCTTCCAGTTTGGGGCCGTAATGGAATGAGATGCTCATGCACCATTATTTGACAACAGTAAGTTCACTCAAACGTAGCACATATAGGATACTCAGCAAAGATAGCGCCTAAGTTCAATAGCTAACTTCACCTTCATATTTGGCATGATTGTTCACACGGTCAGAAAGATGTCTTGAATCACAGGGCACAGGGAAATCAACAAAACCTCAAGAGTACTGACTGCTCATAGGCTGGACTCTAATGGGTCCCCCAACTTTTGTGATCATGTAACAATAATTTTGAACATGTACCTCCAAAATATGTATATTTATTTAGAATTTGTATGCATGCATTTATACTATAATTTATATATGCATTAGTACAGTGTGTTAGTATACTAATAATTATGTGTCTTATAAAACACACAAAAATAGAAATACATAAAGGATGAGATAAAGATGGAATAATTTTTAAATCAAAAGGTAGCTACAGGAGTTTACCAAGCTAAGCAAGGGAGTGACATGTTTAGCCCTATACTTCAAGAAAATCCTTTTGGATGATGTGTGGATGGAATGGAGAGGGAAGAGACTAGAAAAATGGGTGTTAGGGGCCACTACAGTGATAAGACTGAGTGGCCCTGTGAGAGGGGGACTGATGCAGGAGATATCACGGAGGGAGAAATGACAAGATTTGGCAGTTTCTTGGCTATGTGGAATAAGGGAGAGAGAAGAGATCGCAAACCTGGTGGACTGGGAGAGCCAATTTCAAAAGCTTCAGGGAAAGTATAGAATAAGATCCCATGACCTAAAAATATATAGGTGAAGCAGCCCAGGGAGGGTAGGAAGCTCTCAAGAATGAAAGAACAAAACAGAAATAATGCCACGGAGGAAGAAAATACTCGCAATATCTCTTTCGCCAACTTGGCCCTTTAAAAGGCCCTTATTTAATATGGAAAATGGGTAGATAACCAGAGATGGTGTCTAGCACAGAATTACCCAAGTCTGATAATGAAAATTAAGGATAACAAAAGGCTTTCCAACAAATACCAAGGACCAGAAGACTTCACTGATGTTCCCTGCCAGACAGCTTATGGGAAGAGACTTTTGAATCTTAAAGGGACAATTGCATTATCATTTTCTTTTGGGTCTCTGTATCTGTATTTACAAAGGGGACTGCACCCTTTGATTTTTCAATGCGTCGATCAATCCTTCCCATATTTAAGGGGGTGATGATTAAGGAGAAAAATTCAGATGAGAAAGGGAGTAAGGGGATATTAAAAATGTGGAAACAAAAATTTGAATAAAAGAAGAGGGGGAAATTGTAAGAAATGGGAGGAGGAGTTTTGTTTCCACAGAACTAAAGGTGTGCTTCCCTGCCCTCCCCCACCCCAGCTTTAGCAGAGACCAGGCCTCAAGGTCGGTCAGGTGAGAGGTCAGAGGCTTGTACGCATGTGCATACTTTTTGAGAAGGCAGTCTAGGGAATTAGAGAGGCCAAACCCACTTGAACCTGTTCAAACTTATCTAGGGTCTGGTCTTGGTCAAGAATCCAGGCCTAATTTGCATATGTTAAAGAGGGAAAGTAGGGGAAGTAAAAGAATATAGTTTAATCCTAAACTAAGACAAGGAAAATCTAATTAACTTCACTTTTGCTTCTGTATCCTTATTATCCTACCTATATAAACTGTATAACCTAGGAAAACTATGTAAAAAAACAAAGATTGTAAACTAACCATGACTCTAGCAGGAGTGGAGGGAATGGTTACCCCTGCTCCTGCCGCTGTATCAGTGTGAGTGTTCCTGTAAGTACTCTCCCGGGAAGTGTAATAAAATACCTTACTCTGGCCAAAAAAAAAAAAAAAAAAAAAAAAAAAAAAAAAAGGCTTTCCAAGCTACATTTGGGCAAAAAGAACCGAAGAAGAGATAGGATTCATGTTTGGTGGGATGATGATGTGGAGAAAAAAGATCTTGGATAGAAAAGGATAAAAAGGGTGAAAAGGACATTGAAACCCAAGGTAAGTAGGGAGATAGTAGAAGACCTTAGGGTTGTTCAGTCATATATGACTCTTCATTGTTTGTTTGTTTTGGAGGGGGCAAGGCAGGGCAATTGGGGTTAAGTGACTTGGCCAAGGTCACGCAGCTAGTAAGTGTGTCAAGTGTCTGAGGCTGGATTTGAACACAGGTCCCCCTGACTCCAGGGCTGGTGCTCTACTCACTGTGCCACCTAGCTGCCCCCATGTATGACTCTTGTCACACCTATTTGTGTTTTTCTTGGCAAAGAGTGGTTTGCAATTTCTTCCTCCAGCTCATTTTACAGATGAGGAAACTGAGGCAAACAGGGTTAACTAACTTACTATCAATATCTGAGGTCTACATTGAACTCAGGTGTTCCTGACTCCTGACTCTAACCTGGTGCTCTCTACACTTCGCCCCCTAACTGCCCCTAATAGGAAAGCACCTACCTCCTTTGGACAAGTTCTATTCACTAGGCCCAGAGGAATGAAATCCCATGGTCCTAAAGACCTGAAAAATGTTACTGCTATACTAATGTTAGTGATGCACAGAAAGGGGAACGGGAGAGATGCTGCAGGCCTGGAGAAGAACAAAGGTCTCAATTATCCAAAGAGGGAAGAGAGGGTAGAAGACTTGAGAGGAATGGACTTAGCTTTCAGTGTGAAGAGGCGTTAGATCTGTTCTGTGTGGCCACGAGGGGGCAGCACCAGGAGCAATGGGGGAAGTGGTAGAGAAGGAAGACCCGTTTCCTTTGAGGTCAGGAAAAGCTGCCTAACACCTAGAGCTGCCTAAAAGGAAATCGTAGCAGGTTTTCCCAAATAGTGTTCTTTACATGAAGGCAGAATAACAACTTACTGGTGACGATACGATATAGAAAGAATATTTTCCCAGATCTGGGTGAAAGACATGTTCCTTGAATTTTCTTCTAACTAATTCTGTGATTATCGAAGACACCCCCAGCCCGCTCCAGCCTGTAAATTCCTGAAATTGACCTCCCCCTTCCTTCCTCCCTCCTAACCTTCTGCCTTTTCGCTCCTACTCCTGTCCACTGTAGGCCACTACATACAGTCCATGTGCAGATCTAATCTTGATTAAAATGTACGAGAATGTATCACAACACAAAGACTTGTGAGTGGAGGAAGTGATTTATACCTCTAAATCCCTCTAAAAGTGAAGGGAGAAATAAAACATTTGATCATGTAATTTCTGAGAGCCAAAATTTCCCTAAATGCACACATCCCAGGATCTTGGCCACCTCATAGGGACACCAGCCCTTATTTCTCTCTGAGTCGTTTGTTTCTTCTACAAACTCTTCTCTTTTCTACAGTTTCCTGTCTCATTTCAGTCCTGTGCTGACTTCGCCACTTTGTCACCATGTGCATCTTCACATGTACAGCTCAGCACTCAAGCATTAATATAGGGACATGTAATTTAGAAATGTGATTCCCTGAAAGTGGGGGCCAGATACATTCCTTTATAGCAGGGAATAGTCTGGGGGAGAGGAAATGGGGCCAAAATTCCTCAGCCTCTGAGTGACTTCACTGTCTCTCTCAACCACAGCTAGACTGGTATGCCTAATGCTCCACGTACTATGAGGCAGCCAACCACAAAGGATGTAACATTAGACATGGTGATGGCTACATTGCCCAACATCTATCAGTCCTGTATCCAGATGGCTACTGTATGGCTACTGAGTTGGACCCAGCCAGACATGGTGAAAGCCAGGGCCAACAGAGGGAACAGGGCGCAGGGATAAGGGAATAGAATTGGCAGCCAAGGGTCTACAGACACAAAGCTTATGACTGTGAGATGACCCTCTTCTCTGTCTCAGATACCCCTGGGTCATCACAAGGAGGAATACTTCTCAAGACCTGGGCACAAGGCTATACTGAACCATTACCAGGAAGATTTAGGTACTCTGGAAAGGGAGATTGTAGCCCATAATAAAGACCTGGACCTGCCCTATTATTAGTTCACATTTTGCTCCTTGGCAACAGTTCTCTCCCACTCCCCACACATGCTTCTCATTCTCTGGTACTGGTGTTCCTGGAAAGAAATCATCCTCCCTCTGCCTCTCCTCTGGGGGCAGGCAGCCCTCCCATATCATTCTTTTTTTTTCCCAGAAGCCCAAAGATGGGAAAGCTCCCAGTGTAACCAGATATGAATGTTCTAGTCCCCTATTCCCAGCTCTGATAATCCCCCTAGCTATAGTATCTCTCTGCTTCTGTGTTCTTATGTCTCTCTGTCCCTCTGCCACAACCTGCAATGAATAAAGGGATTAATCTATATACTTTAAAGCATCTCAACCTATGTTGCTCAGGGAACAAAATAACTGCAATGCTGGTATAAGGCCAGAAACTAGTACTTTTTTAATATCATCAAGAAAGGTGGTATGAGAAATCATAATCAGCTTCTCTGGCTCAAAAGGTTAGAGTAACTTTTCAAATAGACATTCAGGTCTATCATCTATGAATATCCCTAAACTTCTTTTATCTACCATCATTCTATTTCCATCATCATTCTGCATCACCATTATGGGTAACTGGCTCTACAAAGTCACTGCATATGTGTGTATGTATATGTATACATGTGTGTATATGTATGTATGTGTGTCTCAAACACACATATATAATGCCCTTCATCTTGTTCCAAATTTGTGTCTTTCAAGCTTCATGGGGGTACCCTGCAGGTTTGCTATGGCACTTTCATCAGACCCTGTCTTTATGTTTCCAGAATAAGTAACAATTGTTTTGCAGAGCAATTTATGTACTTTTTAAATGTGATCCTCACAACTCTGAGATAAATAATATACTTGTTATTATCCTTACTTTACACATTTGTAAACAGTCTTAGAAGATAAATTACTTATTTGAAGTCAGACACCTACTAAGAATCAGAGGCAGATTTTGAATCTAGGACTCTGAAATCCAAGTACAGTTTGCTTCTCCCAATGAACTATCCTCACTCTCCAATGAACAACTATAAACTTTTAGTCTGCTCACTTTAACCCAAGCTCCTTTAACCCAACCCAATAATTTTCATATTTTATAAAACTTTAAGACTTATGAAGGGTTTTCTTCAAAACAATTTTTGTGAGATGGTATAAATATTATCATCACTGACAGTTGAGGAAAGTGAAGTTCCTAGAAATAAAATAAATAACCCAAAGTCACAAAGTAAGGGGTAAGAGTTAGGACTGTCACTCCGATGACCTGTCCAAACATCTTCCCACTACAGCTACATTTGGCTTTCCCTGTACCATGTCCAAATCTGTTCTACTTTCCCATAAGTTCATTAGCATGAATTGAATACAGAATTCCAGGTGTGGGCACATGATCCTTCTGTAGGAGGGAAAGCACAGGGGAATGGAAAGATTAGTCACTTTAGAGAACTAGGTTCAAATCCTGTCCTCAGACAACATCTGTGTTACAGTGGATTTAATGGTAATCAGGACAGGACTTTTTGATCTTCTCTTTTGGGATGCTGAGGCTACCAAGTGCCTTTAATGAGTCTGGCCTTTGTTTGAATGGGGCAGGTAAAGTGGGATCTTTTTGTTTGGGGGGGTTTCTCAGCACTAAGGCAATCTGGAGTCATTGACTAGAAACAATGTATATGATGTAGTACTAGTGATTGAAGAACTTTCCCACACCCTGGTGTGAGTGATTTCCCACACCCTAAATGCTAAGTTGGCCCCAGCTCTCAGGGTCCTGAACAGCACCTATGTACTGGAAGGTTAGCGTTTGACTTGGGAGGGGGGTACACTCCTTGAAAGAGTGTTAGTGACAGGACTCTGGGCAAGCTGTTGAAACAACCCTACCGGCTTTGATAACCCAGATGTTGGTGCTTCTCATGTAAGTATGCATTGCTATGGACAGACTGGTTTGTGTTATTTGCTCTATTTATAATGTGTGCTTGTAATTTCTGTTCGTATTTGCCCTGAAGTTCAGGCTGATCTTCCTCCCCTGAACGATGTGAATGATATATGTATGTTTAATGAAACTGAGATTGTTAACCCCTTAAAATTGCTTTCCTTAGAAAAGCAGATCAAAGAACCTGTGCTGGCAGCCCTTCCTGTGTACTGTTGTTGTTGGTCTTTCACCCTCACAACAGCAGCTGTGGTTACAGTGGACAAATTACAACTTTTCTGGGCCCAAGTTTCCTCTCTGGTAAAAGAAGGCATTTGAGTATAATGGTGTTTCAGCTTTAAAGGAACTATATGACATTCTCTAATTGATTTTGACGGCCTTCTTGATGATGCCTAGCCTCTCAATTGGGCCACAGAAGCACACTGACTCCAGGGGCTTAGCATTTAACTTTGAGAAATGGTCAGAAGATTCTCTTCCTAGTTCGCAATTAATTCAAACAAGAGGAAAAAAGATCTTTTTCTCTGGCTATCTCAGTCCCTGGCTCTTCCTACACACATCCCTCTTCTCCTGAAATGTCAGAAGGCCCTCTCGGTAGATATCAAAACTTATGCTATTGCCCTCATCAAACAACTAGGCCTACACTACAATCCACCCAAAGCCAAAGATGGGAATGGCCATCACCATCTTGCCCTCCTCCAGAGCTGGGAAAGATCCTTCCCCAGATCCTCCACTTAAGGGATAAGGACATCCCTTAAGGGATAAGTGGACCATTAACTTGCCTCCCAGAGTGCTTACATCCAGGCCACTTGTGACTCATACCATGGTCAGTCAGGTGAATGCCCAAGGTATTCTCATTCCACCCTCAGTTGGACCCTTTTCTTGGGAAGAGGAGGGAGGGATTTGTAATTTCCCTCAAAACCTGGAAAATAAGACTTTGTGGGAGCTGAGAGTGCTATGAATGTGGTCCCTGCCTCCCCTCCAGTGCAATATTTCTCCTTGCCATCTCCTCCTTTGGGAATGGCTGGTCCCCAGAGTCCCCTCCTCTAATCCAGTGCCTCTCCCCAACCCCGGTGCATTTAGCTCACTCTCCCTACCTTGCGGTCCACTTCTCCCTGCCACTGCAAGGAGGCACAGGCTCACAGACTAATAATATCTTTCACTGTAACAAAAAGAAATGTAATATGCAAGAATATAGTTGCCTTTCCTGGCTCAAAATGTTGCAGTAGCTCTCCAACTAGCCTTTAAAGGTCTGTAATCCATGAATATGAACTTAACTTCTTTTGAAGCTGTACTATCATCATTTTGTATCACCAGAAAGAGTAAAAGGTTTTATGCTTTTCTTTTTGTTGCAAATTTGCTTCTTCCAAGCTTCATGGGGGTAACCCTACAATTCTGGCACAATTTTCCAGAATGAGTAACGGCTCACTTTTAACATTTTCAGAGAATTCATGTATATTATCTTGTGATCCTCACAACCCTTAGATAAAAAGAACAATGATTATGCCTATTTTACACATGGGTATACAGACTCAGAAGCTAAGTGGCTTATCTTATGTTGCCCAACTAGTATCAGAGGTAAGACTTGAATCCAAGATCTGGGTTCCAAATCAACTTTGCTTTTTCCACTGCTCCATGCTGACTCTCCAATGACAAACACTAAACCTTTTGGTCTGCTCACAGAGAAGCTCTTCCAAGCCAATCCTTTCATAACTTATAGTGCTTCAAGGCTAAGAAGGTGTTTGTTTCTTAACAACCTTGTGCGGTAAGAAGCCTGTCATTGACAGATGAGGAAATTGACACTCATAAAGGTGAATCAAATTACCCCAAATCACACAGTGAAGGATTAATGGAACCCAGGTCTATTGATTGCCTGAACAGCCCTCTTTCCACTACAGCTACATTTGGCTTTCTCTGTACCAGCTCCAAGTTTGTTCTGCTACATAGGTCTATAAGTCAGAATTGAATACAGTATTCCAGGTGTGGGTATATGATGGTTTTGTACAAAGGAAAGTGTAAGGTACTGGAAAGGCATTCAGTTTAGAGACCTGGGTTCAAATTCTGACTCTGACATCAACTGTTACAACGGACAAACCACATCCTCTCTGGGCCTAAATTTCTTTCCTGGAAAAATAAGGGGGTTGAATTAGATAATCTCATAGCTTTAGGTTTCCAAAGTAGGTGATACAGCCCCCTGGAGAGTACTGGAAAGATCCAGGGGGTGGTAGTAGCCTTGGGTGCAGGGGCGTTGAATAAAAATAAGAAGACAGTGGAAAGACATAAGAAAAGACATCCAGGCGCTGACAGGACATAAGAAAAGAAGATAAGGAAAGTTTGAAAAACCATTTGTAATTGTTTTGTCTATTGCTTAACTGAGTTAAAGTTGTAGTGATTATATTATTTTCCAAATAAACACACAAAATGCAAGTTATAACTGATCAGTGGTTAAGTCTACTGACAGATCTTAACAAGCAGGTGAACTATAGTGCGTTGTTGGGAAATCCAGCATCCATCCAAAGGAATGTGTGTGTAACAATTTGCTTACAATACTATAATACATGGTTACGTGATACAATATTGTATCATCAAAATTTCAATGTAGGAAAAAACCCCACAAATTTACAATAAATTATTCAATTTAAGATGCATCATTTTTTTAAAATTGTATTTTTTAAATGATGCAAATTAAAAAAAACACTAAAGCATGCTTTAAAGCATGATTTGAGGATTCTGGGAAGATGGTAGAGCAGGTCAGAAAATTCCAAGCTCTCAAGATTTTCCCCCACAAAAGAGTAAAGGTCGGCACCTTAGGGCCAACAAAGTGTGAGTGGAGACAAAGAAGAATAGGGGCACAACCAGGGTCTTCCTGAGACAATTTGAGAAGATCCAAAGAAAAATCCAGGAAGAAGTTTGGTCCTGCGAAAACTAAACACCTCCAAGCTAGGTTCCCTTTTAATAACAAGTCACAAGCCCCTTAAACAACAAGTAGCAAGCTCTGCGGTTAGTTGGTCTGAGAGGCTGACGCTGCCTCAGCCACAGGAACTTTTTGCCCCAGGATAGTAAGGGGAGTTGGGTGTTTGAGCCCAGGAACATTGAGAGAACCTCTGCTGATGAAGAATGCCAGACTCAGCTGTGCTGTGAAGAGTGATGGGGGAGAGAAGGAACCACCACAGGCCCAGTGAGTGCAGAAGCAGTGGGGCAGAAAGCCCCTGGCTGTGGGCACTTACAGGAAATTGGAGGTTTGGCTTTGGTTCCAGACTAAAGGCAGAACTGAAGATCTGGGGCAAGAGGAACCATTTCCCATACCCTAGGGCTAGAGGTGATTATAAAAATCAAGCTAATACCACAAAAAATGCATAGGCAAAAGAGAAAGAATCCAACCATAGAAACCTATTATGGGAATAGAGATGAGCCAGGTTCATCCTTAGAGGAGGATACTGAAGTAAAGAAACCCCCAAAGAGTAACATCAAATGGTCACCTGCCCAAAAAGAATTTATAGAAGATTTTTTTAAAAGACTTTAAAAATCAAATGACAGAGATGGAAGAAAAACTAAAAAAAAAAAAAAAAAAAAAAAAGAATAATCCAAGAAGAACAAGAAGGTTATGAAAGGAAAGTTAACCAATTAGAAAAGGAGATCCAGAATCTCAAGGAGGAAAATGACACCTTGAAAATTAGAATTGGGCAAAGTGAAGCCACTGAAAATATAAGAGATCAAGAAATAATCAAACAAAACATGAATAATGAAAAAATGAATTCACCATCTCAAACATTCTTTAAGTCAAGGTGGCAAAGATTTATTACACTTTACAGCAGGCAAGAGTTCTTGGGGAACCTGCAACCTTACATGGGTGCAGGAAAAGTTTAAATACAAGATTCAGGGGTGAAACATGTCAATCAGGTGTTTTAGGGTGGGATTAGGGAGTGGTTAAGGGGTGGTCAGTTCTTAAAGGAACATGTACTTTTTGTAGCTACTGTGCAGGTATCTTACCCAGAGTTCACTGGAAAATAGCCCAAAGTAGGGGGGGGGGGTGACCTGAAGGTGTGGTTTTTGACTGTGAAACATCACCAAGTCAACCAAAGGTCAGGGCTGACTAGAACTATCCAAGTGGCTTCCATTAAATGTCTTGTTAGACAAGATGAATGTAGGGGAGTGTACATTTGACTATGTCTAGGATACATATCAGGAAGGTCAGTAAGTAGTAAATATTGTTGTGTCCCAGTGCACATCCAATTAGCAATACACAGGGAGTCTAAACTAATAAATTCTATAGCTGCAGCTGGTGGCACTATCAGGAGGAGAGATAAGTGTTTTGCTAAGGCATGCTGCCCTTGAACTGGAGAGGGACTGCTAGGGCCAATGTTTTGAAGCTAGGGAGAGATGTGATTTTAGAACTCGATGTGATTTTGGAATTGAGGTCCAGGCACAGGCACCCAAGCAGAGGCTGAGAAGAAATATTAGAATTAGGGTCTAAGCATAGGCACCCAAGCACCCCCATCACTACCATCCCCATTGGACAACCAGGCCTTACAAGACATCCCATCCAAAGACAAAGGTGGGACTTGGTCTCATTCCTCTCCTAAGATGCACTGCCAGACTATGTCTCAGTCCAATTAAGGAATGAGGGAAATTAGGACATCCAAAAAAGGCGCCTCTAACTGGGAATCCAGAGATCCTCTGGATGTTTGCTAGACTAGAAAGGCTGGCGGGCTCACCTTTGGGGTCATGTGACTCTGCAGTCATTCAATCACGTGATGATCCTCCCTCCCTTCTTATTTCGTCCTCCCGTGGACAGTACCTTGGGGAGAAAGATTCACATTTGCCCCCAGACACTGTGGGAGCTGAAAGTCCTGAGACCTTGTTCTTGGCATCCCCTCATTTCAAAGTTTCTCCCTGACCTTCCCTTCTCTGGGAATGGCCAGTCTCTGGTGCTCTAATCCTGCCCCCTCCCCAGCTGGAGAGGAGTTTCTTCCACGCTGCAAGCCCAGAACTCCCTACAGCAGTTCTTCATGAGTTTTGGGTTTTGAGGTCCCGCTCCCGGGTGGAGGACCCTCTTCTCCCCCAACCTCGCCCCCTAATCCACTCCCACCACCCACCCTATCCCTTCCAGTTTCGAGCTCTGCCCCTCAAAGCCCCGCCCCTGTCCCACCCTCATCCTCCGAGTTCTGGCCCCGCCCCTCCTGGCTCAAGCTCCGCCCTCACTCACGCCCCTCACGTATTCCAGCTAAGCACGGGGAGCTTGAATTTGGTTCCCTGAGATCCCTACTTTGCCTCAACTCCAACACTTCCTGCTCAGTCTCTCCTCTGCTGTGGGCCTGGCCTGGAGTGTGAGGAGACCAATAGGAGGCTTGGAGGGAATGAATGATTGAAACTCTTGGGGTGGGACGGGAGAGCATTTGCTAGGAATCAGGGCAGCAGGTTGGGGGTCACGAGAAAGGAATAGCGGAGAGGCAGGATGAGACTTTGGGAAACTAGAGATCTAAGGACTGGGGTTAGGCAGCAAGCACTTATTAAGTGCCTACTATGTGCCTGACACTGATAAGAGCTGGGAACACAAAAAAAGGCAAAAGATATTTTCTATTTTCTTGGAGGGAGGAGAAGGCAGGGCAATTGAGGTTAAGTGACTTGCCCAAGGTCACACAGCTAGTGTGTTAGGTGTCTGAGGCTGAATTTGAACTCAGATCCTCCTGACTCTAGGGCCCTGTTTTACTCACTGTGCCACCTAGCTGCCCTGACACATCCTGCTTTTAAGGAGCTCAGTCTAATGGGATAAAGTTGAGATTAGGATGAAGGAAAGGTCTGGGGAGTTTGAGTTTATAAAGTAGTTCCTTGAGCTGTAACTTGCGCGCTACAGTGGCGAAGGATCTACTACACGGATGAAATCACAAAGATTTAAAATACTACGGTCTCCATTTACTAGTACCTAATGCATCAAGTGCACAGCAAATTAGAGGAGTTCAATTAATGTTTGTTGAACGAACCTCAAACTGCTTACCTTCTCAATGAAATTGCCTGCCTTCTCAATGAGGGCAGAGAGGATGGAGAGAATCTGGAACTTAATATTTTTTTAAATGGTTTTATATTTTAAAATGTTTTTCTATCTAATTGAAAAAAAATTAAAGTTTCCCAAAAAATGAATCTTGGATACTAGCCAACAACAACAACAACAAAAAAACCCCCCAAAAAACCAACCCCAAAACAAGGATCTATACCCTTCTCCCTCCTTAAAGAAAAACCCTCCCTAAAATAAAGTTAACCTATTGGGAAAAAATACAAAATCTTAAGGAAGAGAATAACTCCTTAAAAACTAGAATTGGGTAAGGGGAAGCAAATGACATTATAAGACACCAAGAAATAGTAAAACTAGAAAAAATAGAGAATCTGAAACATCTCAGTAGAAAAACTATTGATCTAGAGAACTGATGGAGGAGAAACAATATAAAAATTGGAGAAGTACCTGAAAGTTATGATAAAAAAATCTGGATACAATATTACAAGAAACAATTAAGGAAAATTGCCTTGAAGTTCTAGAATAAGAGGGTAAAGTAGAAATGGAAAAAAAAATCTACTATTCACCACCTGAAAGAAATCCAGGAGGAAAACTTACAGGAATGTCATAACCAAGTTTCAAAACTTCCAAGTTAAGGAAAAAATATTGTAAGCAACAAGAAAAAAATTTAAATACTGTGGAAATACAGCTAGGATTTCCCAAGACCTAGCAGCCTCTACTCTAAGAAACTGTAGGTCTTTGAAAATTATATTTAAAAGAGAAAAGAGGTGGGGTTGTACCCAGCACAGTTGAGTGTAATCCCAAATGGAAAAAAAAAAGGATATTTGATGAACTGAAAGACTTTCAGGTATTTGTAACAAAAAGATCAAAACTCAATGGAAAATTCAATATAAAAAATCCAGAAAAAAATATACGGGAAACCTTAAAGACTAATTGTAAGGCACTCATTGAGATCAAAGTATTTACTTATTCTATATATGAAAAAAAATGTTACAAGTATTCTCAAAAGTGTCATCCTTACTAAGGTAGTTTGAAAGAAAGGTTGGGACTGAGTTGTACAGGATGGGGTGATTCTAAAAAACAAAACTGGGCAGGAAAAGATAAAAGGGAGTAATTATAGTATAAAAATAGGACGTGAAAGGAAGAACTAACACAGAGGAAGCAGTTGGGGGTGGAGGGTTGGTAACACTGGAACCTTCCTCTCATGTGGGTTGAAGAGGAAACAACATGTACCTTTGGAAGGGTGTAGAAGCCTTCTAAACACGTACATTAGTGAGAAAACTGGGGGACAAGGTGGGGAACTTTTAGAGGGTGTACAGATGATAGGGACTGGGAGGGGGAACTCTTGGAGGGGTGGGTAGGATGTGGAGTGGGAAGCTGAGGGGGGAGAAGATAAGGTAATAAGATAAAAAGAGAGGCTAAGAAAGAAAATAGTGAGTAAAAATAAAATGGAGGGAAATTCACAAATAGTAATTAAAACTTTGAATGTGAATGGGATGTTTATAGCAGCTCTCTTTGCGGTGGCAAAGAACTGGAAATTGCAGGGATCCCCAACAAGAAAGGCATGGAGAGTTGTACAAAATAGTGAAGAGCAAAGTGAACAGAACCAAGAAAACACTGTATACAGTAACAGCAATATTATTTTGAGTGACTAAGTCACTTTGACTATTATAAATACGCAAATTAAAAATAAAGCTACCTGCATCCAGAGGAAGAACTGATAGATGTATAGAATAATTTTATATGCATATGTGTATACATATTTACTGTGAACCTCTGACCACATCATTTTGAACCCCCATCACCTGAGAAGGGCCTAAAACCTGGATTGGCCAATCAGGGCAAAGACATTTTGGTCCACTCTGAGCTTAACCTACTACAATGCCTCGCATGCTCTGGCATAACAGACATGTTTTGTTTTACTCTCTGAGTGAACCCCAAATGCTCCTTCTTGTGTCAGCAACTGCAAGACCAGATGAAGCTGATCAAGAGCATTCTGGGCAGGACGCCTTGAACCAGACACTATCATGAATAAGAGGGCTTTTTCTTATCTTGGTTTTGTGGATATGTGTTATAGAGGGGTGTGTGTGTGTGTGTGTGTGTGTATGGTCATGTTAATGATAAAAGAAACACAGACATTCTGGATCTATAATTTCAATGGACATGCTCCTATCTAATTGTCTTTATAATCTATCTGATTCAGAAACTCCTTTCGCATATAATGGTTAACACATATAGAAACTATAGAGACTATAATTTTGGCTGACATAGGCATCCTGTGCCAGGAAGGAAGGGGGTGGCGGGGTGGGGCGGTGTTGTTGAGAGGGAATTACTCCAAAGATATAAGATCCCCTTTGGCTATCTGTCCTTGGGCTCATTTCCTACAATGAGCTCCCATGCATATCTTTATATATATGTTCCTCAAGCTTGAAGACAAATAAATGTGCACATGCAGCCTAATTTTGTCTGTCTTCCTTAGAATGAACTCAGTAACGGTGGACAATACATATATATACATATATACCTATTTGTGTCTAATGGTAGCCATCTCTAGGGCAAGATGGGAGGGAGGGAAGAAAAAAGGGAGAAAAAAGAAATTTACATAATAACATTATTGTATATTTAAAAGGAATAGCAAGTTGTACCTAATAGATTTGCACTTTCATGTACAATCATCTTTTTATTATACTATGTTATAGAAGTGCTGGTTTTATTCCATAAATTAAAAAAGAAGCCAACACCTTCCAAATACTTCCCTAAACTGCACCCTCCATCATGTTTCCAAAGCTTCTACCAAATTTAAGAAACCAGAACAGCCCCAAGATTTCAACAGGTTGCTGTCTCTGCGTGCCTGCCACAAGCCCATCCAGACTCCTCTTACAGCCTCTACACCTCTCTTCCTCCATTCCGGGAATGGAGTTCTGCTGCTTCTTCACTTGTACAACGTCATTAAGTCAGGCTGGGAAAGGGACCTGCTCATGGACTGAGGTGGAAAGTGGTGCCAGAAAGGAATCTGAGAGAGCATGTGTTTAGTTCTGAGTGACTCCGAAGATTCTTCTTTCTGTTCCCTCCTTCCGGCTGGACTAGTATGCCTGGGTTCCCAATGCCCCATGCATATGGCCCCACCCAGCACAAAGGATGTGACACTGGAAATGGAGACAACCACTCTACTCATTCGGCAGGCATCGCTTCAGATACTGAGTCAAGTTTAGCCATGGCAAGGGGACGGGCAGTTCAAGTTGAGGACCAGTGGCTGGATCTAAAGCTCAGATGAAAAGTGCAGGACAAAAGTCTCTCTCTACTCGGTCCTCTAGCAGCTAAAGTGATTTTCCTCAAGCTCAGGTGCCATGTCACACCCCCACCCCCATACACACACTCCATAAACCATAAACTCCAGTGGTTCTTTATTACCTCCAGGATCAAACAGAAAATCCTTGCTTAACTTGGGTCTCTTCACTCCCATATTTCCAGTCTTCTTACACCATGTTTTCTACCACATAGAGTTACACTGGCATCCTTGCTGTTCCATGGACAAGATAGTGTAAGGTCCAGGCATTTTCTCTGGCTGTTCCTGAGGCCTGGAATACTCTCCCTCTTCATGTCCTGAATTTCTTCAACTAATTTCTTCAACTAATTTCCCAACTAAAATGCTATCTTCTACAGAAAGCCTTCCCAGCCATTCTTAATCTTAGTGCTTTCATTCTGTTAATTATATCCGATTTATCCTGTACATATTTGCTTACTTGTTTCCACTGCTAGATTATGAGTTCCTGGACTTGAGTATCTTTTGCCTTTTTGCAATTCCGGTGTTTTTAGCATAGTGTCTGACACTTAATGTTTACTGACAAATGCTATGTTTGGAATGAGTTATGGGCTCAACTTGGTACTTCTGTGGTCTTGGACAAGTCCTCTGAGTCTGAGTTTATTCTTGGAAATGAGGAGGGACTGGCTGGACCAGTGAGGGGTGGGGTAGGGGAGGGGAGGAGAACTGGACCAGAAGGAAGGCTTTAAATCTAAGATCCCTTTAGGGAACTTTTTGCTAGTCTTTTGGGCTGATATACTTTTGCTATCTGGCTCAGGTTCCCCCGGGGACAGCACAAAGAATACTTCTCAAACTCTGGGACGCTGGCTGTGCTCAGCCGTTTTAGGAAAGATTTGGATTCCCTGGAAAAAAGAGATCATAAAGAAGACTGTTCAGTAAAACCTGGCCTACGAATACCTGCAGCCAAGCTGAGTGGAGAACAGTGTCACCATCCAAGCCTGCCCCACCCAACCACGCTTTCTCAAGCTTACTAGGACTCCCCCTAAACTTTCTTTAAGTTCTAGACAAAGACCTGTTTAAAAAAGCCTCCGTGTTGGAGGCAAGGGAAAGATAAATAAAGCTTTTGCTTTATTTTGCTGAAATGAACACTAGACATGAGTCAGGAGTACAAATCCTAACGGTCACTTACTGGCTGTGTGATTTTTAGACAAGTCATTTAGGTTCTCTGACTTCAGTTGCCTCTTCTGTAAAGTGAGGATACTACTACTTATGGGAGGATTGTGAAGAAAGCACTTGGGAAAACCTTAAAATCCTAGAAATGAGAATTATGTCATAAAATATAGACAGTATTTGCTGGAAGGGGACATAGAAATCATCATGTCCTACTTCGAAAACCATCTTAAAATAAAAAACAAACAAAAAACCCAAATACAACCAAAACTTAGAGAACTCAGTCAGACTAAAGGGAATTGGGAATTGGGAAATTAGCCCTGGTTTTTATGAGAAGAAACTAAGGCTATTTTCTTTCTGGCACCCATCGGATTGTCTATTGGCTCCCCATATCCCCCCAAAACAAAAAAGGCAGGTTTTCTGTTCCTGATAACCAAGGACTCTTCTTTCTCATTCGGGCCTTCCTAATCATATCCAAAGAAACCCCAGACATCCCCCCCTCCCTTCCCATTTTCCGTGGCAGGTTCAGGCCCGTCCCCCTGGGTGGGGAAAGTAGAAGCTCTAGGAGACTGAGAAGGGTGGGGACTGTAGGTACTCAGGCCCATATGGGAAGAGCTCCTTCACTAAAAGGCTTGAGTCTGCACTGAGGAGACTCACTGGACAGCAGCGGCAGGGCTCTGGGCAACTTTCCCCTTTCTCTTCTCAAAGCTGCCAAAGCCTCCATGAGATGGGTCGCTACCGCATACGCGTAGCCACTGGGAGCTTTGCCTTCTCAGGGTCCACCAACCAAGTGCAGCTGTGGCTGGTCGGGCTGCGTGCAGAGGTGGAACTGGGGCTGCGGCTGCGGCCAGCTCGAGGACAGGTCAGTGAGGGGGTGAAGACGTGAAGAGGAGGTCCGGGAACTGGATAGTCTGAATGCCACGGCCTCAGACAGCTGAGAAAAGGTCAGGAGAGGGTTCTGGGCCGGGGATTTTTAGCTTGCTGCCACGCTGATCCTAGATTGAAGGACAGGAAAATGACCGAAGTTGGAGCATAAGGAACACCTGGAGCTCTCCCATTCCTGGCCAATGGACTTGAACGGGAAGAAAACTTGAAAGGGTATAGTCATGAATTATGGATGGCCTTCTGGGCTCCCCAGGACAGGCCATTTACCTCGGAATCAAACCGTGGAGGGGTGACGAACAGGGGAGGGAACAGGAAACGCTGCCAGACTTGGAGTCGGAGGATACGGGTTAAGATGCCCCTACTCTGCTACCAAGGTGGCCAAATCGCTCCACCTTTCTGGGAATCAGTTTCCTCTCGGTAAAATGAGGGAGACTGCACTACATACCAGACAGACTTGTGACAGGGGAAGTTCTGTAAAGTACTGGGGAAACGTGACACGTTCCTTGGCCCCTTTCCCACTTGTTCTTCTCTTAGAATTTTAAAAATGACTTTAGTAAACAGAAACCATTTTTTTCTCTCTCTCATTCCACACCGCCCCGCCCCCCCACACACACACATAAAAAGGAAAGAAAAATAGGCAGAGTCAAGCAAACCAATTCTTAAATTGGCCATATCCAAAACACAGGTCTTAATCTTCATCCTGAATCCAACAAATCATGCGTCCTCTGAAATGATGGTTGGTTAATCAGTTTTTAAGTCTTTCCAAGGTCTTTCTCTTTACAATGTTGCTACTGTATACTTTTCTGGTTCTACTCGTTTCTTCTGCATCAGTCCATACAAGTCTCCCCAAGTTTCTCTGAGTCTCCAACATTTTTTCACAGCACATTAGTATTCCATTACATTCATCCATCCCAAAGTCAGTCTCTTTGATGACTGATCTCACTGCCTGGCCTGAGACCATTGTGAAGAGCTGTCCTCTGGGGGTTATCACTAACAAATGTTCTAGAATTTATTATTTATAAAATGTGCATGCAGTGTGTATCACAGATTATCTCTAGAAAGGATCCTAGATGGTATCTAATCTAACTCTCATATTCCTTTTACCTCTTGAAATCCTACTCATTCATCAAGGCTCGGCTCCAACACCACATCCTTCACAGGCTTCCCAATCCGTCTTTGCTTCCCCCACTGAACTTGTTCTTTCTCCAGACTAACCACTTTTCATAAACTTATGTCACTTAAAGAAACATTTTCACGTTTTATTTAATTGTATTGATCTCAACTACTCAACCTAAGTATAATCCTATAGCATCCACAATAGCACCTAATGGATACACAAAATATAAGACATGGAAAGAACCTTAGAGATTTAATTCAATTGGTCAAATATTAAGTACCTACTACAAATTTACACTGTGGTCATCTAATCCAACTCCTTCAGTTTAAAAATGAGGAGAATCAAGGCCCAAGCGCATATATGTTGTAAGGGGCAATCTGGACCATCTGATTATCTCCAACAGTAAGATTGTATGAACAGTAAGTTCATTCCTCATGTCCTTATCTGACAGTGACCCCCAGACAGGAGACCAGGGCTCTGGGTTGCATAGTGGACAGTTACCTGTGAAACTCCTTTTCAATACAGAGGCAGAGTGTCTTGACATCAACAAACCTAAGTTCAAATGTTACCATATTTATGGTAAGTCCCATATTAGGCAAGTCCCTTAACCTCTGAAGCTTCAGATTCCTCATTTATAAAATCTATAAGAATACATGACTTTGTGAGTTATGATTACAGTTCTCTACCTCCTGATTCTCCTACTTTCCCCTCCACCCACACCCTAGATGGAGGATTTTGAAGTTGATGTCTCAGAAGACCTGGGTCCCCTCCTGTTTGTGAAGCTTCGTAAAATCCACCTTCTGCTGAAGGATGCCTGGTTCTGCAACCACATAACTGTTTGGGTCTTTGAGCAGAGCATGGAGAAGGAGATAGTGTTCCCCTGCTACCGCTGGGTGGAAGGGGATGGCATCATCTGCCTTCCCGAGGCCACTGGTGAGAAGGGTGGATTCTGGGGCAAGGAGAGAGCAAAGGACTTAGGGCTGGTAGGGAGCTTAGGGGTCATCCACATTATGTAAAGAAAAAGAAACTGAGGCTCATTCACAGAATGTGACTTGACAAAAGTGGGGTGTGGTTGGAGTTAAAGAATAGAAGAGAGTTGCTGAGGAAAGGACCAGAAGGAAGGCAGAGGATGGAAGGAAGGGAAGGCACAAGGAAGGTAGAGTACAGTGAGGGGGCAGGAGGTCAGAAGTAGAAGGAGCTGGAAGAAAAGTTCTATGACAGTTCTATGACATAAAACAGTGGCTTTACCTGGGGACACGAAGAAGAGAATGTGCAGTGTGTGATTCTAGGGAGGTGGTAACAGAGACAGGTTGAAGGCCTCAGAGCAGAAAATGTGAAGAATGTGATTTTGGTATGGGAGGTAGGGGAGAGTGAGGGTTGGGCAGGGACAGAAAATATGACATCCAGAACTAGGGAGGGGTAAGATGGGGATAGGAGGCTTGGGGTGGGGAAGCCTGCCCTAAGACTGGGCAGCAGGTAAGAAAAGGGACAGGGGATGGGCTTGGCACAGAAGCAGAGAGGAACAGAAAATGGAGATAAGACTAAAGAAATTGGTGAGCTGGGGTCAGGGGATAGGGAGCAGCTTGGAAGCACACACATGGAGATGGAGCAGGTAAGTGAGACCTTGTTCCCATGCCTCCCCAGCTTGGATGATGAGAAATGAAGGCCAGGGCCTGTTTCAGAAACATGGACAAGAAGAGCTGGAGGAGAGAAGGACACTCTACCGGTGATGCCCCCGACCTCTGACCCCTCAGTAACTTAAGATCTGACTCCTGGGCCCTATCTTATTTACACTGTGACCCTTGACTCTTCAGTGGCCTCTAACCTCCACTGACCCTTGATTTTTAACACATCACTGACTTATTAACTTCTGATTCCATGGACCTCCAGCTGGGCCACCTGGAAGGAAGGGTTACCCTTGTCAGTGGATGCAGCATCAGAGAAAGACCTGCCCCTGGATGTGAGATTCCATGAGGAGAAGAAGATTGACTTTGAGGGGACACGGGCTGCAGGGTAGGAATGAGACCAGAGGTAAAATCTGGGGTTTAGAGTGGGAGTTCCTAGGCACAGTGGCAGATATGAGGGTTGGGGGGGGTGGAATTCAAACATCTAATTCCCCATTTCCTTCCTTTAATCCTTACCCTAGAATGATCGATATCGCCCTTAAACGTCTGTACACCCTCCTGAGCTCCTGGAATAGCTTGGAAGATTTTGACCAAATCTTCTGGGGCAACAAGAGTGCCCTGGCCAGTGAGTAACAGTCCCATAACTTTCCAATCCAGCAATCCAGCCCCATCCTCTCTAATGACCCATCCCTGACGTTCTGCATTTCCCCCTTCCCATATCAATAACACCCAACTTCCCCTGAGTACTCTATCACTGCTGTCTTTCCATTGACCATCTTATCCAGAAATGTCCCTAAAGGTGAGGGTGTCCTGGGCATCTGAGGGTGGGGGGGGCGGCTCAAATGCTTGGGACCCTGGGTTGCTATAAACTCTGTCTTCTGCTCCCAGAGAGGGTGCATCAGTCCTGGAAGGATGATGATTTTTTTGGCTACCAGTTCCTCAATGGTGTCAACCCCACACTGTTGAGAAGGTCCACCTCACTCCCCATTCGACTTATGATCCCCCCAGGGACAGAGGACCTTCAGGCCCAGCTGGAAAGAAAACTCCAGGTAGCCCTTTCCTCTTGTTCTCCTCTCTTCTCCAATCCTTTCTTCTTCCTTGTCATCTCTCTGATGATACAAAATTAAAAAGGCTTCAAGGAGCAGCTAGGTGGCCCAGTGAGTAGAGTACCAGCCTTGGAGTCAGGAGGACCTGAGTTCAAATGTGACCTCAGACACTTGACACACTTACTAGCTGTGTGACCTTGGGCAAGTCACTTAACCCCAATTGTCCTGCCTTCCCCCCTAAAAAAAGGCTTCAAAGGATCAAATCAGGTTAGTTTCTAAACACATATAACACATTGCCTTAGGTTTAGGGAAAGGAATAGGGTAAAATTACATAAGGATAACTTGATTTTAAGAATGGAGAAACCTCAAAGAAATCCTGGAAAAGCAATGATCTATTAAAAAAGTACAACCGAAAGAGTCAACAACAGTAACCCCTCCTTCATGTAGAACCTCATTTTGGAGGAAATCTTGAAGATACGTAAGATGCAAGAAAAGGGGCAGAAGAGCAAAAGGATTTTCCCAGAGAACTTGGTGTATAAGAAAAACCAGACTGAAAAAGAGGGAACAGATGGAGATGGGGCAGATTAACAAATAAAGACTCTTCATACAGATCTTAGTACTGGATCTCAGTACACAGAGAGACGAAGAGGGAAGGGAAGGGAGTCAAGAGAGGAAATGATTTAAGGAGTTTCCTGGAGGAGTTGGGAGGGGAGGGCTTGGGAGTTTGGAAGGGTTGAAAGGCTGAGAGGAGGGAAAAGAAATTTTGGGAAAGAAGTGAGAAAAGAGGAAGGGAAATGGTAGAAGGTTTGTTTGGGGAGGGACAAGATTGTGCCAAAGAGAGAAACCAAATAGTTTGGGAGTTTAGATTGGGTGTGGGAGATTAGGAGAGAGAGGAGCATGATCATCCAAACAAAGTGGCCTTTAATCTGTCTAAATATAATGTCAATGAAAAGGGCTCTGGAGTCAGAAGACTTGGTTGGTAACCCCTACTTTGCTTTAGTAGCTGTGTGACCCTGGACAAGTCATTTCTCTTCTCTGGGCCTCAGTTTCCTCCACTGTAAAATGAGAGGTAGAACTAGATGACCTCCAAGGTGCCTTCCAGGTTTCATATTCTGTGGGTTTGGGTCTAGTTAAGAATCTGGACTTCTCTTTTAGTCTTTTATGCTAATCCTTTGACTGTCCCTGGTACTAAAATTGCTGTTCCACATTAAGCTTTGAACCTAGACCTCAGACTAATATATCCCCCAGGAGGGTTGCCTGTTTGAAGCTGACTTTTCCCTGCTGGCTGGAATCCAGGCCAATGTCATCCAGGGAGAGAGGCAACATCTGGCTGCCCCCCTAGTTATGTTAAAGATGGAGCCTGATGGGAAGCTGCTACCCATGGCCATCCAGGTGAGGGAACCCAGGCATCCTTGTACCCAGCTCCCCTTATTTATCCTTCCCTCACTCCACTGCCTCCCCACCAACCCATTTCCTGGGACAAAGTCCTCTGATTCTGCTCTGCCTCATCAAGCCCTCTTCCTTTCAAAGACCCAGGGATCTAATGCCCTACCCATGTAGTTCGATAAAAAGAGCAGTGACTGGAATAGAGGCCCTGGGTTCACATTCACTACCTGGCTGACCTTCCCTGGGTCTCTGAGGTCCCTTCTGGTTCTAGGTCTATGACTGTATTGATTCTTTTGTCTTCTAGCTCCAGCTTCCCTGCTCTGGAGCTCCAGACCCACCAGTCTTCCTGCCCTCAGATTCCTCTCTCACTTGGCTCCTGGCCAAGGCCTGGGTCAAGAATTCTGATTTCCAGCTGCATGAGCTGCAAGCACATCTGCTGAAGACCCATTTGATGGCTGAGGTGTTTGCTGTAGCCACCATGAGGTGCCTCCCGGGGATGCACCCCATCTTCAAGGTACTCACCTTATCCTACAGCTACCCTTCACATCTCACCCCTGTGAACCTAGGAGAAAGGACTGCCCAATTCAGTTGGAGGGTGATATTCAGGAAGGGTTTCTTTACACCAATTATGTGTTTCACCCGACAGCAAAGGATCCTGAGAGACAGCTTTAGTACAGCTGAAAGAACAAATCATTTTCTTTCACTGGGCCTTAATTTCCTTCTCTGTGAAATGAAATAGAACTAATGATGTCTCAGGTTTTTTCTGCTTCTTATTTTCTAAGGTTCTAGACTATAGCAATGTGGACATCAGTGTGTACTAAGCACTTATTGTGTGCCTGGCATTCATAAATTCTGTGAAGGATTGAGAAATTATGTGGCCTCTGCCTTCATGAAGTTTGTAACATACATACAAACCTGTAACACAATCTGTAATGAATTAGGTGCTTGCTCTTTCTTTGTAACATCTCCTGACACCATCTCTCCCTCATTCCCTGTCACATTCCTTCTCCTTTGTCCCTTGCTCTCCCCTTTTTTCTTTTCTCTTCCTCCTTCTCTTTCACTTGCTTTCTCTTTTTTCACTTCTAATAGAGACAGGAACAAACATGGCATAAGTAGGGGAAAAAATCTGTGGAGTTGGCTACCTGAATTGGAGAGTCTGTGCAGGGCGGAAGTGAGAGGCTCTTAACGTATTTGGGGCCCAAATCTGTGGAGATCTGGAGGATCATTAAGAACTCTGGACTCTATCCTGGATGAAAATGGATATTTGAAGAAGATTAATCTGCATAGTGTGAGGTGGAGAGAGAGTGGAGACGACAATCATAATTAGGTTGCAAAGTACAGGAATGGGGTGACAGAGAGAAGGGAGGGCAGGATGTGAGATATTACAAAGGAAGATTCCACAGGGCTGAGTGACTATAGATGGAGAATAAGGGAGAGTAAGGAGTTGAGAATGACTGAATGACAGAAACTGAAGAGCTGGTGTGAGTGGAGACACAATTTGAGGGACATATGTGTGTATTTTTAGACAAGCTAATGTGGAGCTCAGAGAAACTGTTGGTACCTAGAAATACAGCAGTGGAGACCCAGTGAAAGGTCCAGGCTGAAGATGTAGACTTGTATAACACAGAGGTGACTGCCAAAGCCATGAAAATATGACTAAGTGTAACAGAAGACCAGGAGAGGATGACAGAACCTTGGAGGGTATCCACTATTGGGGTCAGGAAGAAAAAGAGCCATTAATGGAAGGTAACATAGAAAGAGATTACAGATATAGATGGTAAACAATTCCTCAAAGACCCAAGAAAAACACTTCCAAGATGTGGAGAAAATGAGATTAAAGATGACCAGAAGGGAGTATGCAAATGAACTTGGAATCCTAAAGTTCCTCAGAAATACATATCAGGTGACTCTCTTGCTCAAGACACTACAAGGAATGACTCCTGCTCCCCATCATGGGATTCTATAATTTAGTCTCTCCTCTAATCGGTTTGGTCTTCCCCAAAAATGATAAGCTTAGTCCCACTTTTGTACCTTTACTGCTATTTTTCCTCTTTGGCTCCTACAAAACAACCAACCTCAAATGTCCTACCCTTCCTGTCATCCAAGTTTTTTGTACTTGAAAGAACCTTGAGGTCACCATTTTAATCTTCTTGCCCCTAGATCTGATCTCATCCCATACCAACTATGTAATCTGTCCGCATACATTATAATGCTCCTCGACTGCAGCACCAGCTTTGCTCAGGGTCTGTTGTCCTGTTGGACAGAAGCTTTCTCCACTCTTATTTCCACCAGTCCTTTTCCAACAGCTCCTGATACCTCACTTCCGCTACACACTGGAGATTAACACTCGTGCCCGAACCGCGCTTATCTCTGATGGGGGAATTTTTGATCAGGTATGAAGGGGAGAGACTCAGGAGTTGGAAAAAAGTAGGGGCGTCAGGGAAGAATATGGACCTCCACCTCAGGTCCTTTTCTTTTTTAATCGTAGAAGCACATGAAGACTTTCCCCTCTCACAACCTCAAATCAATGACCTCATTCTATCTTATTTTTAATCCAATTAAACATTCATTAAGTAACTTTATTAAGGCACTGTGACTATATGGATAAAACCAGACATAATCTCTGTCCTTCATAAGCTTACAAAATGGTAGAAGAGAAGAGATATATGCAAATAATTACAAATTAGAAGATGATTTAAGTACAGATGAAGGATCAAACAACAATGTAAGATTCAAGGAAGGAGATCATATCTACCTGGGTATATCAAGGAAGGCATCATGAGAGTGGTAGCACTTGAGCTGGACTTCAAAGGAAAAGAAAAATTTCAATAGTTGGATGCAGAAGGATTGCATTAAACATATGGGGACCCTGTGCCAGTTTAGAACATACATACAGTGTATGAAGGGGGAGTAATGTGAAATAAAGTGAGAAAGGTAGACAGGTTAGGGAGGTCTTTGAATGGTAGGCTGAAGAAGCTGTATTTTATTCTGAAATCATGAGGAACCACTTTAGGTTAGGAGCAAAACAATGACATGATCAAATCTGTGCCTTATCTAGGGTATTCTGGCAGTACTGAAGGATGACCTAGAAAAGAAGGTCCTGTAGGCCAGGAAAGCTGTTAGGTTATTTCAATAAACTGGACCTTAATGGTCTGGTAACTCATTGGAAGTGAGAATGAGGGAAAAGTAAAAAATGACCTGGACTCCCTAAATTCCTCCCATCTTTCTTTCTAATTCTTAAATCTGGCTGCCCAACTCTATTCCATCCTAACTTTCCATTCAACCAACACAGGTGGTGAACACTGGTGGGGGAGGTCACCTGGATATCCTCCGAAAGGCAATGGCCTGTCTGACTTATAGATCCCTCTGCCCTCCTGATGACCTGGCAGACCGAGGGCTTCTGGGGGTTCCATCAGCTCTCTATGCTCATGATGCCCTTCGGCTCTGGGACATCATCTCCCGGTGAGGAGGTGGCACCAAGGGGAGGGATGGACTAGAACAGGGGGAACATGGGACAAGGTATTCCAATAGTGAAGGGGCAGCTGAGGACTGGGAATTAAACAATTAGACAATTAAACAAGATGGCCAAGCCTGAAAGGACATATGAAAGAGTCATGAGATGATGTCCAGGATATGAGAGAAAGGTCATTGGGGACGTTGGAACTGTTTGCATCATCTCTGTTTTGGGGGGAAAAATCAGAGTTCACATTTACATGGCATATTATAGTGCTAAATCACTTTTTTCACAACTACTTGTGAAGTAGGTAGTGCAAATACTTTAATTAGAAATGGTGAATGGTATGTCCATTTTACTACAGGCAAGGAAATTGAGACTAAGCAATATTATACAATTTGTCCTTAGTCACACAGTGATGAGAAATAGTCAGGGCCTATAGAAGAGAGAGAGAAGCAGTTGCAACACAGGAGGAAGAACACCAATAGAGATGCCCAAGATTCACAGGAGAAAGAATCCTAAAAAAACCAATGAAACCAAAACATAAATCCCTCGAACACCTGACACAAATGCACAAAGGATGAATATAATAAGCAAGATTTCAAATTGGCATCAGCAAGACTTACTAAGTATGATTCATGATAAGAACATCTCTATGGAAAGTTATACCTTATTGAAATGGAAGAGGATGGCAGGGGGCAGAAGGTAAAAAAATATTGTGTGTTAACCTCCAACCTAAGTCAGGACACTATACTACTCAGGTTTGGAACTACAATGAGATGAGACACTCATACTCCATATACCATCTGACAAAAGGAAGTTCAGTCAATCAGAACACAGATATGAGCTGCAGAGCAAACCTAGTTCAATAGCTATCCTCATCTCCATATTAGGCACCATGGTGCACATGGTCAGAAAGAGATCTTTCCTCACAGGGCACTCAGAAGTCCACCAAACCTAAAGAGGACTGATTACTCATGGGCTGCGCTTTTATAACTTAGGCCACTGGTCTTCCCAACTCTTGTGATCATGCAACCATTTCAGTAAAAAAAAATTTTTAGCACTCAATTGCAATATATCTATATCAATATTCATTTATATGTGTATATTAGTACTGTATATCGTATAAGTATATAAACTGTGAAAGATAAAAATATAAATAAAAGTATGAGATAAAGAAGAAATAATATTTGAATCAAAAAGGAGCCACTGGAGTTTATTGCTTGAAGCAAGAGAGAAGTGTTTAGATCTGCACATCCTGCCACTGTGTGCAGGATGGATTGGAGAGAGGAGACACTTGAGGCAAATAAACCAATTAAGAGGCTGCTGCAATGGTCAGGCAAGAGGTGATAAGGGCAAATAGAGTGATAAAGGGTGTTAGCTGTGTGAGAAAAAGAACCATGCAAGAGATGTCACGGAGGTTGAAATGACAAGATCTGACAGCTTCCTGGATACATGGGGTGAGGAAGAGAGGAGAGTCCAAGGATAGCACCTAGGTTGCAAACCTGGCTGATTAGGAGAGCAAATTTCAAAAGCTTCAGAGAAAGTATAGAATAAGATCCTGTGATCTAAAACTATAGTCAAAGCTAGCCTAGGAAGGATGGGAAGCTCTTGCAAATGAACATCTGTGGAAGGAAACAGAGACAATGCCAACGAGGAAAAGTGAGACTCATCTAAAGAGACTAAATGCCTCTTTTGCCAGCTGAGCCTTAATTGGAGACGAACACAGAAGAGTAGAACAATCCTGTAAGAGGAGTGTCAAGCACAGCATGACGACTCTGATAATGAATGTTACGGACAACAGGCTAAGTTATGTTTAGGCAAAAAAGGACCAAAGGAGGGTTAGGACTACTGCAGTGATAGACGGCATGATGATGGCGCCAAGGCAAAAGTACTCAACTGTTTTCCTGGCCAAGAAGAACAATCTTAGGATTGGAAAGAAGAGAAGAAAAATGGTGAAAAGGAAAAACCCCACAACGAGTAAAAAGAGAACCGGAGACCTAACTCCTTTGGAAAAGTTCAAGTCATCTAACCCAAATCAATTCCATTGCTACACTACTGTTAGTTGGGAGAGTTAGAATGGGAGAGATGCTGCAGGACTGGAGAAAGAAAAAGGTCCCGACTGTCCAAAGAGGGAAGAAAAGGCAGAAGATTTTAGAGGAATGGATTAGCTTTCAGTCACTTAAAGGAGCAGCAGGTGAAGAGACACTAGATTTGTTCTGTGCCTCAAGGGGCAGCACTGGGAGAAAATGAGGAAAATGGTAGAGAAGGAAGACCCACTTCCTTTAATGTAAAGAGAAGCTACTTAACATCCAGAGCTAGCCAAAAGGTAATGAGATACTGCTAGAGGCAGCAGATTTCCCCTCATCAGTGATCTTCAAATGAAGCCAGAATCACACCTTCTTGGCGATAGACATGATAGAGAAAGGATTTTCCATCAGTTTAGAGTGAAAAAGATGTTCCTTGTATTTCCTTCTAACTCTATGATCCTCGGTGAAGCCCCTGTCCCCCTTTGCTGCTTTTCCTTGACCTCCTTCTTTCTTGGGAACAGGTATGTGCAAGGAATAGTCCATCTCCACTATTCAGAAGATGAGGTTGTGCAAGGAGACCCTGAAGTACAGAGTTGGTGCCAAGAGATCACTGAGATTGGGCTGTGTGGGGCCCAGGAACGGGGTAAGATTTGACATCTCCCATACTGAAAAATCATCTCTCTTCTAAACCCTTCCTAGAGATCTGTCTAAAACCCTCTCTGAGCTCCACTACCTTTATGAAACTGTTTGCAAACCTATGGACCACTTAAGATGATCTCAGACCACAGTCCCCTTACATTTCCCTTTGTCCTGACTCATTATCCCAGGTGTTTACAAACAACACAGAAACAACCCCAGCCCACAAACACAAGGTACCAAGAACCATGTAAGGCAGATGGCACCCCATGGGTTCTGTTGCCAGTAGATAGATCTTAGGATTGCCACCCTCCAACTTCATCACCTCTACTCAAGGATAAAATTTAGGGACATTTCTTCCATCAAAGACTAAGTTCCTCCTTCCTCATCTCCAATCCTCAGCCTTCTCCAGCAGAGAGTACCTTTCTCTCCTACCCCATCTGCTGGTAGGTTACTACATACAGTTCTTGTGCAAATCTAAACCTGTATCTAAATTTACAACGTAAGGGAATTTGTCAGAACACAAAGACTTGTGAGTGGAGGCGGTGACTTACGCCTCTAAATCCCTCTAAAAGTGAAGAGAGAAATGCGACTTTTGATCATACGACTTCTAAGAGCCAACATTTTCCCAAGTCCGCACATCCCAGGATTTTGGCCACCTCGTGGAGACACCAGCCCTTAATTTTCCCTGAGCCTTTTGTTTCTACTACAAACTCTTCTCTCTTCCAGGATTTCCCATCTCTTTCCAGTCCCGTGCTGAGCTCTGCCACTTTGTCACCATGTGCATCTTCACATGTACAGCCCAACACTCAGCCATTAATCAGGGACAGGTAAAATACTTTGCAAATCTGAATCCCTGAGGGTGTGGGGGCCAAATACATTTTTTTATTGGGGGAAGGGAACTAAGGGCTCAGATTCCTCAGTCTCTGAGTCACTTCACTGTCTCTCTCAACCACAGTTAGACTGGTATGCCTGGGTCCCTAATGCTCCATGCACTATGAGGCAGCCACCACCAACCACAAAGGATGTAACATTAGAGATGGTGATGGCCACACTGCCCAATGTCCATCAGGCCTGTCTCCAGATGACTATTGTATGGCACCTGGGTCGGTTCCAGCCAGACATGGTGAGAGCCAGGGCCAACAGAGGCCACAGGGTCCAGGGGTAAGGGAATAGAACCGGCAGCTAAGGCTCTACAGATCTGAAGCTTGACTTTCTTCTCTGTCTCAGGTACCCCTGGGTCATCACAAGGAGGAATACTTCTCAGGGCCTGAGCACAAGGCTGTGCTGAACCGTTTCCAGGAAGATTTAAATACTCTAGAAAGGGAGATTGTGGTCCGTAATGAAGGCCTAGACCTACCCTATTATTACCTTCAGCCAAGCCGGATAGAGAACAGTATTACCATCTAAGCCCAACATCTGGCTGACCACCACTCTGACTGGGTTGGAAAAGCCCCGTTTCCTTTTCTAACCCATCTTTTTACAAAAAGCAGGTACAAAAGTCACAAACTTCAGGCTCTATCCCCACATCTGACCTACCTCACTTTCTCACCCCCCTACTGAGGAGGGGTCTTTCTTCTTCTGGTATAAAGCATACTTAATATCACACTCCAGTGTCAGGGTTCATTAGTTCACATTCAGCTCCTTGGCAACAGTTCTCTCCCACTCTCCGCACATGTTTATCATTCTCTGGTACTGGTGTTCCTGGAAAGAAATCATCCTCCCTCTGACTCTCCTCTGGGGGCAGGCAGCCCTCCCATATCATTCTGCCCAAGGATGGGAAAGCTCCCAGCGTAACCAGATATGAAGGTTCCAGTCCCCTACTCCCAGCTCTGATAATTCCCCTAGCTATACCACCTCCCTGCTTCTGTGTCCTTATATATCTCTACCCTTCTGCCACAACCTGCAATGAATAAATAGATATATCTACATACTATAAGTCTTCTCAACCTATGTTGTTCAGGGAACAAAATAATGCAGTGCTGGCAAAAGGCCACGGGCTAGTACTCACTTCTACTGTACCATCCAGGTGATATTCCAGGACATAGTCATCTTCCCTGGCTCAAAAGACTAGAGTAGTTCTCCAAACAGCTTTTAAAGTCCGCCATCCATGAATATAACTAAACCTCTTTTGAAGCTGTTTCCATCATCTTTCTGTACCACCACTAACAATATTGATTTCATGCCCTTCTTTTTGTTATAAATTTACCTCTTTCAAGCTTCATAGGGATAACTTGTGGTTCTGGTATACATACCACAATTTACAAACTTCAGTCAGATCCTCTCTTCACCTTTCCAGAATGAGTAACAACTTACTTCTAAAACACTTTAAAATTATCCATGGTATCATACGTCCATTATCTTGTGATCCTCGAAAGCCTGAGATAAATAAAACAGGTATTATTATCCCTATTTTACACATGAGTACATAGACTCAGAGGCTAAATAATTTATCTTATCCTATATTACCCAGCCAGTATAAGGGTGACTTGAACTCAAGACCTGGGTTCCAAATCAAGCTTGCTTTTTCAACCGCCCCATACTGACTCTCCAATGACCAACACTAAACCTTTTAGTCCACTCACACAGAAGCTCTTCCAACCCAATCCTTTAATAGCTTATAATGCTTGTAGGCTTGTAGGGTGTTCTCTGCATGGTAGGAAGTATAAATAGTATTATCATCATTGACGTTGGAGGAAACTTAGACTCATAAAGGTGAATCAAATTACCCCAAATCACATAGTAAAGGATCAATGGAATCCAGGTCTACTGGTTACATGTCTAGCCCTCTTTCCACGACAGCTACATCTGGCTTTCTGTGCCAGCTTCTGCTTTTGAATACAGTATTCCAGGTGTGGGTATATGATGGTTTCGTACAAAGGAAAGTGTAGGATAGTGGAAAAGAGCATTCAATTTAGAGACCTGGGTTCAAATTCTGACCCTGACATTGACTCTGTTACAATGGACAAATCTCAACCTCTGTGGGCCTAAATTTCCTTTTTGGCAAAAAAAAGGGGGGGGGGCTGGATTATATGGCTCTCATAGCTTTAAAGCATGGGGCATGTGGCTTTTTCTCTTTGATTGCAACTGCTTTTCTGATAACTCCTAGCCTCTTGGTTGTGTCACAGAAGCACACTGAGTCTAGGGGCTTGAAGATGCTCTTCCTCGTTAGTAACTGCTAAAGAAAAAGAGGGAACAAAGGAGCTTTCCCTCTGGATGTTTAAATCCCTGGTTCTTCCTACACCACCACCCACCCCCTTCTGAAATTTCATAAGACCCACTTGGCAGACCTGAAAATATGTATGCTATCATCCCACTGGACAAGCAGGCCTTACACCACATCCCTTCCAAAGCCATAGCACTCCCTTCATAAGATGCACTGCCGGACTACGTCCCCCTCCACCAGGCTTCCGCAAGGCCCTTCCCCTGCATTCTCTCGTTAAGAGACAAGGAAAACTAGGCCAATATCCAAAAAGGGCGCCTCGAACTGGCAATCCACAGATCCACTCACAGTTTGCTAGACTGGAGAGGCAGGCAGGCGCACCTTCGGCATCACGTGACTCTGAAGTCGTTCAGTCACGTGAAAAGCCCCCCCCTTCTTGTTTCCTCCTCCTTCGGACTGTACCATGTTCATGGGGAGAAAGAGGAGGGACAGATTCGTATTTCCCCCCGGACCCGGTAAATTAGAACTTTGTGGAAGCTGGAAGGGCTGCAGATTTCATCCTCGGTATCCTTTCTTTACGGCGTTTCTTTCTACCTTTCCAATCTCTGGGAACAGCCGGTCTCCGGCGCTCTAAATCGGCTTCCTACCCCTCCCTCTGGTCCCGCCCCTTCCCCCAGTTCTGGTCCCTCCCGGCTCGCGCTCCGCCCTCCCTCCTGGGGAGCTCCCACCTCCGCTCCAGCTTCGCTGAGGTACCTCAAGCCAGGATTCGTTTTCTTGGGACCCGCTCTCCGCTCCAGCTCCTGCACGGACTGTCAGTCCCGGCCAGGGATCGCCATGGCTTCCCTCTTGTGTTGCGGGCCCAAGCTGGCCGCCTGCGGCATCGTCCTCAGCGCCTGGGGGGTGATCATGTTGGTGAGGAGGCGGAGGGAGGGCGCGTCGGAATTGGAGGAATCTCTAGGACGGGGCGCGCGGAAAGTCTGTGGCAGCGAGAGAATGATTGATGGAAACGCTTTTGGAGCGGGACCTGAGACCGCTTTCGAGGAATCGGGGGAGACAGGGATGGTGGGGAGGGGGATGAGAACTTGGGGAACTAGGGGAGGAAGGAATGAAGTCCGGCTGCTGAGCGCCGGGGATTACAAGGAACGCGCACGACAGACCCTGCTGCCGGGGAGCTCAGTCTCATGGGGTGAAGTCGAGGTTGGGAAGAGCGAAAGGTCTGGGGAGCTTGAGGAACAAGAGCTGATTAAGGAAAGCGAGACTCTGAATCTGATAAAAGAAAAACCTGGGGTACAGTCTCCCCTTATTTGTCCTTGGCCTCCGGAATGGGGTAGCAAGTCAAAAGGAGGAAGTCCATCCCGTGGTAGTGACGCCCCTTGGTGGGAGAGAAGGGCGATGTGGGTGACATCTGTGGCTGGATCACTGTGGGCCTGCCCTTTTTGAGTTGGGGGTGGAGGGAAGGTGGTCTCGGTTTCACCCGAGTGACATCCCGAATTAAGCGGCTGATTCCGGTTTAGTCTGAGCACATCCCTAGGTACAGCCAGATCTGAGAGCGGGTAGAAGGGCAGTCAAGGTTGATTCATGTGGAGTGACTGGGAACCCAGATTTCTGGTCTCACCCACCCCTTACCCTCGTGTTCTTTCCCCAGGTCCTTCTTGGAATTTTCTTCAATGTCCATTCTGCTGTGCTAATCGAGGATGTACCTTTTACTGAGAGCGATTTTACCGAGTGAGTTGTAGGGAATGGGAGGGATTTCCCAGGGCCAGAGGCTGGAGACTTGGGCCCCCTGGGAGCTTGGAGAGTTGGCGGAGAACAGAGAGGGCTGGACTCGAAGTAGCCCGGGGACAGTGAGGCCTCGGGAGGCCGAGCCGCTGCCTTCACTCTTATTTCGTCCTCCAGGACTGGTGTTCGGAAGATCTATGAACTGTATGAACAAGTGAGCTACAACTGCTTCATTGCTGCTGGCCTGTATCTTCTCCTCGGGGGCTTCTCGTTCTGCCAAGTCCGGCTCAACAAGCGCAAAGAATACATGGTCCGTTAGGATCCTCCATTCCATTCCGCTCCCGAGGATCTGGGGGTCCCCCTAACCCCTCACCCCATGTCTCTTATTTAAATTCCCTCCTCTTCACCTTCCCCTTAAGTCTTGGGGCCCCTCCATTTCTTTCCCGTTAGGCGCTGAGGGTGTCGCGGGCTCCCCCGGGGAGTGGATGGGCGGGTGGGGGAAGAAGGGCTTCAGTTAGCCCTTTCGCTCGGTCCTTTCACCCCTCCTGCGTGGGGGTGGCTCCACCTTCCCCTTCCTAGCCCCCGGGCCGTCTCTGCTAGTGACAATAAAGCGAAGGTGTTCTCTGCGGTCTCGGTGTGAGTTTGTGCTTGTGGCCCCTTCCTTCTCTAAGCGCCTGGGGTGCTTGTGGGGCAGGCTGACGGAGGAAAAACCCCCGGCGCTTTGGGGGCTAGGAAGGTGGGGCGTAGAGGGAAAGCGAACCCGGAGGGGGGCTAGCCAGAAGCGGAAGTGTGGCGGCGCTTCGCCGGAAGCTGAGCGAGCTCCGCCTCCCGAGCCCGGTAGCAGGGCCGAGCTCCAGTGGCCGCCGCCTTCCCTTCGTGCCCCGTGGACGGAGCGTTCCGTCCGCCCGATGGTGCGGGGGAGGAGCGCGGGCGCGGCGGACTCCAGGGCCCGGTGAGGGGCAGCTCGCCGAACAGAGGGGCGGGACTTCCGCGGCCGTTTGTTGGCCGGGCTGCTCCCGGTCTTTGCTCGCGCGGCAGCTGCTGCAGCTGCGTCCCCGGGAGCTGGCGTCCAGGGCCATGACGTCAGCTTCCACCAAGGTGCGCGCTCCTCCCCCACCCCCAGCCCGGGAGAGACCGAGAGAGCCCTCCCTCCCCTCCCCCCCAGGTTAACGCCTCTCACCGGACTTGGAGAGAGGAATCTCGGGGGGTAGCTTCTTCCCAAGGGAAGGGACTCTTTCCCGACTGACCCCCTGGCCTAGCTCTCTCCCACCTATTCCGGGGGAAGGATAGACCCTGGAGTTGGAGCACCTTCCCCCTGCCATCCCAGGGACCCTCTGGATAGTGGAAAGGGAGGTTGGGTGTCCCTGGTTGTTTCACTTTTCACCCAACGGGGAGAATGGAGAACTCCAGGTTCGTCCCACCTGTTGGGGAGAACGGATGCCCTTATATAATGTATCTAGGGGAAGCCCTAGAGTGGGAAGGGTGGTGAATTGTCTAGCGTTCCACTGCGCCCAACGTAGAAGCATGCTCCAGTAAAGTGCCCCTCAGGGGAAGAGCCTGTGTCCTGGGCATTGTACCCCATAATCCTCTAGTGGTTGGATCCTTCAGGTTGGGGAGATCTTCTCCGCTGCTGGTGCTGCCTTCACAAAGCTTGGTGAACTGACAATGCAGCTGCATCCAGTGTCGGACTCCTCCCCTGCCGGGTATGTTTGAACTGGGAGGAGAAGAGCGAGTGGAGCCGAATCACACTGCCCCCAACCCAGGGAGGGGGGGAGGATCTGGCGTACGTTGCCCTAGGCAAGGGAAGGGACGGGACGGACACTCCGTACCATCACCATTCTCTGACCCCTGGTTCTCAAATTAATGCCCCTCCCCTCGACTATGGGGTCACTCACTATGTGACCTTGAGCACATCATTTAAAGTTTCTGCGCCTGTTCCCTCCTTGTTAAAGGCACAAGTCTTTGGGCTGTTATAAGAATCAAGTGAGATTTATCTGTTTTGTAAGCTTTACAGAATCAAAGTGTTATAGGCGGGCTCTTTGTATGTAGGTTTTTCATACTCAGGGTTGAGGGAGGCAGATCTGGGGGTTTATGCGGGGGAGTTAAAGTTGTTTGGTGAGATGCCCAAAGACACTTAGGGTTTATGGAAAATCTAAGGGTGCTAGGTGACCTTGGAGCTGAGAATCCAGAGCACGTGGTGTACGGGGTGACTTCACCCCTCCTTCCCCTACTCCACCTCCCCATCCCCCTCTCCCCTCCTGACAGTGCCAAGTGGACAGACACCGAGATAGAGATGCTGAGGGCTGCGGTGAAACGATTTGGGGACGATCTTAATCGCATCAGCTGTGTCATCAAGGACCGGACTGTGTGAGGGAGGGTGGTTAGACAGGGAATGGGGGGGGTGGGGGTGGACAGCTTCTCCTCCTCCCACCTTTTCTTTCTCCCTCCCCTTGTGTTACCTTTCTTGCTGTCTCTGGTCATTTTGGTAGGATGCCCCTGGGAATGGGATATAAACAATATGAGAATTACTACATTTGAAGCAGGGATTGTTGAAATATTTTGGTAGGGTTTCCTAGATTACTTCTGAAAGTAGTTTGCTTAGGATCTCCTAAGGTGCTTACAAAGAATGTGCTTATTGTAGGAACCCTCCTAGCCAGTTGCTTATAGAAAGACTTCTGGGATTCTTTGGGTAGGGTGTTTGGGGTTGTTTTCTTATGTTTACGTAGGGTGGGGTTCCCACCTTGTGGATGGGTTTTTTATGGTAGATCTTTATAAGCCAGTGTCCATACCCTCCTGCCTGCCCTCCCCCCAGTCCCCCCAAATGATTCCCTCTTTGGAGTTTGCTGGCATTCCAAATAGAGAAGCATGAAGCCCCCTCCCCTACTTTTTTTGGGCATTTTACTTCTAAACCTCCTAGCTCTTTTCCCTAAGTGGTCCAAACACTTTTACAAGTAAAAAGTAATCAATCCCTCCTTATAAAAAGGTTGGGGATTTCTGAGCTAGAGTTTCCCAGGCCACAGATTAGATTCCCCTGAGTTCCCTAATATCTCATTCCCCATGTGCCCTCTTATTCACGATATCCCTTTGACAACCTTCCACCTTTTCCCATATGCTCTGTCTCTTCTCCTCAGCGCTCAAATAAAGTCTACAGTGAAACGAAAGGTATATGAAGACTCTGGCCTCCCTCTTCCAACTGAATCACCCAAGAAGGGGCCCAAGAAAGGAGCATCTAGTGTCCTGGTTCCTGCTGTACCTGTACCCCCACCCACTGGATCTAGTGTCCCTGAAACTGGGGGCCCTCCCCCGAAGAAGCAGAAGGCTGGTGAGGGCCACAGAGTGGTTTTTGTAGGGGAGTGCTAAGGAAAAAGAAAAGCTCTGAAGCCAAATGAGTGAACTTGTAAATGAGACCAAAAGGGAGCAGTCTCCTCCCTCAGCCTGTGGGGGAAGATTGAGAGAGGAGGAACTGGGAGGAGGGGGAGCTGGGGTTGGGAAGGTCTGGGGAAATTGGGGGGGACCTAGTTGATGCCTCCCTCTCAGATGTGACGCTGAGCGCCCTGAATGACTCAGATGCCAACAGTGACCTAGTGGACGTTGAGGGGCTAGGGGAGGCTCCCCCAGCCAAGAAACTCAACTTCGACCAGGGTAGGAGTCCTTCCCCTCCCCACACTAGTGTAGGCTTGGGATTCGGGGGAGCAGGTTCTCACACCCTGGGGTGGTGTTGTATTTTGGGGTGGGGAAATATGGTATAATGAAAAAGGAGTGGATTGGAGTCACCTGACTGCTTGAGTAGGGGCTTTGCCACTGACCAGCTGTGTGACGTTGGTCAAGTCACTTCCTTTCTCTTCTCTAAAATGAAAGGGTCACATCAGATGTTCTGTACATTTTGTGACAGGTAGGCATTTCTTTGGAGGGTGGGTTTAGGGCTCTCTATCTCTCCTCATTTCATTTTCTGTTCCAGACAGCCTGAAACTAGATTCTGGACTTCTCATGACCTCCACTGATCCTCCTTTGCTCTCCCGATGACCTTCCCATCTCCGACCCCTGTGACCCTTTTATTGTGGACCTGAGTGGAAATCTGTAACAAGGAAAGCTGGAGGAAAATAAATATCTGCCCTACAAACCCTGTGTGAACACATGCCCTCTGCCCGCAATGGACATTTTTTTTACAGAATCAAATAAAAATTTCACTCTTAATTTGGTGGCTTTGTCTCTGTTTCATTAGAGAATAAGGGGTTATACCTCCAGCATTCAGAGACAAAAGGTCTTCTTCCCACAGCTGCTCTAGCCACCCTGTCTGGAGCAGCACTCTCAATACTGGCATGGCTTTCCCTCAGGTGCCAATATTTCTGTGCTGCTAAAGCCAGGGGGGCCCAAGGTGGTGGTAGGAGTGAGGGTGGAGAACAAAGTTGCAGACAGAAGACTTCGTTAGTTGAGGTAGGTCTTTTCCCTGAATGCTTAGGATTTCTCCCATAATTCATTTGGGGGTACATTGTTCAAGGTCTCCTTACAGGTGGATCCCCAAAGATCTTCCCTGGTGAAGAACCCCTGCGTTTTTATGGGGGTCTCTCCATTCTGTTTGTCATATATCCCCCAGAGTCTCCAGCGTGTCCAAGGTATCCTGCTCCAGGGTCCAGGCTGTGGTGACTTCGATGCCTCTCCTACCCTCACTCTAACACCACAGTGTGGTTTGGACTTGGCCACAACACTGAACAAACCACAGTGTGCTGCTGGGGCGGAGGCAGGATGGGATTTGGGGTAGGGCACTGTGGAGAAACAAAAGGATAGTAGACAAGTAGAGAGATTCAGGGAAAAACTAAGAACATAAGACTGGTCAGTGGAAAAACTGGAACCTGGCTTTTTGGGGAGAGCTTAAAAAATGCAGTGGCAATGGGAGGGTGGAGACAGGTAGACAAAATTCTCAGAGAGAATCTGACGAAGAATAGATGGGGCCATCTTCCCTTCCTAGAGAACCCAGCCCAAGACTTTCTTAGGTCGGATCAGGTGGTATATATGAGGCAGTGACCAATTGGAATGGGGGAGGGTAACTGATAAGAACCTCACTTTACTCAGTTCCTGCCCTAAACGAGTGTACAGAAGACACACACACACACACACACACACACACACACACACACACACATCCTCCAAAGGGAGAAAAATACAAAGACAGCCAAAGAAAGGCTGACAGGTGGTGAAAGCCAGTTCTAGATATGGATGGCGCTGGGTCTCAATTGGGAAATCAGAAAACTCCTTGGGACCCTGGCCTGGCACGAATGTCGAAGGAGAGGAGGGAAAGGCAGGAGTTTGGGGGGGGCGGGGTTCGAGTAGGCAAAAGCCTAAAGAGAAGCTACTTTTGGCATTCTCACCTACCTCTATCCCTGCTCCTCAGCTCCACCATGGGTCCCGCTAGGGACCCATGTGTCCTTTTCTACATACTCACCCTCATATTGGTCCCATCAACCAGGCTTAAAAATCCCCAAGGGGAAGCCACGTTGAACATACAAACATTCTCCCCTTTCCTCACCCATGCTCCTCCCCAACCTCCAGGCCCTTCCTCCTGACACGTCCTCTGTCCTCCCACGTCCTCCCATCTTGTCTAGGACACTAGAGGTAATGGGGATGCAATCTTTTTTTTAATCTATATGTGGATCTGTTACATACATAAACCCAAAGCCAAGAGTAAAAATCATTCTTCAGAAAAATAAAAAGTATCTTGCAGAAATATATTTAAAAAAACCAACAACCAAAAAACTAACCCCCTTCTCAATTTTCTAAAAAAAAAAAATTCCAGAAACCAAAAGAACAAAGATGGTGTAAACAGTTTTTCAGGTTTTGGAGGAATCTAGGCACCCCACCCCCCAAACCTCTCTGCTCTCAACACTCCAGAACTCTGGTCTTCACCTACATTACCCCTCAAACCTAAGAACCCCTAAAAAAATCCTCCTTTTAATCATCAGGAGAATTACTTAAAAATTAGAGATGGAGGCCAATGGAAGAGGCAAGGAGGTGTAAGAATCCTTTGGTCTCGACTTTCAGTTTTGAGGTGATAAGTGCTATGAATTTGGGGGTTCAAGAAGTAACCTCAACCTATCGCCCTATCTTCAAAGTCCATACCCCAACTCCACCCATTCCCCCCAACTTCCCCCATTTTGTTCCCAAACAGGGGATACCTCCCTGCCCCCTCTCCACTTACCTCAGCTATTCCCCCCTGGTTCCTGGTCCCCCCTCATTTCTGAAGGGAGCCGATTTGGAAGCATATTCCCCAAGTTAGGGGCCCAGGAGAGAGGAGACACCCCAAGTCGTATCTTCGGCCTTCTCTTTCTCCTGGCTGACTTAAGGAATGGGGAGTGCCTTAAGATGGGAGGAACCCCCCCAAAAGGGTTTAGGAGTGGGGTTTCCCCATTCCAAGTTAGAATTGGGGACACCCTCCCCCCCTCCCAATCCATCCGTCTCCAACTTGGGTGGGAGAGGCAACAGAAATGCCCAAGTCAGATTACACCAACACTACATTCCTCACCCACCCTAGGGGGGTCCAGGGCTCCCCAAAAAATCCCAAAAAAATTAAGGGTCGAGGGGAGACCACCCTTGACCAGCTCTCCAAATCTGGGACACTCAGGTACCCCCGTTTCTCCAGGAAAATTCTTCCTTTTGCTTGCCTCCCGCCCGCCCTGCTCTGTCCTGATGCCAATTTTGGAAGTCACTCTCTCCCTCCTCCTCTCGGGTGCCCCAGCCCGCCCCCCTCCCCCTCCAAGGCTGAGATGCCTGACACCTGGGTCCCTAGTCAAGGGTCTCTCCCAAGGACCTGGGGGACAAGGGACCCAGTCCATTCCCCCTACCCCCTGGGAAGCTGAGAAGCCCGGTTCCCCCTCCCCTCCCCCCCCCGGCTGGGTCCCTGTGGTGGTTTAAAGAAGCTTGGAGGACTGGAATCTGCCACTGCAGTTGTACAGCCAGGTTTTTTTTTGGTGTTGTTGTTTCTGGGCTTTTTGCTTTGTTTTGTTTTTGGTATAAGTTTTTTGGGGGGAGTGGGGTACGGGGGAAGGAGACACAGAAAGAAATCTTGGGTCCCTTGATCCGCCCCCCCCCACCAGATCTTGTTCTCTTTGGGAACCTATCCTTCAATCTAACTCCCTCCAATTTCCTGTGTGCTTCTGGTAATCCCAACGGATTACCAACCTGGTATGGGGTATGGGGGCGGGGTGGGGGTGGGGGGTTGGTAGCTAGCTCTTGTTCAGGCATCGAATTTCAAATCCCCACCCATACTATACTGCCCTAGAAACCATCTTTGGCTTCTGAACCCCACAGCTACAGTGGCTCTTTGTTAGTAGGATCTAGCAATAGCTTGAGTCCCTCAGACACGTATATCCCATAACTAACTGAAAAATGCCCCTAAATCAGCACCCCAAAATATGACAAGAACTTTCAAATCCATACTCTCAGTCCCTGGAACCTCTCCCCCCCCATAAAGTACTCCCAAAATTAAACCCTAAAAACTGATTACTAGATTCTGATACTTCCCCAAACTCTCTCTCAAACTGTGTAAATATGAACCCAATTAACTGCTTCACACCCAAATTGCCTCCCTCACCTTGAATTCTTAGCAGATTCCCAATTTTCAAGCCTTAAGCTCCGGTTCCTGGAACCCCCCAACATCCTAAAATATTTCTTAGCCTCCAAATATGCCTCCTTCCCCTAACTCAGAGAGAGTAAGTCTCCAGTCTGGACTTGTGTTCCTCCTTGGCAAGTTCCAAATCTGTCTCTAACCTAAGGGGCTCCTCAAAACCTGTTTCTACTCCCAATCGGTCAGAATTAACCTCCAAATGATGCCACAGCCCCTGTTTTGTTTCCCCACAAAACTAGAGGACAGTTACTCTTTTCCACCAAGAACAGAGAGGAGACCTGGAAAGAGCCTACTCCCCACCTGCCCCTTCATCCACGCACCTCCTTCCTATGTTCTTTTCTCTCTCCCTGACCCCCTGACCCACTCTGGGATCCCTTACTGGGTCTTTCCAACTTTCCAGTCTCCACTTTCAAATCAGGCCATAAATTATAAATTAATGATGCTTACTTAAGATCTGTAAGGGATTGCATGTAGACAATTAGCATAACTAATTACTAAGAGAATCCTACACACGTCCAGAAACCTAGAAACCCCTACTGAACAACTTGTCCAGCCTGTTGGCTCCACCTTCCTCTTCCAGCCAAGGTAGCCCCAAGCTTGCCAAGTCAGGGAAGAAGCCCAAGCTATCAAGTTTATTAAGCCCCTACTAAGCGCTCGGTGGGGCTTAAGCCATGGTGACACAAAGAAGGTAGAAAACAGTCAGTCCTAGCTCTCAAGAAGCTCGAAGCCTTATGGGGAAGACTATATGTAACCATGTACAAACAAGATGTGGGCAGGATAAATTGGGGATAGTCAATAGAGACACATTCTCACTCTCCCCCCCTTAAGCTCCAGTCTCCATCCCTGCTGGTGAAGTAGGAGGATGGGGTACAGCCGAGGAGTGAGGAAAACACTGGTCCAGAGTCCTTTCCTTTGCCAAGGGCTCTGAGATTTTCTTTAAGGTCCTGTCGCCTCTTGGACGTGGCTGGGACGGCGCAATGCTGCCATCTTATGGATGAAATCATGCACTACGGGGCAGAGACTCCTCACTGGACGAAAGACAAACAAACTTCTACCTAGATCTGGGCAAGCTAGGATCCTGGGTCCCCGAGAACGAGCGAGGGGTGGGGACATGGGAGGGCCCTAGTTTAGATGTGCATCGGTCCAGTACTAGATTCGAAGTCAGGAGAGACCTCCGTTCAAGTCCTGCCTCTAACAGTAGCTGTGCAACCACGGGCTGTTAACCTCTCTGAGCCTTAGTTGTCTTATCTGTGTAAGACTGAAAATAATACCTATTTATATATTATTAGCTAATAACAGCTAGTTTGATTCAGAGTTGTTGTATCAAATAAGGTAATGTATATAATAAGCTTTGCAATTAAATTGATATATAAATATAAGCTATTATCATTATCCTTGAAGAGAAAGGAGCCTGGCAGGAGGGCAAAAGGCAAGAGCTTCGAGTCGGGGAGATGCCAGTGTTCCCTCCGTTTCTCTCCAGACTTCCGCCCAGGCATCGGGGGTTTCCCCACCCCCTCTAGGGGAAGCAGCTGGACGGTCCGTCCTGTCCCAGTACAATGGCAGGAAATGGACTAGAAATCACATCCGCCCCTCCCTTCGCTCCCTCTCGGTATCAGGGCTCCCCTCCCCGACTCTGTCTCCCCGGTTGTCCCGCGAGGCCTGACCATGAAAATTTTCTGTAGCTACGTGGCAGCCACGAAAGGTTTAGGGTCGAGGCCAACCTTCCTGCATCATCAGGGACATGACCTTCTCCTGTTCTCAACAACCCTTTTCCACCTCCGGGGATGGGATGTTTGACTCCAATCGGAATTTTCTCCCTGCCTGGAGGACCCTTTTAGCCGGCTATACCCCAATTATTTCCCTCCCGATATTTGCCTAACCAAGCTCCTTATAGGTCCCCAAAGGCCACCCCCCCCGCCCCAGATATCCTCGAAACCCTAAACATTCTTTTCTTTCAATGAGGCACTTCGATACCTCAGACCTCTCTAACACTAAATCCCGGTCCATGTTAACCACGTCACTCCTCTTGGGCCCAGCAGGATCGCACTTTTCACATGCCACTAACCCCGTTTCCAAGGTCCCACCCCCAGTCTCCACCATCTAGGGAGGCAGGAAGGATACCAACCCAAATACTTCCCCCCCCTCCCAGTTCTCCCGCCCCCAACATCCCGCCGGGATAAAGGAGCCAGGACTGGGAGAGATACCCCGCCCCATCCCAGCAAGAGAAGAAACCGAAGCCCCTGCCGGACAGGGGTGAGAGCCAGAGGGGAATCCGAACTCCAGGGACCCTGAGCGGGGGCAAGTTGGGCTGGAAAAACAGGGATCCCCGGGAATTAGGCTTAATGTATAGGAGAGAATGAGACTAGCAGAACTCAGGGTCGGGATGGGGGCGGAGGGAGGAGAAGATAGGCTGGGGATTTGAGAGGCCGGGGTCTCTGGATGGATTTGGGCAAAGAGCTGGATCGGGGAAATACAGTAGGGTGAGTGAAGAAGGGAGAAACAAGATGCCTGGTTTAGAGCGAAACCCAAGTCTAGGCTTTTGGAATGTTATTAGCCGCCACCCCTTCACTCACAGTAGAGCATCATAAGTAATTGGCTGAGTCTAGTGTCTTCCAAAAGCGGGGTTTTTGAATTCTCTTCCCCTGCATGAGATAGGGGATTGGGGTTCTGGTGGAGGATGGACCAGGACTTGGGAAGAGCCGAACTTTGGCAGATGGGAGGTGGGAGAAAAGGACCTTTGACTTAAACTATATGAAATCCGCAGGGAATGGGGGCGCAGAGGCTGGCATTCAGGAATCCTGTATCTTGAGAAGATGTTGGGTAGGGGAGGGAGGCTGTCCCAGGCTAAGTGTCCCGGCTAGGTGTTTGGCTAATCAAAATCCCGAGGAACTGACAAACATCCTAGGTCTTTGACTCCTACTTCTCATTCACTCTCAGGCCATCTTCGCCATGAACTCAGCCGCGGCCGCAGCGGGGAGTCTGGGCTACGTCCGAGAATTCACACGCCATGCACCAGACGTGCTCTGGAACCTGAATGAATTACGCCTGCGTGGGATCCTTACCGATGTCACGTTGCTAGTGGGAGGTCGGGCCCTCCGGGCTCACAAGGCGGTCTTGATCGCCTGCAGGTTCGAGGGGGCGACTTTGTGGAGAGCTGGGGAGGAAGGTGGTCTTCGATCAGTGGTGAGACCTGACTGGGAGAAGTCCTAAAAAGCGTGGAAGTGGGGGAAGGTCAAGCTATACAGGTGTGAGGATTTGATGAAAGCTTCCCTGCATTGGGCCAGTGGAAAAGTTAGGCTTACTTGGGAGGAGCAAAATGTCACCTAAGCAGAGCCCACGGGTCCAATGTGTGAATCTCAGGGTATATGTAGCAGGGGGTTGTTGTTGTCTTGACTGACTCTGGGAACTGAACTGCCTGCGAGTCAAATACCTGCAATCTCGATTGTGAGGTTGTTTTGGCTCTAGGGAGCAATATGACTCACCTCCTCTTTCTCTGGCCTGCAGCGGCTTCTTCTACTCGATTTTCCGTGGCCGGGCAGGGGTGGGAGTGGACCTACTCTCCTTACCTGGGGGCCCTGAAGCTGGTGGCTTTGCCCCTCTTTTGGATTTTATGTACACTTCACGCCTACTCCTTTCACCGTCCACGGCCCCAGCGGTCCTGGCGGCAGCCACCTATCTGCAGATGGATCACGTGGTAGAGGCCTGTCACCGATTCATCCATGCAAGGTGAGGGTTAGGGTAGGGGTAGGGTGGGGAAGGGGGGGGGCTTGGAGGGAAGAGACTTGGAAGGAGAGGCCCCAGCTGAGTAAGACTGTATTCCTGCAGTGGAGGTCACAAGCGAAATTGAGGAAGAGGGGAACAACCTCAGGTCGAGGAATATTTAAGGAGAGTGAAGGTTGGGAGGTCTTGAAAAAGTAGGAGGTTCCAACACCTTGGAAACTAATCAGCTTACCTCTCTGAGCCTCAGTTTTCTCTTCTATAAAGAAAAAAAAATCCCCATTGGCCTGATGGCAAGGATAGAGTAGTTCTTGTTTGCTGCAGAAGACTCTAAGTTAGCTTCTTCTTACTTAACCAAAAAATAAGCTGTCCATTCCAGTGGACTGACTTGGAGGGCTGGATTCAAAGTCTGGTCAGAACTGGTTAGTCTGTCTCTCCCACTTCTTAGAGTAACTTAGGGCATTCAATCAACAAGTACTTATCATGCATTTGCTAAGTGCCAGAAGACAGTATGTACATACAGAAAATTTAGAGTAATTGTGGGGAGAGGCATCCTGTTGAAGGTGGTGCTTGATCTGAGCTTGAAGGAAACTAGAGACTCTAAGAGACAAGGAAAGGAGGAAGTGTACTAAGAGTAGTGTACAGCACAAAGACAAGGGATGGGATGTTGTAGTAGTGAACAAGGCTGGTTTGGCTGGAGGGTAGAGAATAGGAAGGCGAAATAAGTATAATAAGGCTGGAAAGGTAGGCTGGAGCCAGATTGTGAAAGACTTAAAATGCCCGAGGAGCTTGTATCTGATCTTAGGGGTGATAGAGAAGCCACTGGAGATCATTCAGCAGGGCAGTGACATAGTCAGACCTTGCTTCAGGGATAGCACTTAACCTCTCTAGGCCTCATTTTATCTCATCGGTAAACTGAAGGAATTAAACCAGAGGATCTTTAAGGCCATCTCTTAAATCCTAACTCTTCTGTCTCACAGCTATGAGCCCATAGGCATCTCCTTGCAACCACTTGATTCAGAATCACAGGCACCTCTCATGCCAGCAGCCCCTCCAGAAGGTAGCCCCCGCCGCTTTGAGGGGCACCCGGACCCTCCAACAGAGTCCCGAAGCTGTTTCCATGGTCCTCCCAGCCCAGACAGCCCACCTAGTCTTGACCCCACAGCTCGCAACTGGAAGAAATACAAGTTCATCATTCTCAACTCCAGGACGGCCCAAGCAGGGACCCCAGCTGGGAAGGCTGACGCTGCTGCGGAACCAGCTGCTTCAGCAAAGCCTGCCAATGGCGAGGAAGCCTCTAGCAGCAGCGGGGAGGAGGGTTTCTGTTCCGGAACTGGGAGCAGGTTCGGGGTGGGGGGGGGCCACGTCGGGAACTCTGAGGGTTGGGGGAGGTGTGGCAGGTGACATCTAAGGGGAGTGGCCTCAGTTAAGAAGGTGCGACCCAGGGGTTCCTGGAGGGACCAGGTTCGGGAAGGAGGTGTCTACTGAACACTTTGGGGTATGCCCTCAGAAGTCCAGTCACTAACCTAGGGGAGCACACTCCCAAATACTAGAGGGGAGCTGCAAGCATATTTCTAGTCTAGGCCAGCTCTAGATCAAGCACAGCTTCTAAGGGAGTGAGAGGTGTAGCTTTTTTTTCTCAGGAGGGCTTTTGCTCGCCCTTCCCCCCAGGCTCTCCCCGGCGCTTGATCCCCCCTTGCTGCTCACGCACCCCAGCCAGAGAAACCTCGGATCATCTTCTGAAGCGTCCGGTCCTAGACCAGGTGAGAGCCCTCCCCTTGCCCCGAAATACCAACAGAACAGGCAATTCTCAGAGCATCAAGTTTCTATCCTTCGAGACAACCACAGGACTAGGGTTAGGCGTTTTCTACCGGCTGACACGGAGAGGGAGTGAGATCAACCAGGGACGGAGAGGGCGAGGCTCAGGAACAGAAATCAACCACCACTCGTAGAGACTACCAACTTCCTTCTAACTGGTGAAGCAGAGGAGTCAGAAAAGAAAGGGTATCCTAAAAACCGTTACCCTTATCATTCCCTTCCCAGGGAATAATTTCTTCAGCTGCCAGGACTGTGAGGGAAGGATTGGCTGTCCGGCAGAGGTGGGGTCGCGGGCACTGCCCCCCCTCAGTCCGGGAAACGAAGACAAACCCTACAAGTGTCAGCTCTGCCGATGCGCTTTCCGCTACAAAGGCAACCTAGCCAGTCACCGCACAGTGCACACAGGTACGAGAAGCAAGAGGAGGGAAGAGAGGTCTAGAGGATGGGAGGGAGAGCCCCGACCCGGCCTGCTGTAGAGGAACCTAGAGCCCGGGTTTCCTCTTCTAACCTGTTCTCAGGAGAGAAGCCTTATCACTGCGCCATCTGCGGGGCGCGTTTTAACCGACCTGCCAATCTCAAAACGCATAGCCGCATCCATTCGGGAGAGAAGCCTTACAAATGCGAAACTTGCGGCTCTCGCTTCGTGCAGGTACGGGGATTGCGGAGAGGAAGGTTGGGAAGGTTCTAAGTAAGAATGCTAAAATGACCCAGGGATGGGCAGGCTGCATTTAGCTGGCTCGCTCTGAGTAGGCACACTCAAAGGCCAAAAATTGACTAAGGCTTGGTTCAATATGTGGAGGGTCCGAATGACTAAGAGGCTGGGAGAGGATGGAAGATGGGAAATGAGTTGGAAATATGGCAGAGCCCCAATGCTATCCACTCTTGGTCGCGCAGGTGGCACACCTCCGTGCACATGTGCTGATTCACACTGGGGAGAAGCCCTATCCTTGTTCCACCTGTGGAACTCGCTTTCGCCACCTGCAGACACTGAAGAGCCACGTGCGCATCCATACTGGGGAGAAACCGTATCATGTGGGTATTAGGGGTTGGGGTAGAACCAAGCTCTCTAGGAGAAAATCTGCTCAATAGTGCTCTGAGAGCTCAGCTCTCTGAGTTTGTGGGGGTGATGGATGAGTCGGGAGCAGAGTAGGGGACTTGTAGGTCGGAGAATTCTGGAAGTGAGGTGTGGGAGCAATAGGTAAAGCGTGTTAGGTGGTGTGTGGGGATCAAAGTCTCACTTGAGAGGGGTGTAGGGAGGGTGAATAGAAAATAACTTGTCTTCCAGGAACTAGTTAAGGAATAGAACTGATGGTCTGGGATCAGCACATCAAGTAAAATCCATTTATTGTAGAGTTTAAAAGGGAAAATAGTAGGTTTGACTATAGGCTATGACAGTATTTGCATGAGACCCTGATATGTTCCCATTCTGACTCTCCATTCTCACCCATCAGTGTGAGCCCTGCAACCTCCATTTCCGCCACAAGAGTCAACTACGCCTGCATCTTCGACAGAAACATGGTGCTGCCACCAACACCAAAGTCCATTACCATGTTCTGAGGGCCCCTTGTTGAGGGCCAGGGTTGTGGCCCAGCTTCCTCTTAACCCTTTTCTGGTTCCAGAGCTGATCTTAGTCCAGTTTTTCACCCTGGGGAGAGCAGGGGTAGCAGATCTACTAGATCTGTTTCCATTTTGCTGGTCAAAATCTCTTCCCTTTACAATTTTTTGCCTAATTCCCTAAGTCCTAGTCAGGTTGCCTGACAGGGAACAGAACTCAACCTTGAGCACCTAATTTCAGTTCTTCTGTAAATATAATTTATTGGAGTTACTGGGTGGGGTTGAAGTTTTTCCTCATAGGACACTATTTCCTCATTCCTTTCCTACCCCCATTAGGGAATTATGTGGCTAGAACTGATCCACAGTAAGGTGAGGTCACAGCTCTGCTGGCAGAGCCAAGTCTGGAACCCCCCTGTACCAAAGCTTGAATATTTCATATAATTCCTATTATAGCCATTATACTTAAAGAAACTTTAAAAAAAATCTATTTTACAAGAGGTAGGAACCTCTATTCTGGAGCAGTTTAGGAACCCTATGGGGATAACGAAGCCAAGCCAAACCATTCTAGAAAGTAATGGGTCTTGGATCAAAGCTTCTCTCTGTTCTTGTAGAACAGTCTGACCCTTTGGGTAATCTAGATGTAGAGAAAATAAGCCCTTCACTGTGGCTCTTCAAGAAGTTTTGGGGCTCTGTATTACTCCAAAGTGGGGGCTGGTAACCTCCAGAAATCTCATTGGTCTATACTTAGTCATGTAGAAGAGGGGGACTGGATCCTTCATGGTGATTTTGAATATAAAATTATACATTTTCTATTATCACTGTACAGTTGGGTCTGGGACCTAACCTGACATTTTAAAAATTAGCTCTGGTTGTGCAAAAACTGGGAACCTTCACGTTGGCTCTAGAGAGGAATCTAGAATTTCTTGTTACCCAAGAGTTCAGCCTGCTTATCTGCTGGGCTGCTGGAACTCCGACTGTGATGTTTTCCAGTTCTCTATATTGTCTTCTAGAATGACAAGGACTCAGGGATGGCTGAGGTGACACCTTAGAGTCTGTTTGGGTCTATGACCTCTTTCCTTTAGTGTTTTCTCTTCCAGAGAAGAGAATGGCCATTTATTTTCCCTTGATCCTGGATATATTGCCTCATTAGTCTCCTACTGCAACTAGAAAACTCTCCTTTTGCTCAAGAAGTCTTGGGTGCTGTGTAATACCCTTGTTATTGTTATTGGGTTTTTCTTTTAAACTTAGAAACTGTTCTGGGATATCACTTTTTTATTTTTGGTCATGAACCACAAAAGGCATCAGAGCCTGAGGCTATAAAGAGATGTGGGGAGAGGAGAGGGATACTCTGGCCTTCATGGAATGCAAGATTTTTCTTTGGACTGAGCATTTAAGGGACTGGTTGTCATTTCTGAGTTGAGGTTAAGTGCTTCCAAAAAGATAGTCTGTCAAGGACAGCCTATGGCAGAAAAGTACTTCTGTGTATCTGGGCCCGAGATTAGACAGAGACATTTACTACTGATGTTGGTTTCACAAGCTGGGGCCAAATGAGGCCTGTATTCTGGTCCGCTAGTTGAAAAAAGTGTTGGGAATAAAATCAGTTACTTTCAAGGTAGAGAAGGCCTATTACAGTTACATTTCTTACAAAAAAGCTATGCCGTGGATATTCCCCTATAGGTTATTTGTGGTGGTGTGAGA